>NC_133418.1:58237500-58557727 GCF_049350105.2 Macaca mulatta | reverse complement strand
TTATCTTGCCTATCTTTTGTTGAAACACAATAGCATTACAAGGGTAATTATTAGTTATCTTTAGAAACTTCGAATTAAACTCTGAAAAACAAACCAAAAGTTTTTCATCTCTACGTTGGTAGATCAAAGAGGGGCTGCTAGACCTATATTTTATTTAATAATCCTTATAGCTGACAGTGTTGGTTGGCTCAGTCAATACCCACTGCAATTTATTTAGCTGTTTCTTCCTAATATACACTTTGGAAAGCTAAAAACTACATTCGCCGGACTCCCTTACAGCTAGGATCTAGACAGAAAGCCTTAGTTCCACCAATTAGAGCCATCCCATTTATGACTTGGAGAAATAAAAGGAAGTGGCTGTGCAAAGAAAAATTGGATCTTCTGGATAAGAAGCCTTTTTTGTGAGACAGCAGTGGCAAAGCTCTTGAGGTCCAATCTCAAGGGTGATCAGTGCCTAGAGATGGGCGGTGGTATTTCACTATAAGAGCCCTGGATTCCCGGATGCTTTGGTTCTGCCTGTCTAATGAACAGACCTGGGTCTTTGATTATCCTAGAGAGTCTGTGTTCTTCGTAATATCCTTTAATACTCCTTTCTGCTTAAATTTTCTAGACTTGACTTTCTTATTGAACTAAGAACAATAATTTATATAACCTTAGTACTTCTACTTATAATCATAGCTAATCATAACATTACAATGTATCTATGTAACATTTTTACATATACAAAATAGTAGTGACACTATTGTGATGTTTTAACCTTCTATGTAATAGGTAGTCTTCTAAGCACTTTACACATATTAACTTATCTAATCCTCCATTTTAATGATAAGGAAACACAAATGTGGAGAGGATAAGATGCCTGAGATCACAAAGCAAACAAGCAAGAAAGAGAAGCTCAAATGTAAACCTAGGCAATTTAGCTCTGTAGCCCCCCAAGCTCTAATGCCTGAAAATCTTATGAAAAAATTATTATTATTATTACTATTTTGCAGAAGCAGAGGTGAAGTACATTCAGAGACATTCAGTGACAGGAGTAGTTCAGCTGATAAGTGACAAGGTATAGTGGACCCAAGATCTCCAGAGTCCACATCCAAGGGTCTTTCTGCTACATACCACTGCTGGTCAGACTTTCACCCTATTGCTTATTTATCCATTCATTTATTCAGATTGTCCATTATTTATGCATCTCTCCATTCATTCAGCTGTATCTTTCCTTTGAGAGTACTATGGCTTTTCCGTTTGTGGAAGACTATGGAGTTTGCATTCCCAGGGCCTCTTTCTATAATGTGCTGAGACCCACACCTCATTTCCTTTGGGGTTCTGTAGAGGTGTAGCATGGCCCATAAAAAACACCATCTCTGCTCGTATCTCATGATTTTTGCAAATTAATGATCTAAGTAAAATGGGCCATTGCCTTTAAAAGTGTGCTATATAAAATGATAATAAATGCCAGGCTCAGGATCATAATGGAAAAACAACTGTTTGGGGTATTTTGCTATGGTACGGTTCTCCAGCCTGAGTACTTTAAGTAGAGTGGGCTGGGGTTTTTTTTTTGGTGGGGGCGGGGGCAGGGGGTTCCATATTCAATGCCTTGAGTCTTCACACATGGCTGGATGCAGAAAGAGAACTGCCTGTGAAGTCAGGAGAGGCTTAAATCCGAGTCCTGCCAATAGGCGTATCAATTAGACAGTGACCCAGAAATTCTTGGAAGAGTGATTTTGAGCTCCCTTCTCTCTCCTTAAAGGCTCCTTTTCTTCCATGATTTCTTGGTAGAAAGCTGGAAGAGCTGGGATTTTTGCCAAGGAAGGTTTAGGGAAACAAAAGTTAACTGCTGTAGCTTTGAGAAATAAATTGCTGTGTGAGGCAAAGGAAAATTCAAAGATCTTGGGAGAAAAATGAAGCCACAGTTTCAATTATAACTGTAACCAGGTTTAGACCCAACTTTAGGCCAAGTGTCATCCAGACAGATGTTCTTGCAATTTGGTTTCCATAATAAATGTTGTACTTGTGAAAATATTTTAATGACATCTCGGCACTTTACTAGCCCTCAAATTCTAGGAGATTTTCCAGGTCAGGAGAGGACCATTTGCACCATCTCACCCAGTGACCTCTCTCATTCTGCTGGGGCTCATGAAGAACATTAAACTTGCAGATGCAATTATTGCATAATAAAGTATTGATTTCCTAAGAAACTCTATAACATTTTCTTCTTCATAATTAGCATCTACAAGGAATACATCCAAGAACTTTTATAAAGGATTAAGCACCTATTGCCACTTGAATGAGACACTTAGTACTTTAGTAAAAGAATAAACAATGTTAGAAAATAGCTTCAATTTGCAGAACTACAAATTAGATGCATATCACATATAAGGGTTCTCACAATGTCCTAGTTTAGATTTTATTTATTTATTTATTTATTTTTAAATTTATTTATTATTATTATACTTTAAGTTCTAGGGCACATGTGCATAACGTGCAGGTTTGTTACATATGTATACTTGTGCCATGTTGGTGTGCTGCACCCATCAACTCGTCAGTACCCATCAACTCGTCATTTACATCAGGTATAACTCCCAATGCAATCCCTCCCCCCTCCCCCCTCCCCATGATAGGCCCCGGTGTGTGATGTTCCCCTTCCCGAGTCCAAGTGATCTCATTGTTCAGTTCCCACCTATGAGTGAGAACATGCGGTGTTTGGTTTTCTGTTCTTGTGATAGTTTGCTAAGAATGATGGTTTCCAGCTGCATCCATGTCCCTACAAAGGACACAAACTCATCCTTTTTTATGGCTGCATAGTATTCCATGGTGTATATGTGCCACATTTCTTAATCCAATCTGTCACTGATGGACATTTGGGTTGATTCCAAGTCTTTGCTATTGTGAATAGTGCCGCAATAAACATACGTGTGCATGTGCCTTTATAGCAGCATGATTTATAATCCTTTGGGTATATACCCAGTAATGGGATGGCTGGAAACAACAGGTGCTGGAGAGGATGTGGAGAAATAGGAACACTTTTACACTGTTGGTGGGATTGTAAACTAGTTCAACCATTATGGAAAACAGTATGGCGATTCCTCAAGGATCTAGAACTAGATGTACCATATGACCTAGTTTAGATTTTAGAAGAGAGTTTTAATATATGATATAAGCCATTCTGAAAATGTCATTTAAAGGCAAATTGAATATCTTCTCATAGTTGATACAGATGTTACTTTTGCTTGATGATGGGATAACTTACTGACTCATCTCCTATGGACAGTTTTCACCCATTAAAGCATCAGAAATAAGAACAATGTACAATTATAAAATGAAAGTTTAGTTAAAGTCAAAGAAATGTTCAAGTACAATTTAAAGGTAATTTCTGAGCTGGGTGCAGTGGCTCATGCCTATAATCCCAACACTTTGGGAAGCCAAGGTAGAAGGATTGCTTGAAGCCATGAGGTCACTACTAGCCTGGGCATCATAGTGAGACCACCATCTCTATAAAAAATTTGAAAACCAACCATCTGTGGTGGTACATGCCTGCAGTTACCAGGGAGGCTGAGGTGGGAAGATCACTGAGCTTAGAAGTTCGAGGTTACAGGGAGCTGCAACCACTATAGCTGAAGACTGTCTCAAAAAAAAAGATAATTTTTGCGATGTAGAACTGAGGTTATTTAATACTCCAAGTGAACAAAGGCTATGATGACTTTGAATATCTTCAGGGGAGGAAAGAGAAGATTTATAAATAAGTCATCAACACAAGGTGTTTTCTCACATATTTCTGGTTTGCTTCTGTTGAAGTTGAAGGAGTGTTCTCATATCTGTTATATGTTCTGTTGAAGTTTTCTCCGGAACATGTTGAAATTAGCTCTGGGGAAACTTTAGACACAAGGGCTACTAGATCTTACAAAACAGTATGCTAACTAACAGAGCTCCAGCCAACCTGCACTCCGTTTCCAATCACAGCACTGATGAGCTCTGCCACTTAAAAATATTCCCATCTTCAGCTCTGTGCTTCAATTCTGCTGACTGGGAAGCAATGTGGCATTGGCCTTGAAATCAGAGAGGCATGGTATCACTTATTCCTTCTGTGTCTCTCAGGAAGAGACATTCACTCAATCAACCAAAAGATTTGTTGAGTTCCTGCTATGTCCTCAGTACCGTGTTGAAGGGAATTTGGAGGCAATATTAGAAAGGAGACATAGCTCTTGTCCTCAGGTCACTGACAATGACAGTATGTCAAATACATGTGCACAATGACCAATCGTATGTAACTGTGCAGGTAGAGCTTTTGCCCATGTTGTTCTCTGTGCCGAGAAGGCGCTCCCTTTATTTATTCAACCAACCAAGTCTAATCATCTTTCAAGATGTAGCTAAAATCCTCTTCCTCCCAGGAAGCTTTCTCTAAACTTAAAGTTCATAGCTTCAGTATTTTTCAGATGTTAAAATTATCTTTTCATGGTTCTGGCTTAGTTATTAGAATCTGGTTCATCCAAACGAGAATTAGTTATGTTACTCTTCATATCCTAGGGCCTCTCTTTTTGCTCACTTTTCTCATCTCCTACTGGTCATTCTAGTTGGCCAGCCCCACCTGGAGGTGGGAAGATAAGGGAGTCTCAGATGCCTTGTGTGGAAGTCACCATCTGGAGCACAGAGCAGGGCAGAGAAAACCAGTGAATGGATCTGGGGAGGAGGAAATGGAGAATAATCAGCATACAGCCCTCTGACCCGCCTGCCAAATTACAAAATATATGTCCTCTGGGCAGATACCGTTTTAAGAATGAGTAACTTAGTTAATGTACCCAGCTAGGGAACAACATATTCAGCCTAGGGGCTCATGACTTCGGGAGCAGAAAGTAGGCTGCATTAAAAACCCTACTCACCTCCTAGGCTGGGCGCCTTGGTGTCAAGGTAAGCCTCACAATAGTATACAGTAGTCCTGCCTATACCAATCCTGACCCATCATATATGACTATTAGCATAGAAAGCATATGGCCCCAAATATAGTTGTGATAGAAAGTTCATAAAGTGGGTCTTCAAGGAATCCTTGAAATAGCTGGGCTTTTGTCACTAGCAGAGTGAAATAACTTTGCTGTCTTGCCTCCATCTACCAAAGCTCATTTCCCCAGACAAGACCCTGCTGCCTTGGACTTCTCTGGAACCTGTGTGACACCTCAAATATTGGCCAAAATTCCGGCATACTGCCTGGGACCAGACCCTCTATTTCTACCACAGATCACAGCTCCAGGTACCTCCAGCTACTGCATGTAGATAGACCTCAGGGAAGAGTCTTCATCTATCCCTACTAGTTTTGTACCTTAATCACATACACATTTCCCATAATCTGGAAATAAACAAATGCATCTTTCTTCTGCTATTATAGGGTCATTGGTTTCAGAGGTTTAAAGAGGGAGGGACCAAATTCACACCTACAAAATGATCATTTCTAATAGCTTTAAATCGTCAGTAATCTGCACAGACAAGACAGCCTTGGTGTTCTGGGAGTGACTGCATGCTTACCTGTGTTCTCAGGCTCCCAAGCCCTTTGAAAGGTAGGAGTGTCCCTGCCTGTCTCTCTTTTTCTCACTGTTTCTGAAAGCTCTGTTCTTGGCTGGGCTCCTTTGGTATGCAGAAATGTCCAGCTGAATTTCATTCTTTGCCCCCTTCTTCCTGCAAAAAAACCCAAAAAACTACAAAAAAAAAACCCCTGAAACCCAAAATGTTAATTGGGTAGCTGCACTGTGGGCTATTTGCAAGAATTTATTTTTTAAATTATAATTCCAGTTATCTAATTATGTATTCAACCCAGTGTGAATGAGTCTGTACCATGTGCCAAGTACTGAAGTTACTGAAATAAAAATCAAGGTCTCTGTCCTCAGGAACACACACACACACACACACACACACACACACACACACACACACACACACACACAACAAAACACCTTAAGTTCCAGATCCTTGAGCTGAGGAGAATTTAAGAGTTCTTCTAAGTTAGGCTCTTACTTCTCAGCAGCTAGGCTATTATCTCCACCTTATAAATGACCCATGGAAGGGTCAGTGATATGGTTTGGTTGCATTTCTACCCAAATCTCATCTAGAATTGTAGCTCCTATAATCCTTGCATGTCATGGGAGGGACCCTGTGGGAGGTAATTTAATCATGGGGGTGGTTAACCTCATGATATTCTCATGATAGTGAGTGAATTCTCACGAGATCTGATGGTTTTATAAAGGGTTTTCCCCACTTCTATTCACTTCTCTTCCTGCCACCATGTGAAGAAGGACATGTTTGCTTTCCCTTGTGCCATGATTACAAGTTTCCTGAGGCCTCCCCAGCCATGCTGAACTGTGAGTCAATTAAACTACTTTCTTTTATAAATTACCCAATCTCAGGTATGTCTTTATTAGCAACATGAGAACAGACTAATACAGCCAGAGAATTAATAGTTTAACTTCCCCAAGGTCTCATAGCTGTTTAAAGGTAGAGAGGAAGCTAGAGCACTGCCCTTTCTGCCTTGTACAGTGTCTTGGTTAGTAGAGGAAAGTATTACCCTTGGATATGCTGAGAAATTCCCATTACCTGACTGGTAGTTACTAGAAGCTGTGTCACCTCTATTCACAAGTGGAACCTCTATTTACCTCCATTCACAAGTGGAACCATAAACAGGCTGTTCTTGTTAGATGTTGCATTGGTTTGTAACACTTCAATATTTAAAAAGAAAATCAGAGAATATAAACGGGATAGTGACCTCATTTTCAAAGCCAGCCCTAAGGTCTGCAGTGCAAGGTTTCTGGCTTAGTTGTATTTCATAAACCTCAATCTTTGGACTGGAAGGGAGATGGCTTTTCGTTCACTTGGTAGACCAGCTGTCGCTGGGCAGCTGGGCTTGGTTTACTTTCTGGTCAGGGGAAGCACTTGACAGTCTCTGGCCTAGAATGAGGTCCTGAGCACAATGATTCAGTCCTTACTAAAGATGACCAAGAGGGCCTGGCCTCCCCACCTCACATCCACGTGCTTGTATCCTGGTGCCTCTGAAACAAGAACAGAATCCTACTCCACAATCGTGGTTATACTTAGTTACAGAGCAGTGTAATTAATGCCACTTAATGTAAAGTGAAAACAGAATTTCTGCAGCTGCCAACTTCCTCTGGCTCAGCCAGTACTATATGCCGACTTCATTTATAAGCATTATTTTCTTTTTCATCATGCTGATTGCAGAAAGAAAATCACCCCAAGAAAGGGAAACAGTCATCAAACCTCAACTGACAACACACCAAATACAAAATTTAGATTGCAGGTATTGATTTCCATCTAGTATCATGCCAATTGCTCCATAAAATTGAAGACCTCCTGACATCTTAGTCAATGGTCAATTTGAATGCATCAGGCCCACGACCTCTGGTGGATCCCGG
Organism: Macaca mulatta; assembly: GCF_049350105.2. Lineage (NCBI taxonomy): Eukaryota > Metazoa > Chordata > Mammalia > Primates > Cercopithecidae > Macaca > Macaca mulatta. The sequence continues at coordinate 58,550,324 of NC_133418.1, read as the reverse complement.
ATCAGGATCTTAGCTGGTGTCACATTTCCTATTTCTTCAGTTCATTCATTCCCTACCATTACCACCAGATTATCTGATAAATGTATGAGAAAAGCTTCATACAAATAAACTTTTAGTTTTCTGGTTATTTAGTCATTGCCATAATTTCATTAGCAAGGGCCTGGCTGCCCCTGTAGGCATTTTCTTACATTCCTTCTACTATGCTTGGTTGTGGGATCCACGATCCAGAAGACATGGATGGAGCAAGCTCTGTTGGGTCATAGTGGAAGGCACCACTGTCTACAGAAATCTTTAGAGTTAAAGCAAAGACATTTAATGCTTGGAAAATAAGAGTTTTCTTAAACGTTCCTTAATAATACTAGGGAAGATACGAATTTTTACATAAGGTTATGGTAAGGGTGAATTTGATTTTTGTTCTCAGCCAAGCTTCTAACTAGTGTGTATGGGTTGATACTGGAGAGGTGACAGGGAGAGGGTTGCAAATCTCTAACAGTGCACATGTTAATTGAAGTCAATACTGTCTCAGAAAATAGATGAAATCTGATGAGACATCTTGTTTAACTATCAAACACTCCTGCCAGTTAAAATTCCAGATCCCATTCTGGCTCTTTTGAACAATTCTTAACATGTCAATTGCCCAGAAGCAACTTGTTTTCTGCAGTGATGACACAGACTTAGGGAAGATGGAAAAAAAATCACCGTGAATCATATCTAACTCCACCTTTCAACATCTTTGCACTATTCTGTATACCCTTTGAAGCCAGTGGGAGCTTCCGCAGCAGAGCAAGTACATCAGGTTGGGAGGGTGGATTGGAAATCAGGCCATCCCTGGAAATGAAACACTACCAATAATTAAATTCAGCCCTTTGTCAATGCACATTTTCCAAAAGTACTGGAAATCTCTGAACAGTGCAATTAGAGAATTCTGCTCTTCAACAATTGAATTTCCCACATATTGCTTTAACTTTCAATACATATGAAAATGCTAATGTCTATTGTTATACAGAAAGAATGATGGGAAAAAGCCAAAGCAGCCTCCAGAAAACAGCAACAAAAAATGGCCTCCACCCTCTCCCCCAGCCCCCTGCACCCCTAATTAGAGCGTCATTAGAGTTGTACAGTTTACAGCCTCGATAATCAATTACATTCTATCCTTCATCCTCTGGGGCCCCCACACCCGGGCAGGGCAGAGCCAAAGCAGACTTCTAGAGCAGTTGAGATTCACGCAGGGTGAGGCACAGATGTCCTTGCTAGCGATGGCCACATCAAAGGAGGATTTTCCTTGTCCTCTTAAATGGGTGCTGTATGATAGGATTCAACTCCACTCATGCAAAATCTAAAACAATATCCTGACCTAGGCAAAACAGACACATTTCCTCTCCACACTCGCTCATCCTCTCGTATATCATTCCTCCTTTCTCTCCCCACTGTCCCTCCAGCTTCATTTTGTTGGATTTTGTCAGATCCATATTTTACGGCTCCAAAAACTTTCCCTCTGTGCTTTCTCTCTGGCTTTCTCTACTCCAACAAAACATGTTTTTTCTTTTGTTTACTTGTTTTTTCTCTTTCACCTCATCTGATTAACTGACCTAAGCTAAAGTATTAATGGCTGAAAGCGACTTAAAGTGGTAATTCAGCCAGATAACATACATGTAAGGTAGTGAAAATTTTATCATTTTAGATACTAGCATAATCTCTCTTCTAGGATAAGAAACTGTCATTGTTTGGGGGAAATAACTTTTTTAGCTATTTGGGGTAGAAAGTGAGACTCAGAGGATAACAGTTTCAACAGAATCAGGTGGTTTTGTTTTGTTTTGTTTTTGGGACAGAGTTTCACTCTTGTTACCCAGGCTGGCAATGGCGCACTCATCTCACCACTACCTCTGCCTCCCAGGTTCAAGCGATTCTCCTGCCTCAGCCTCCCGAATACCTGGGATTACAGGTGCCCACCACTATGCCCAGCTAATTTTTTGTATTTTTAATAGAGACAGGCTTTCCCCATGTTGGCCAGGCTGGTCTTGAACTCCTGACCTCAGGTGATCCATCTGCCTTAGCCTCCCAAAGTGCTGGGATTACAGGCATGAGCCACCCCATATCATGTGGTTTTTAACACATCCTTTAAGTGCTTTTCTTGGGAGACTAAAAGAAACATGCTTTGCTTCTGAGAGGATAGGGAGAGAAGAGAATAGATGGATAGAAAGGTACAATGAGGGGAAGAAGGAATGGCATGAACTTGAGCTCTTTGTGAGATAAACAACTAGTGAACTTTCCACATGGGAATGGGCAAAGCAGATTTTAAGAATGAGAATGTCTAATATTTAAAATTGTGCTTATTGTTGCAATGCAAACTGTCTTTTCCAACTCCTTCTAAGTCTTTTTTTATATCTACTTGATGCACAAGTGCTTTTTGTGAGCAGATTTTTGTGTGCATTTGTAGCATTTTATGTACTATGAAAACAGTAAGATTACAAAAGCAGAGGCTTTCTCTAGGGTAGGGGTGTATGACTTGGAGGCTGTGGATCACTAAGAGGCCTAGTGATAAACTTATGGACATGAGACACCCTGAAATTGTGCACAAACATTATGTATTTGAACAAAAATGCTCTAATTTCCCTCTTACTCTCAAAGGGGCAATCACTTCTCAAAAATTATGAAATCTGCTTCTAGAGCTCTTGAGGGCGTGTAAGTATAGACAATCAGAACTGAGAAGAACAGTGAGATTCCTCCATCTAGGTATAGACCTCGGGCCTTTTCTCTTCTGAGATTATTCTCTTTTCTTAAATGACTCTAGATCTATGGCTCCTTGTGTGATCTAGGCACTTACTCCCATGATCCAGAGCCTACAGCCAATGCCCTCCTTTGAAGCTCCACTTGAATGTGTCAACTCAACTGGTGCCAAGAGGAAACTTTGAATCTTTCCCTCACACCCAGTCCTTTTCAGGATCACAGTGTTCTTAGCTGTGTATAGTAGACCAAGGAGTCATCCTTGATGTTTCACTCTCCACTATCATTCTTCCCCATATCCATTTCTTTACCAAATTTTATGATGTTTCAACTTCCTAAATGTCTTCCAAATCTGCTCACTCTCCCCATGTCTCTCTGTATCATTCTAGACCCAGCTACTGCTGTCTTTGATTTACTACTACATAACCACTTGCTTAGGCTACCATGACCACCACTGACCCCTCTTCGGATCATTCTTCATGTTACTTTCGAACTGTCACAGGTTGGGTTTCCCCGGAAGCAGACTTGAGATGGAGGTTAGCAAGCAAGAAGTTGATTAGGGAGTGTTTCTTGTGGAAATGAAGGGAAGTAAACTTGGGCAGAGGGAGAAGCTGAGCAGCATAAAGTCTCAACTGAAGCCTCATCCAACACTGTGAGGGTTTCTGAAGGTAGGGTGACCTTTCAGAGCTGTTTCAAGGTGGAAAGAGCAGGGTATAGGCCTTTCCACTCCTGCACTAATTAAGATGGGGCTCTGGAAAGAAGCGCAACCTTGTGCCTGGTGATTCTGCAGTTTAGGCAATTCCCAAAGGTATTTTACAGGTAAAGCTTTCTTCTGGCAGAACTCCCAGCAGCTGAGGTAATGGGGTTTTCTTTTTTCTTTCTTTGTTTTCTTTTTTTCTTTTAGAGACATGGTCTCACTCTGTTGCCCAGGCTAGAGTGCAGTGGTGCAAACATAGCTCACGGTAGCCTTGAACTCCTAGGCTCAAGCAATCCTCTTGCCTCAGCCTCCCAAATAGCTGGGACTATAGGCAATGCACTACCATGCCCAGCTAATTTTTAAATTTTTTTGTAGAGATGGAGTCTCACTATGCTGCCCAGGCTGGTCTCCAACTCCTGGTCTCAAGCAATCCTCCCAACTCAGTGTCCCAAAGTGCTGAATTACAGGTATGAACCACTGTGCCTGGCCATATTTTTGATTTTTGAAACAGAATCTGGTGGCACAGTAACATTTTCAATTCTGATCATGTCATCCCTTTGTTTAAAACTCCTCAGTGACCTTCCAGTGGCTCTTAGGAGAAGCCTGAACATAACCCTACAAACTGTGCATGATCTGACCCCTACTTGGTCTTTCCAACTTCACCTCCATTCTACTGAGCTTTGCTCTCTGGACCCAGCCACATTGGGTGTTTACAGTCTCTCATATGTATCTTGCTTCTTCCTACCACCAGGCCTTTGCATGTGCTATCTCCTCTTTTGCCATTGTTCCCCCTACCTCCTCTTCACCTAGTAAGGCCTTTAGATCTCACCTCAACACTTCTTCCTAACCTCCGTGACTGGGTCACTCCCTCATTATAGGCTCTCACGGCACTTGTTTCTTTGTGCAGTAGCATATGTGTTGGCTGTAAGTTTTGTATTCATTTATATGGTTATTTCCTAGTAATCTATTACTAGGAAATGTCTAGAGGACAGAGCAGTGTCTATTTTACCCACCATTGAATTCCTAGGGCCTTTTACAGTTCCTGATCCATAGTGAGGGCTCAGAGAATATTGTTGAGTGGAAAGTGAATGAATGCCCTTATTTTATGGCTCAGGTCACCAAAGATTGAAGAGATTGCATGGAGTTGTCTAGGGTCAAACAGCTGCTTACTGTCAGGGAAGGATATTTCAAGTCATAGTGTATTTGCATATTATTTGGAGATTTTTGTGGCCTATTCATAGTTAAGTTTACAGCTAAAATTTGATTACTGCTTCTGCCTTTTGACCCCCCTCTTGAACTGGACCATTGATTTTTCTCTCCTAGTACTTACCCACCTTGATTGTTGTCTTCACTCAAATAGTCACCAATTTAAATTTCAAAGAAAAACTTCGAATGGATTGGTGGTTTAAATCCAACCAGAGAAGACTTTAAAAAAATTCTACGTAACACCAAATACTCAGTTTGACCAATTCTTTTGCTTTTCATCCAGTTGCTTTAAAATGATAGAGCGGCAGTCTTTATTTCAGTCAGATGCCCCGCCCCCTACCCCATCCACACTGCATGGAAAAGAGAGTGAGAGAAACAAGGAGAAGGAGGTTGGACCACAGGTATATTTCTGGGCTCAAGTTTAGAGAACGATGATTTGGAATCTGGGGCATAATTCACCAATCAGGCTACACATGCAAATGAGAACATACTGACTTGTTCAAAAGAGTTCCGTAAATAATATTATTCATCTCCTAGAAGCAAGCCATATTTTTACTGGACTTTTTACTTCAGCCTTGCATTACTAATGAGAATATATATTTTAAAAACTCTGTTATTTATTTCCCTTCTGCTTAATATTTCAATCAAACATACATTTACTATATTAATCACAGGACATGATAGTTTTAAAACCTCAGAAATCATTTTAATTGAATACCTCATGTCTGTTTAATCTAAAGTTAATAAAACCTTTTTTTTACATCATTGTATCCAATTTTAATTTCTTGCTGTAGGACATTCACCTCTCCCCTCTCTGAATTATTTTTAAAGTTAGTCTTCTAAAAACTTCCTATTTTATTTTGAAATCAAAGTTAGATTTTTATGTCAATATACTAACTTGTTATTTACTAGAATCAGTGCAATAACCAACAAAGTGGAGAATTGTATATCAATGATAAAAATTTGTAACATATTTACTCAAAGTACATTGTGAAGTAAGAAAATCTCAGCCGATATCAGTCATCTTCAGATGTGAACAGAATTGGGTGAAGAAGAAATTTCTGTTATATAACCTTTAAGTATCTGTGCATTGGTGGAAGTTCTAGATGGGAGACATAGGGGGTTTGCACATGGCACCAAGTGGCATTTCTTAAATTACTTTGACTAGAAATTGCATGGCCACAACAATTATGGATTTGGGATATTCAAGCCATAGAATTCATTGTTCCACAAATCTGCAATGTTTCCAGTCTTTCCCATTTACTTCAGAGATGCATGTTGTTCTTTATCTACATATAATAGGTAAAGAATGATACTTTAGCTCTTCCTTTGATTAGAATTATCTGGCCGCATGTTCCTGTTGTAAAATGAAGAGAAATCTGAGTTGAGAAAATCTGTCTCAGAAACATATGGAACCTATTTCTTTAGGGGTTCATTTACTGGGGACCAATTAGCTGGGCAAGTATTGACCCCTTTTATATTTTGTATCCAGTGTTGTCTAGCAGAGGGCTTCACTATGGCTCTTCTTACACAAACACCTCCTTTGCCTGACCAATCCTGTGCAAGGTCAACAAACCCTTCCTGTTGGAAAGTAATATTTCAATATCATATAGCTGGGGTGACCATAGAATTCTTCTGCCAAACTAGGAAATATTTTAATATGAAAGGGGAAGCACTATTGAGTCAGGGCAACAGGTGCAAATCTCAAGCATCCATGGAAAGACAGTACGTATGGTTACTCTATAGTATATCTGGAGCACCAACCTCTTTCTCCTCCAGAATAACTTACTTTCTATGAAACTTTCTCACAAAAAGTTTAATTCATGTTTTGTGCCTCATAAACACAGCCTGATGCAGGATTCTTAAAATCATTTGAATCTATCACATCATAGATCTGCTACAGGGGAAATTCTCAAACTCCAATAAATGACCTGATCTATATTAGATATTGAGTCCACGTTAAAGTCCCTCTGGCATAGTTCTTCTCATGGTTTTATAATCCCAAGATCCACAATCGCAGGAAATAATGACAAAGGGTAATCAACTTTCTGCATGACTACAGAGCTCTTCCAAGAACTAGATCAGTATTTAATTAGTCACAATGCTATCCTTGCCCATTCTAAGTTGTTTTCTGTTTTCCTGAGCCTGGGGTACTGTCTCCAAGGATGCGAGGGCCCCAATGAAGGATATCATAGAAAACTGCCAGAATTTTAATATTCTGACCCTTACTCCCTAAGAGAGTAACTATAAGCCCATTTAAGGAAGAATACAGCCAGTGGAGTTTGGGCATTACTCATCACATTGCAGACCATTCTGTTTTTGAAGAGACAGGTTGAAGGTAAACAGACCTGCTTGTTGCTGCCTTTCCTGGAGTTACACAATCTTGGTATCATACCCAGAGGTCAAATGAGAGAATCCTGATTTTTTTTTCCTGAGGGAAATATTGTTTAGAAATTTCTCTTCCTGAGAGAATTTTTTGTTTTGAAGTGACCAGAAAGGATGAGTTATTGAACAACTCTTGCGTCATAATCCAATGAGCAAAGAAGAAGCAGTGCTCCAATTACCTATGGACATTCACGAAGACAAGTGCAATCAGTTGCAGATGATTATCCTGTTCATAATCCAAATACAAGAAGCAAATCATCATTCTGGAGCCCTGTGGCAAAGGAATTACATTTTCCAAACGAAGCTATGAATAAAAAAGGTGATTAGAGAGGAAACATCTTGTTCAGTATTTTACATGATTCTTAAGGAAACACAGTCCTCAAAAGGCTTTCTTCTTGTGATGCAGATTTATTCTGAGAGGAATAACAGAACCTTTGCAATATCGAACATAGGTAATTAATTTGGTATGTCCCTGCACTACTTTTGAGCAATGAGTGCCAGGAGTGAGCTTAATGGTGTTACATAGGAGGTGATATGGTGCAATGCAATGGGTGACCTTTTTCAGCTGGTACTTCAAGCAGCAAAAAATTCATTCCATGAAAAAAGACTTAACATGCTCCTCTCAGTAGCAAAGAGGACACTGAATAAGGTAGAAAGAAGACAGATTTAAAAAGCTAGGGTTTGAGAAATAGAGCTAAAGAATTTTGCTGCCATTTTTATTAACACGTAGTCAAGCTGTCACTAATCATTTGCAGAGTGCATTGGAGGGAAAGGGAATTTTTCATAGGTGTAAATTGGTAAAGTTTTTGTTCCTCAAAAGTGGCAAGTGTAGATAGACCATTATTTTTTCTGTGATTAGTAAGAGACTTGTAGTTAAAATTAGCCATCTCAATGCAGAAGGCTTGAAACTGTAAGATCTGGACATGGAAAAGGGGCTAAAAGATAATTCCATTAATCACATTCTTTAAAAGTTATCACTAGTTCTTTAATGAATAGGAAGTAGAGACTAGATTCAGGATTCTTTTTAGTACGTTCTATGTAAATATTATCATTGTAAACATGCATCATCAATGTAATATTATCATCACTGGGTATTATTTATTCTCAGATAACTTTATTTTATTTTAAAAACATTATTTTTTTAAAGCACTAGAGCACTTGTAGGTTTATAGCAAAATCAAGATGAAGTTACAGAGATTTCCCATATACCCCCTGCCCTCCCGTGCATAACATTTCCCATTATCCACATCCCCACCAAAGTGGTGCATTTGTTACAACTGATCAACTTACACGGACACATCACAATCACGCAAAGTCTATAGTTTATTTAGGGTTCACTCTGGTGTTGTACGGTCTTTGGGTTTGGAAAAAATGTATAATGACCATCAGTATACTATCATACAGAGTATTTTTACTGCCCTAAAAATTCTCTGAGGTCCACCTATTTTTCTCTTCCCCATCCCTAACCCCTGGAAGCCGTTGATCTTTTTACTGTCTCTATAATTTCACCTTTTCCAAAATGTTATATAGTTGGAATCACACAGTATGTGGCCTTTTCAGATTGGCTTCTTTCACTTAGTAATATGCATTCGAGGCTCCTCCATGTTTTTTTCATGACTTGAAAAGTAAAGTTTTCATTAGTAAATTCATCGTCTGGATGTACTAGTTTATCCCATTCCCTTACTGAAGGACATCTTGGTTGTTCTCAAGTTTTTGAAATTATACATAAAACTACTATAATCATCTGTGTGCAGGTTTTTGTGTGAACATAAGTTTTCAACGTCTTTGGGTAAATACCAAAGAATTTGATTATTGGATTATATGGTAAGGATGTATTTCGTTTTGTAAAAGAAACTACTGAACTTTCTCCCAAAGTGGCTGTACCATTTTTCATTTCTACCAGCAATGAATGACAACTCCTGTTGTTTCACATTCTGGCCTGTGTTTGGTATTGTCAATGTTCTAGGTTTTGGCCATTCCATTAAGTGTGTACTGGTAGATGATTTTATTTTTATCTTCACTGAGTTCTGTGTTAAATTATTGCCTTAGTCTATTTTCTGCTACTGTAACAGATTGCCTGAGTCTGAGTAATTTATAATGAGCAGAAGTTTATTGGGTTCATGGTTCTGGAGACTGAGAAAGCCAAGAGCATGGCACTGACATCTGGGGAATACCTTCATGCTGAGTCATCCTATGGAAGAAAGTAGAAGGGCAAACAAGCATACCAGACAGAGGGAGCTGGCCAAACTCACCTAGGAAACCACTCCCACGATAACCAACCTACTTTCACAATAAAGGCATTAATACATTTGTGAGAATGGGACCTCATGGTCTAACCATCTCTTAATGGTCCCATCTCTTAATACCATCACAATGGCGATTAGATTTCAACATGAATTTATGAGAGGACATTCAAACCATAGCAACTATAAATCTAGATATTTCTGTTTTTCTGCAGATACCAGAAATGGAGAAATCCTATCTGGTTTTGTGCCCAGAATATTCATAACCGGGTAGATAGTAGTCCTTGGAAAATTGAGTCTATGTATACATTACAAATGTATCAAGTCCCTGAAATGTAAGGTAGTATCTTACATCCTTCTTCATTCCCATCTATACTCTCCATCCCACAGGCACAGAATTATAATGTGTGTGCTCACAGACACATAGAAATATAAATCAAATATGTTTGATCCAGGACAGCCATTGAGAAGTTTCTTTACTCACACCCAGTTTCCACCACACACACACACATACACACACACACACACAGTGCTAGCAAGGATTCTAAAAAGACTTGTTAATATTTACATTAATATAGAGTTTAAGTATTTTCAAATCCTGCATGTATTTTGTGCTAACCTCAACCCTCTGAGGTCAAAAAAAGCATTACAATCCCTGTAGAGTAGAAAACTAAGGCCTGTGGCAGCATACTGCCTTGTCCAACATTTCATGTCAAAGTAATGGCAGAATCAACACAAGAATTCAGGTCTCTTCACTCTCAGACTTCTCTGCATGTCACACTGCTTACCCTGGTGCAATGACCAGGTTTCTCTTTTGTTCCTGCTGCTGGAAGAAAGAGGTATGCAAAGCTATCATTAGTGATATGGAAAGCAAAGGAACTGATCAGCAAATACTGGTAGCCACATTACATGAGCTTATGAAGATAAGACCTTCTGAATCACATGGTATGTTGCTTAGTGAGATTGTAAAACATTTCGGGGGAAAAAAAAACAAAAGAAAAAATATCAGCACAGAAAATTGTTCAGAGAATTAGTCAAGGGCAATTTAAAATAGACATCAACAGCGAGTGGTGACAATGAGGTGGGGTAGAGCAGGGCAGAGCAGAGAAGACTGGAATGGGCTTGAGAAAACCTGGATTGTATTTGTAACTATATCACTTACTGTCTTTGAGATCTTGAGCAAGGTATTTAATCTCTGCATGCATCGGTTTCCTTGTATGTTAGCCTGCTTGTCCTCATCACAAAGTTCTGTAATAATCAAATGATAACATCAACATAACTTTTACAATTCTGAAGTGCTGGACAAAGGTAAGAAATTACACAGCAGTACACATAGTAGGTACTTAGTAAACATTTATTTAACTAAAAATGCTATTTCAACTGGAATTGAACACTACTATGCATGGTGACTTCTAAGATTATATGCCAATAATTATTGCTTTAATGGAAGTGGCTAAGTGAATTAACCTACTGCCAGAATTATGGATCCAATAACATTATGGAAAATTGTTATTATTCCCTGCCTGAGGTATCTGGGTATGTACTGCAGTAACAAACATGCAAATTCTGGCCAACAGCCTGGGTGTTTTTGCTACTTGATAAAACTGGAATGCTTGAATACAGTTTTTCCATTTGAAAGACACATTACAAAAATCCACCAAGACAAGTTAAGTAAGTGTCTCTGGCAGAGGCATTAAACAAATGTAGAGAGTGAGAACCATCAATGCAATGCTAGCTATTTTCGTGCTCTATTATCACCCATGGAGATTCTTAATGTAGTAAGAAAATTCCATGATTATAAACTCCAGATAAATGGCTTGCCTAATAGGCTATCAGTGTCTGTATTGTTAAGAACAGATTAATCTGAATTTTGAAAACTTACTAACCAGTCATCACAAAACTTCATTTACTATGTGTTATACACATATATATTAATAAGAAGCAACCACTACAGGAAAGAATAGTATTGCTCTTTGTGTAATCTTATAATTTCACCAACAATGAAGTCTGTGCCAGAGAACATCTTGTCTGTAAATGTCTTCCTATGGGTGCCAAATTGCTTTAACTTTAATCTCTCTGTAGAAAAGAACCACCAGTTCTTTTCTACTTTACTCCATTGCTTTGTCAAGAAAAAAACAGGTGTCACCTATCATTTGTGCCCACTTAGATAATCTTTAGGGTCTTCTTGGAAACTTTCTTGGGAGCAACATCCTCTAAACATCATTGCTCATAAAAAAATATCAAACACTTTAATGTACAAGTTGACCCCTGGCCTGAGGTATGTTTATGTTTGAGAGGATTGCTTTGTTTCTCCAGGGGCATGGCTATTTTTTGTCGTTGTTGTTTGTTTGTTTAGTAATCTCGAAGTGCATTTTTCATCACCCAGCATGGGTTAGGTTGTTGCAGGCTCTCCGGAACAGTTTAGAGGCTTTCCGATGAATGGATCCTGGGTAACTGGACTCAGTCACCTAGGGTGTATCCACAGGCCTTCCTTCCTCTCTCTAAGACATCGGAGATTACTTCATTCTGAGCAGTGGCTGTCAAATGCCAATATGCACAACAAAATGAGAGAATAAAAGCAAAGTTGTAATTGTTTTATTGGTGCAAAATATACATAACATGAAATTTATCATTAAGTATACAGTTCAATGGCATTAAGTGTATTGACATTGCTGTGTGACCATCACTACCATCCTTCTCCAGAACTCTTTCATCATCCTATACGGAAATTCTGTGCCCATTAAATGCTGCCTCCTCGTTCCTCATCCCCTCCATCCCTGGCAACCACTATTCTATTTTCTCTATGAATTTAACTACTCTAGGAAACTCATGTAAGTGGAATCATTTAATATTTGGACTTTTGTGACTGACTTATTTCACTTAGCATAAAAATGTCCTCAAGTTTCATTCATGTTATATAGCATGTCACAGAATTTCCTTCCTTTTTAAGAATGAATAGTAGTTCATTGTATGTATATACCATATTTTGCCTATCCATTCATCTTAATGGGCTGTTTCCACCTTTGAGATGTTGTGAATGAGCTGCTGTGTACAAGGTTGTGGCAACATGGTAATTTTTTTTTTTTTTTTGAGACAGAGTCTCAGTCTGTCACCCAGGCTAGAGTGCAGTGGCATGGTCTCGGTTCACTGCAACCTCTGCCTCCTGGGTTCAAGCGATTCTCTTGCCTCAGCCACCTGAGTAGCTGAGCTTACAGGTGTGCACCACCATGCCCGGCTGATTTTTTTATGTTTAGTAGAGACGGGATTTCACCGTGTTGGCCAGGCTAGTCTTGAACTGCTGAGCTCAAGTGATCTGCCTTCTTTGGCCTCCCAAAGTGCTGGTATTACAGGTGTGAGGCATCGCACCCAGCCAGCATGGTGAATTTTTTATAAAGCTAAATGCGTTTAAAGATCTGTCCTTCCAGTTTTTTCCTTGGTATGAATCCACCTTTTGTTTATGAAATAATGTTGACAGCAGGTGCTATGTCTGAATGCTTGCGTCTCCCCAAAATTGATATGTTGAAATATAATCCCCAATGAGGTAGGATTAAGAGGTAGGGCCCTTAGGAGGTGATTAGGTCACCTATTGAGGGCAAAGCCCTGAAGAATGAGATTAGTTCTCCTATAAAGAGGCTCAAGGGAGGTTGTTTGTCCTTCAGCTGTATGAGGACACAGCTAGAAGGTATCAACTATGAGGCGTGGGTGCTTATCAGATCCCAAATCTACCAGCACATTGATCTTGGACTTCTCAGACTCTGAAACTTTGAGAAACACATTTGCGTTGTTTATAAGTTACCCAGTTTACCTACTGTTCTTGTTGGAGCAGCCCTAGCTGACCAAGACAGCAGGTGCTAGTTCCTTCCCCCTTACTTGGCAAAGTAAAATGTTGACAGCCCTAAGTCAAGCTCCTATTTAGAAATTTAACTCATCTGTGAAATACCAAAGTCTGGAAAACACAGAAATTCTGATTAAACTTAGGTGAGCTCCAGAATCATCTAAAAAGCATTGGGAAATGGAGTTCTCGGGAGCCCACACTAAACTAACTGAAACTGAATCTCCAGAGGAGAAGGTTAGGCCGCAATATGATTTTAAAGCTCCTGAAGTCATTCTAGTTTATGGCTAAGTTGAAGAATTACTTATGGCTTTTCAGAACTACCCTGCATGTCAAGCAAGATGTATCAGTTTGGTCAGTGGCTACCCCTCTGTCATCACCATACCTATCAGGTGAGCATGACCAAATTTCAAGCATGTCCGGGACTACTAACCAGATTGCCAGGTGGAATTGAGACTGCTTAAAGATTTAATCAATTGTCCGCAGTGCAACTTCTATTTCCAAATCAAAGCTGGAATTTGTTTGTGTGGTTCCTCCACAGCTGTCTGCACCTGTTCCTTAGGGAAAGGAAGAATCAATTTCCATGATTTCTGTCTTTTCCTCCACCTCCTCAGAGTTCTTGAACTTGGCCAGGCCATGCTTCCAAACTACATTTGGCCCAAATCTTACAGTATCTAGTCTCCCTGCTTTTGCTGTTTTCTGAAATGATAGCCCAGATTGAGGTGGATTTCATTCACACATGTATTGATTTTCTTTTCACAAATAAATAGCTATGGGGTCTATTATGTGTCCAAAAAGTCAATAAAGCACATAGGGAAACATGTCAAAAATGACGAAGGAAGTTGAATCCAGCAAGAATCTTTCCAGTGCCATCCATGGAGCAAACTCATCCACATTTACCGTTCACCTTCACTGCCTCCCAAATACCAAACATCAGTCGATGGCATGTGATTAGTGAGGGAGCTGAGTTGATTAAGTGCGGTGACATTTTGAGAAAAGCAGGACATTCCTCATTATCCGCAAATCCGTGGGTATGAGAGAGCTCTCTCATTCACGTATTAGCATTTCCACATCCGTCTTCTCTTCTCTGCAACCTCTAGCAAGGCAGCTTGCCTTATTAGTAACATGTTTGGGATTAACAGCTTTGCTATTGTGTTAGCATCTCTGTCATTACCCAGGGAGGGAAATTGGCAAGCGCTAAGCCAGTTACTAACAGACCTAAACAGTGCCCAGGATGGAATTCACACACAGAAACCAACCTCAAAGCCAAAACGTCCCCAAACTACAAGAGAGGTGTATGCATCTTTAACAAAAATGGGCCTCATAATTAGCATAGGACATTTTTAAACATGCTAAAACTCTCAGGTTGCATTAAAAAGAAATGTCATTTAGGCATTTACAAAGTAATGGAATCTCATTTCCATCTGCTCCAGCCTCCTTTCAACACCTCTCCCCATAGCGGTGCCAAAAGGAGAACAATTCTAGGCTAGCAGTGTGTACTATTTGAGAGCCAGCTTGGAGTCATGGATTGGGAGGGGCTAGACCCTGAAAATGGCTGGAAGTATTAAAGTGTCTGGTGGTGCAGAGTGGGCCCATAGGCTCAAAGGTTTGTGACCTGGCTTTCTACAGCCATGAAGTCTGGCCAAAGTCCCAGGCCAGCACAGGGTCCAATGGAGGGAGCTCAAGAGTAGGAGGTGGACCAGATGTGTGTGCACCTCCAGTCCTTCTGATGGGATGCAACCATTATGGGAACAGTCCCATCCCTGGGTCACTTTCCCTTAAGCCACCTTAGGCTGTGGAGTTGTAAGCAGGGGACACAGGTGCTCTAGAGAAACTCACCCGTTATTGTGGGCATATGTACATAGTCCCCATCTGGCTTATCACATGGTGCCGCTCTGGAGTTGTTGCAGAGAACAGAATGAACACTTCCCACTGATAACTCTCTTCCTTTCTTAATGGTGACCAGCTCCAGGTCACAGAGGCAGACACTGAAAGTCTGGCAAAAAAAAAAAAAAAAAAAGATGTTTCCTAGACAACTCTGAGACTAAACTCAAGAATCAAGCAAGGGTTGTGCTCTATTTCTAGCTGAAGGTTCCAGCTTCAAACAAGTCTTCCTCCAGCCAGGGTTCCCAGGACCTTCCCAGCTGTTGCTGGAACGGATACTCACTCTGGGTCATAATT
The DNA here is from genome assembly GCF_049350105.2 of Macaca mulatta. Lineage (NCBI taxonomy): Eukaryota > Metazoa > Chordata > Mammalia > Primates > Cercopithecidae > Macaca > Macaca mulatta. The sequence continues at coordinate 58,535,056 of NC_133418.1, read as the reverse complement.
TCTCATGGGGATGTGGACCTTTTGGCCCCCATTTTCTTCCACCACTTTCTCCATAGAGCAAAACATCCTTCTATTGTTAGAAATAAGGCTTACATCCATAACCCCAATTTTAAAACCAAAAGGAAACCCTGGATGACCTCAAACACCTGTGTCAGAGAGCCTGCCATGAGGCTGGGATTCTCAGGGCTCAGAATGATCAGGAAAGCAGGGAAAAGAAAGGCTGGGCTCACGACTTAAAAAGCAAACTATGTTTACTTCAGAATTTTGCCTGGGGCAGGTCCTATTTCCAGTTTCTAGATCTGGTAACTGAACTTTGTGAAGCAGAAATTTCAGCACTGGGTTTGGCAGGATTTTCTCTGATTTGTGGGCTTTCTTGGCTGAAAAGTCTTACAAAGCAGTAATAACCAGCTTCACCACGCAAAATATTTAACAAATCACTTTGGTAAAAAGATTAAAAATGCATGACACGGGGGCCAAACCCCCAATTCTAGGACATCTCTTTGCACTTTGGAACACGAGGTGTGTGTCCCAGTGTATGGGGTCTCAGATTCTGCTCTCAGTTTACAGCCAGACCTGAAGGCAACTCACCTGGTGCTTCCCTAGCTCTCACTCTTTCCACGCTCTCTGTCCCTTCCCTGAGTGCTTTCCCTTGGGAAAGGGTGAGAGACGGTCCTTTCTGCGGTTGGGTGGATGTGGGTCAATTTCAACACAGCCTCTCTGGGTCTCACCCAACTGCTTCCGGAAGTACATGCATTCCCCCCACCAACCCCACCACCAGCTTTAATTTGCCTGGTTGATACATCCATTTCTAAGCCCCAGAAAGTCATGCTTTGTCTTAGCTCCCTGCAGTGTAATTGGATGAGAAACCTCCAAATAGGTGGCTTCCTGCAGTTTGCAAACAGTGACCTGACCTCTAGCCTGAGCACACTTGCTGTCCAGGCCCTTCTCTGGACCCTTCCTCCTGTGCCTGAGAAGACAAAGAACTGAAAATCCCTCTGCAGTCAGAAGCCCAGGACAAGTAACAACCCCGGCCTTCTCAGTTCTAAACTCATCTTTCTAAACTCTGAATAGTCATCTCATTAAAATAATTTTTCTGGTCAGAATCCGGTTTCAGAGAAAGACACTTAAGTAGATCAAAAACATTAATAAATAAGAGAAGGCTCGAGTTGAAAAATCTCTGAATTGAAGCTACACTGGGTCTCATCCACACTGCTGCCCGCCTGCCTGCCTGCCCTTCCTTCCTTCCTTCCTTCCTTCCTTCCTTCCTTCCTTCCTTCCTTCCTTCCTTCCTTCCTTCCTTCCTTCCTTCCTTCCTTCTTTCCTTCCTTTCTCCCTTTCCTCCTTCCTTTGTTCTTTCCTTTTTCTTTCTTTCCTTCATGTGTGTCCACCACCTACATTTTACCCAAGGTATGAAATGTGTGTTACAAACAAGTGTGTACATGTGTGTGTATGTGTGTGTTTCCGTATGTGTTCACCTGTCCCCTGGAATCTTTCCACAGGTGGAAGCTGACATGATTAAAGGCTGACTTTAGCGGGCTTTAACATACAGACCGCTCGGACCACAGTGTCTGGGAGCGTGTGTGGGAGGATGCAGATCGGAACCTGTTTATGCTGCTCTCCAAACCCCACTGGGAAGAATGACTATGGCTCCAGCCCGTCCTCCCAGAGCTTCTTCATTCCCCTTCTTTAGTGCTGGAGGTAAGAATTACAAGGGCAAAGAAACTGAGAGTTCTAGGCAGAGAACTGAACCTTCCAAGAAGTTGCTCATTTCTCCAAAGTGTGGTATTTCTTCTTCCCAGAAAATCATTGTCTCACGTAACCATCATCTAGAAGTAGGCCTCCCTGTGCAACCTTTCATCTTCCACTGAGGGAAAGAAAATGTTTTGACTCTGGGAGAAAGAGGGTAGAGATGGTCGGGGCTCCCTAGGGTCCCTAACGTCCAGGCCCCATCAGCTGGTTTGGGGAAACAATGCCCGCCAGAGGGCAACTCACGAACAGGATCAGGACAAGGTGCCCACAGATCACAGCCTCTAAAACACTGGTTGAGTCTGGTCTGTGAATTGAGCCTCTTATACTAAAAATATTATTTGTTTTCTATCTGAAATTTAAATTTAACTGAGCATCCTGTGTTTTTTTAATTAAATTTGACACTAATTGGATGTCTGCAGGAAAAACAGGATATTTACACCTGTGGAGCAATACTATTCTGTGCTGTTAGGGGCCAGGAATGGCAGAAATACCAAAACCATGTCTAAAGGGTGTTGAAGAACTTTCTCGGAGCCATCAACAATATTGCTATTGTGCCTTGCTAGGGAAGACAATCATAGCCAAGAAAAAAATTGAGGTGTCTTCTCTCTTCTTTTCTCCTCATATCTGGTGAATATATCTTTAAGTGTTCAAACAGGGACTTTTTTTTTTTCAGTAATAAGTACACTGGGGCAAAAGGTGTAAACCAAGACAGTTCCAGGCAAACTAGGCTGCTGTTCACTCTAATTAACCGCCAAATTCAGTATTTGATGATGCATTGTCTTTTTGAGCTATCAACTCCCTCAAGACAGGGATCTCTGAATAATTCTTTGTTAAACTAAATTGAAAATTACTTAACTCCCTTCCTGCCATGTGTCGTACTGGGTTTGTGGGTAGCCGGAGGTTTATCTGTCCCTATGCAACTGAACTGTAAGCCAAACTTCCTTCATGCCTCCAAGGAAAGTTGAGAAGAGCAGGACCAGAAGGAATCCACACCAGCTTACGGAGTTTGGAGGCTTCTGTACCTGGAAACCAATTTCTGACACAAACAAATGCATCTGAGGAGCTGAGCATTTTAAAGCAGGGCAGCACTTCTCAAGAGTTGAACTGTGTTAGCCAGTGGTTCTGAGAACCACGCACCCAAACAGCAGCAGGAGGTTGCACTGAGCCAAAAACTCACCCCATCTGGAGAGGGTGGGGGAAAGGAACCAGCTCAAGTCTGTCAATAAATGCTGTGTGACCCCCTTCACTAGCCCTGATCTGCAGTAATTTGATTTTTACTCTCAAACCACTTGTTTTGTCTCCATAAATTTAATGTATGTAATGATCCAGTCCCTACAAAGTTCTCTCTGGTGGGAATTTTGAGGAGCAAGTGGCAAGGAGTCATCACTGGCCTGCAATTTTGTTTTTGTCAACCTCCATCATCCATTCTGCAGCGGGGACCTCTCCCGCACTGTGTGGCAGGCTAGTTTCTCATGCAAACAGCCCCGGGGCCCTGCTGATGTCCCAAAAGAGCATCATCAGCTTCCAGTTATACACATATGGACTGTTTCCTTTTTTTTTCTTTTTCTTTTTTTTTTTTTTTTTTTTTTTTAGCACTTTTCAGACAGATGGCATTTCCTTGTGGATCTGTAAATAAAACCTGTAGGGCCAAGCACCTTGTCATCAGGTACCCAATGGAGTGGGAAATTCACCTTTTCTTTTACGGTTTGTTTGAGATGTAAGATCAATGTAGGATCAACAATCAAAAGATTCAGTTGGACCAAGTTATTGAACCCATTCTAGCTTGGAGGAGTCAGTTTCTTTAAGAAGGATAAAGTTGCTAAGTTTCAAGGTGGAAATCTGGGCAGGCAGAACAGAGAGACACCCCGAATGCTGATGAAGGCTGTAACTTGAAAGATGGATTCACTCTCGCAGATTTTTTTCAGGTGTTTCAAACTCTAAAGATGTTACAGTCTATGGCGGAAAATTGTGTGCTTTGAAAAAGTCTGAATTTGATAATAATTTTTATCATTTTTTTTCCTCTGGTATAGTTCAGCTTTTTAAAGTAGTGATATCAGAAGGCACTAAGTTATATTGCACATTAAAGGTGATAGTAACAGCCGTTCATGGCTGAGAAGCAACCCTTTCTCAGGCTAGCCAGAGTTCATTTTATTGAAAATGAGTCTATGCTTATCTCCTTGAAGGTTTTCATGGTGATTGTAACTAATATGTGGAAGGGAAGGAGGGGAAGAGGAAAGACTCGGTGATGGTTACAGCAGGCAAACCATATGCCACCACATGGGCCTGAGGACAATCTCAGACATCTTGCAAACAATCACCCACACAAGGTTTTGTTGTTGTTGTTGTTGTTGTTTGATCTTGTTTTCTTTTTCTTTTTTTTTCTTTTTGATGGAGTCTTGCTCTGGCATCCAGGCTGGAGTGCAGTGATGCGATATCAGCTCACTGCAACCTCCACCTCCCGGATTCAAGTGATTTTCCACCTCAGCCTCCTGAGTAGCTGGGTCTACAGGAGCACACCAACATGCCTGGATAATTTTTGTATTTTTAGTAGAGATGGGTTTTCACCATGTTGGCCAGGCTGGTCTTGAACTCCTGACCTCAGGTGATCCACCCACCTTGGCCTCCCAAAATGTTGGGATTACAGGCATGCACCACCGCGCCCAGCCTGATCTTGTTTTCTTAATGAGTTAGTGGCTAACATGGAAGGGAGAATGCATTTTTGCATAAAAATCCATATTTCTGTTATTTCTCTTGAAAATACAAACAATCTATTCACTGGCAGTAGGCAGGGGCTGTGTCTTTTTAATTGCTTCCTCCTCTTGTTGCGAACTGACCTAAACTATTTGCTGTCCACAAATGTTAAGTTTGACTGAGTCCCTTCCACTCTCTATTACTTCTTCATGCTGATACCAAATACCAGTTGCCAGTGATCATACTTGAGCTAGTGGTTTTCTTAGGCTTAGAAGCTTCAACCATTTATGTTTCCTGCCTGGGCCCTCCATCTCCAGTAAAGAGTGATTGGATTTGTCCCCAGATATCTGCCTCAGGTATGCCTGAAATTTCCCCATTACTACTTATCGCTTTGGGTTATTTAACTCCTTATGTCATCCATCCTCTATGAAAATCAACGCAAATACTTCTGAAAGAGGAAATGTCGTGTTACTTTTCTAACGTTAAATTGGTATGGATTTAATGAGATCACTCTTTGCCTACTTGTGTCCAAAAAGAAACATTTCTCTTGTATGAAACTGGGTTGGATGGCAGGGCACCGCCCAGAGTTATTCCAGGGCCTGTGGAATAACTCTGCACCTGTTTTTAGGGAACGTGCCTCCAAGTAAATGCTACAGGAGGCAGCCCTGGAGCATGATGGGGAGGGGTGGAGTAGGTACCACCTATAGCATAGAAAGTGTCAAAGTGCTTGTGTTTTAGGGGACCTAAAGAATAACAGCCTTCTTTCTTGCCAGAATTCAGAATGAGGTAAGAGGTAGTAGGCACAGAAGTTGGACAAGTAACGATCTGACTGACAGCTTTTTAGTTATTAGAACTGGATTAAAGAACATGGCCTAGATGTGGGAGCCAGATGGGCTTGCTAACACTCTGCTGCTGTGAATCTGATGTCCCCCATGACATCAGCAGCCTTGCCCCCAGGAGTAGGCCTTTTCTCCATGGCCCACAAACAGACAGACACCTATTTCTGTGGGCAGGTGGGTGAAGAGAAAAGGAAGAAAAGGAGCCTGAGCCAAGCATGCCCATTTCTTCTTTTACACTCTTGGTCAGTTAACTCACCACTTTTCAGGAGGCGAGTGCTGGGGTGATCAATGAATGAGGAGGGGGAATTACCCCACCGATTTACTAGTGTGGGAAATGAGTAGGTGCTTCTAATGACAACCTTTGGGTTGTGCAGTTCTGGAGCTAGAAAAATAGAGTCTTTGCCATCTGAATGTTCCTCTTGGCAAATGGAAGTCCAGAGCACTGATCCGGGTGAGGTTCTAGAATAGGGAGAATAAGGAGCGCTGGACTATGGCTGTGGCATGTAGAGCCATGAGATTGAGAGAGTCCAGATGGAAAAGAAGACTTGGGAAAGAATATGAGCATAAAATATCTCCATGGGTACAGGCCACAGGAACAGCAGGAAAGATCCAGAGGGTTCTGGAGGGTGAGGAGGAGCAGGATGGAGCCTGTTACCAGAAGTACTTGAAACTTCTTACTGGGACCCTTCAAACTCTCCTCTGAGGAGCTGTCAAGGGGAAGAGGACAGCATCTGTTTGTATAACTTCCAAGTGAACATAGTCCTCTATTTTACACCTAATAGGTGCTCATTAAATTATTTGATAGTTGAATTAAAGAGACTCTTTTAAAAATTACTAAAGCGGCCGGGCGCGGTGGCTCAAGCCTGTAATCCCAGCACTTTGGGAGGCCGAGACGGGCGGATCACTAGGTCAGGAGATCGAGACCATCCTGGCTAACACAGTGAAACCCCGTCTCTACTAAAAAATACAAAAAACTAGCCGGGCGAGGTGGCGGGCGCCTGTAGTCCCAGCTACTCAGGAGGCTGAGACAGGAGAATGGCCCGAACCTGGGAGGCGGAGCTTGCAGTGAGCTGAGATCCGGCCACTGCGCTCCAGCCTGGGCGACAGAGCGAGACTCCGTCTCAAAAAAAAAAAAAAAAAAATTACTAAAGCAAAGAAAAACATGCAAAAAATGAATAATCCATAGGCTTAACCCTTCTAAGGAATGTCTGTAGTTTAAAAGAGGATCTGGTTATAGTAAATTCATGTATAACTGATAGAATATACAGACATGTTTGGACTCAAAGGTCTTATGAGAAGTTTGAATTTCTTCCCAACATACACATATTCCCTAGAAGTCCAAGGTTAGCAATTTGGTGCCATACTTAGTCAAGTCCCTTCCATTGTTTGAATTTTATGGCTTCTTCTAGGGAAGACCAGCTTTCCTCTCATTTTTGGCATTGGTCTGCATATTAAGATCTATAAATCTTACTAGGTCTTAGAAATACATATTTATGACAGCAATTCCTATCTGAAGGATTTATTAGGAAATTTAATGTTTGCTATAGTAACAGAGATTAACAGTAGGGCCACCACCTCAAAACTCAAATCTCCCTACAGAAATTATAGAATTCACATACATCACAGAATCCACCTACATCGCAGAATAACTGCCACATACGACAATTGTAAAGCCAATGGAATGTGATGCAGTAAAGACAGATTTTATATTTATTTTGCCTTTTTATCAAGTAAGTGGAGAGTTGCAGATGTCAGGAAAGTTTCTAATTGAGAATCCTAATGCACAGGGTCCTGATGAGTGGCGACCTTCTCAGCGAGGACAGACAACCACACGGGTTCCTACTTCACGACCAGGGTCACCATGGAGACATTTCTCATTGGATCAGCTTATTGTAAGTATTAGATTTCAGCCTTTGAGCCTATATTGCTGGTTTTCAGTTACTTATAGCTTTAGAACATCTGCTTTTTCATAGCAAAAAAAAAAAAAAAAAAAAGGAGGAAGAGGAAAGAAGGGAAAAAAAATCTCTTAAGGAAGTGTTTAAAAGTTGAACTGATAGATTTAGCAATTTTCATTCGTGGCAGGAGTAACAGGCTTCACGGGGGCAGTATGACTCCAATATTAAAGAATAAACGCTTTAATATTGTTAAATACATCATAGCAGGTTTTATAGCAAACTTCACAATAAACTTAGATGTTTCAGTATCAAAAAGTCACACACATTGCTTTAATGGTATCTACATGTTATGGATTGTAACAGCCTGTTATGACATCATCTGTTAGGAATTTACTATGAATACTTGAGGAGGTGGTTCAAAAAAGCTCCTTCTAATAAGATGCCATGGAGTGTAACTATATCTAATGACAATTGGTCAATTGTGAGTAAAGTATTTTCAAAGAGGACTATTGCTTTAAGCTCTATTAAAACGTTAATGGGGCTTAGCAAGAAGTCTCCTTTCTTGCCTGCTATTCTCTCATCTGAAAAGCCACAGTCCTATGAGACTCTCCCCAGCTCCCAGAGACTACATTGTTTGGAAGGCAGTTGGAGATCATTTTGGCTGCAGACAAGGTTTTCAATTTAGCAGCACAACAAACTTTGAAATTAATGCTGGACCTAGAGGTGATTCAGATGGGCTGTGAGTTTTTAAGCTCCTTCCTGTGCATTCTATCCTGTGTGTCTCTCTGCTTTTCGATGCCATAGAAAACATCTGATTGAAATGGAACTCACTGACCTAAAGTTCCTGAAAGAAAATTTTCTTGGTCAGTGACAGACAAGTTGACTGCTTCAGAAAAGGTATTTACTGTCATTCTGGGGATCATATTGGGTCTCAATCTTGCTGCCTGTGAGTGCAATCCAGCCCTCAGGTTCCTTCTGTGTCACAGGCACTGTGTTTAAAAGATAAGAATTGGAGGGCCTTTTGGTGGGAAGTGCCCTCTCCAGTTTACAGCAAGCCTCATCATTTCCTATTGTTCTAGATTTAGCTGCATCACACATTACATGTCACCTTCCAGGCCTCTAAAAACTTGAAAATCATGAGCTTCAGGCATTCTGTGCGTGGTCCATCCCTGTGCCCCGTGCCCTAGGTTTAACTTGAGGTTTCTCACCGATGCCTCCCACAGCTGGGCCTTGTTCCTCACAAAGAGTTTCTGGTGAAACCAGAGTCATAAAGACTGGATTAAGAAGAAAGTCCAAGGAACCCCAGGATCTAAGATCTTGCAGGAAAACTTAAGATTCTGGGGTCCTGCAACCCCTGATGAGCAATCTGAGACACAGAAAAGGGAAATGCCTTGGAAAGGTCAGCCCCAGAAGGAACAGAGCAGAGAGGGAAACCCAGGACTTGTGATTCCCCATCTTGTATGCTGCACCCACCGCCCCACACAGCTGGCCTGAACGATTGGTGTAGCCCTTCCCCACATTCCTAGAGAGTGTGTCTTTTACAAAGCCACCATCCACACACACAGAGTGGCACCAGCTGTGTAGCCAACCCCTCTTACACTAGACCGCTGTGTCTGGTGACTTGAAAGTCAAGGCTAATGTGATCACACTAAGCCCACTAAGTCTTAAAGTACTTCTCTGTCATTGGCAGAGAACTTTAGGCTGGAGACAGATTAAAGTTTGAAACAAATCCAAGGAGTCAACTCTGTAGACAACACAGGTTATTTGAGCCTCTGCTCCTTCTTTGTTAGAGTACACTGAATCTTTTCTTCAGAGCTGACCTTGGAAGTAGGCAGAAAGTTTGCTGTCTCTTTAACTTGCCTTGAATTACCTCAGGAAAGCTTCCATCAGCCAAAAATCCCCTTGTAGAGCAGCCCTTCCATTCTCAACCAAGGCAAAAATACTTCAATTCAGTTAATAGCAGTTCATTCATACCAGCTAAATGTTGCCCCCTTGAAGCATTGTGCTTTGTGAAAAAAAAATCCTGGAAGGGGAGAGGTCTGGATTGGTTGGCTCAATTAGCTTTTCTTATGAGTGGAAGGTAATGAAGGCAGGGAGAACCCTGAGAATTAGTGAGAGGCAGACGAGCAGAAGAAAGAGGTGTTGGGGTAGGGACATTGGCAAACAAAGAAGCTAGAGGAAAAGGAGTCAATGAAAGAGATATCCAAAGGAAACCACTGGTGTCATATAATAGTTGGGGCATCTACGGGCAGGAGAGCATGGTTGGGCCATTGAGACTGCTCTATCAGGGGTTGGCTGTAGCTTCCCACCCACTACCCTTGAAATCCTCAGTCCCCAACTCCCACCAAGATCTTCAGCAAATATCTCCAAGGAGCTGAAAGAACACAAGAACCTGAAGTAGTAGCTCAGTGGCTGGTCCATGAGCTTAATAAGTATCTGTTGAATGAATAAATCAAATATTTCCAGTGTGTCCCTGTGAAGCCATCTCAATGGTTAAAGCCTTCTTGCTTGGTCTTTAGAGCACTTGATCAAGGGTTGGTGCCTATGAAATAGGTTCTAATTCCACGAGGTGTGGAGTGGAATGGACCTGGAATCTGCACTTTGCATTTTGTGGGATTATCCCTGCTTAATGTTGTTTCTTACAACAGTAGAACAGGGGCTTCATTCATAATTCATACATTTGACGTCTCTGGCAAGTATTGCTTACCAGATGGGATTCTCAACAGTAACAGAAACAGAAAGCATGTTGCTCCATAGAGTTGGAGTGAAATCACAGGTGGAGGTATGGTATGAACTGAAGTTTTCTAGTTAAGGCAGAGACCTTTGAGAGGTCACTGAGTTGCAACTTCTATTGGTTCTACAAGGTAGTGAGAGGTGATGATGAAGCAATAAGACAGAAATGCTACCTCTGGAAGCTGATGGCCACTGCTGTCTTCTGGAAGCGAAAACAAGGCCTAGAATGACTAAGAGGCTGCTTATTGTTACAGGTTGACCCTGGAGTAGAATAGGCCCAAACCACGATTGCAAGGAAGATGGGAAGGAATAGACACAGGAAGTGTATGTGTGTATGTGCATGCGTGTGTCTGTGTGTGTGTGTGTCGGAGGTGGAAGCAGGGCTAACCCATCAGCTAATCATTTGGCTGCAGTAGAAGGGAGATGAGAACTGTTTAAAAGATTTGAGGCCTACAAAAGCTGAGATAACTATTGTATTAGCAGCAAAAACTAGGCAATTCTGGGAAGGAGAGAGTGAGCTGAAACTCTCTTTGGATAATTTAGAACAGAATGAGAATATCTTGTTTGATTTTTAATTTTACTTTGGTCTTTTGCCATGGTAGAATATTATATACATTCAATGGAATTTTGTATTAGGAAAGTGTTAAATGCATCAAAATTTCCATGTAGACCATCGTCTCATGCATTAGGGCATTTATGGGGTGAGGGTCAGAAATATGTATCCAAAAAATGCCTATTTCTTAGTTCACAGTTTTATCTTCCTCATCATTTCTGCTATGAAGCCAATGTTTTCTCAGATTTGGAATGCTTTTCTCACTCATGTACTCATATACATACACACAACACACACACACATATACATATATATATATATAACTCTTTCCAGACACATAATTCCAGGAACTTTTATAATGCCTTTGTTATTAGTCTTTTGATAAAATTTTCTAATTAAATCAGTGTGACACTTGGCCAAAGAACAGAATTCCTTCAGAATATCCTCATATTTCGTTTTTGGTAGAGTTTACCCTGAAAGCAAGACAAAGAAATCAATTTCAGCTGCCATTAGAGAGATTTAGGTTGGACTGGGAGAAGAACTCCCAGACTGCAAGAACCTGGCAGAAGTGCTATGTGGGGAACTTAAAATCCTCATCTCTAGAGAATTCTAGAGGGAAGTGAAACAACCACTCACATACGGAATTGCCTTTGTGAAAATAATTGTGTCCAGGAAAATCCTCTTTGTTTCAAAAATTTTAACGACTTTCAATTCTATATTGCCACACTATCCCATGACTTGGCTCAGAAAGCAGAGTTTTCATAGTGAAATGTGAAAGACATTGTTAGTACCCGTCTGATCTCCATTCCCCAATCCCTGAAAACTGATTTCTCTCCACCATAATGGGTCCTAAAATTCATGTGGTGCCATGTGGCCAGTTGGGGTCCCATCACCATCCAGGGAATGGCTGATGGGAGTGGAATAATCCAAGAGATACTATTCAAGCGTATATAAGCCAACTCTATTCTCTCTTCTGGGGGGGGGTGCATCAGGACTGAGCGAGCAGACCAGCAGTGGTTAAGAGCACAGACTCTTGAGCCAGGCTGCCTGGGTTTGACATCCAAATCTACTACTAATTTGCTATGGGAATTTAGATGTCACTTAGCTTCTCTGCCTCAATTTTATCTGTAAAATGGGGATAAACATTATAGTTTAGACGAGAGGATTAAATAAGTTAATACAACATGTAAACTGCTTAGAGTAGAGTCTGGACTGTAGCATGCACTCTCTGAGGGTTGGCTAATTTGTGACCTTGGCCGGTCACATGAATTAAAGAGCTGTAGATCTGGGAATTGAAGACGCTGTGGAATGATCAACTTCAGGCTTGACCTGACTAAGGAGGGAAAGACAGTCGTCAGGACACGATGAGAAAACAGAATGGAGTGAAAAGGCAAATCAGGAGACCAGGAAGGCATACAGATAGAGCAGGTGCTTTGATTTTTTCATGGTTTTCTGGCTCCTGGTTCTGGTCTCTCCTAAGTCTGAACTCACTTTAGCCTGTTGAGTTCCATGAGATACCTCTTTGTCCTTATAAGAAATGCTGCTTTTTTGACTTACACCAGTTTGAGAGAGTTTCTATTACTTGAAACTAAGAATCATTGGTGAGGAGAGTTAGGTTTACATTCAATTGCCCTTGAACATAAATTTTCAAGAAACCAGAACAGAAAGAGTACTTCAGGGGAAAGGCACTGCACCTTCCAGTTTTTTAAGGGTTCTTTCTCAGAACAAGGGATGCCTCCATTTTGACATATTTTAGAACATTCACATTCCTCATTAACAGCTTCTAAACTGAGGAACTTTTTCTACAACTGAAACTCACTTTTCTATATAAAAATAAATTTAAAGTTGGGTGAGTCAAATTTCCCCTCTTCTACTTGGTTATATTCTGCAGTTCAAAAAGTAGCACCCTCTTCTTCCGTCTTTGATGGTATGAAAGTCAGGCTCACACATTATCTGATAATTTCCATTTCCAACTTCAAGTCCACAGACTCAACCTGCTAAATCCTTTGACTTAAGTCATGACAAATGACACACATTACCATGCCTCATAACACATCTTCTAAAACCTTTCCAAATAACCAGCCGGCAGGCAGCATTGCCAGCCTCGCCACAGACACCATCATTTTTTCCCCTTCCCTGTCTGGCTCTGAGTTTTTGGAACCGAGATGAAACTTAACCTTCCCAAACAAAGACCGTTTACTAGGCAACTTAGGGCCAGTAATTAGCTCACACACCATAAGGTGCCACAGAGCTATTTGCAGATCTCTTCCAAGTTTTGTTTTTTTTTTCTTCTTCTTCTTCCAGAAATTAGCCCTTTTCTCTAAGAACCCACAATCATTTACCACTGAATGAAGGAACTGCACTTATTATAAGAGTAAAAAATTTAAAACCTCTTTCAAGGATGGTCAGACAACCTCATAAATCATGTTCTCCACACTGGCGAGTTTGGGATGGGAAGGGATGTGTTGACATATTTAGAAGCCATCGGGGTGCTGTGGTTTCACAGCTAGAAGGGAAACTCGAGCTTGTTGAAGTTGGAGCTTACTTGTATTTTTATTTATTGAATTAATGAAATCTTGGCAACAAACTATGTTTTACTTTAGACAAGAAGGGATATTTTTTCATTGCCCCCACCTACCTTGTCTCCCTTTCTGCCCCTCTCAAATAGACAATTTTTATAAATGTTTCAAATGCTAGAAAAGCTTCCTGGGCCACCAAACTGAACCTTAAAAAAATCAAGATGAACCAATCAATACATGGAGATGTGGCTTCCATTAAAATTGACATTTGGGTGTTAGAAGAAGAAACAGCATGAAAGTAAACATTTTGAATGCATTTACAAGGCTGCTTGATTCTAAGAGTTTGCACATTTAGCAATCTGTATGTCAGCCTGAATGGTAGTTTGCAAAAACCATAGATCACCAGAATCCAGCCAACATGGCTCGTGATATTTCCTCACATTTGAAGGCTCTACCATTTTAACAGTGAATGTGAATGTGTGTGTGTGTGTGTGTGTGTGTGTGTATGTATACACTAGTGACTTAACAACAAAAATTATCATCATGGTTTAGCATAGAGGTTTTCAACTCTAACTATAAACTAGAGTCACCTGGGCAGCTTTGAAAGTCCCCAGGCATTTATACTTCTTAAAAGCTCTGCAGTTATGGCCCCAACAGGAAATCAATGGCAGATTCAAATTGGGTAAGCTAAAGAAAGTTTAGTAAAGGGACTCTTTACAAAGGTGCCGGCAGAGTAGAGGAAAACTAGAAGGAATAGTGCAGTACTTTCAGTCTAGGAGCAGTAGGGTGCTATTATCACCCCTAGTTTAGAAAAGGAAAGGGTGGAAATAGTCGTCAGAACCCAGAGAAAGGGGAAGCCCCCCTCGGGAGAGTCACCTAACAGGAGCTATATGACCTTAAGTCTAAGGATGCAGCCAACCCCGGGTAATTTCATACGAAGGCAGCCAGGAAAGCTATATCCCAACCATATTTTCATCTCCCCCCTCCATCTCCTACTGGTCCTCCTCATGACAGAACCCAGCTAGAAGCTGGAAGATAAGGGAGCCTTTTGTTGCTGTCCTTAAAGGTCAACCCTCCTTTCCCATTTCTTGAGACAACACAGGATGAAACTAAGTGGAGAGTGGACCTATGAAATAAATAGGTGTTCAGCCCATCAGGAGATTCTCCTGCAACCAGATTTTCTGGTCTGCTGTGGAATTGGCATTGCTATGGAAATCAGAAGTCGGAGGTCTTAGTTCTGGTTATATGTGACATTGGGCAACAAACTCTACTTGTTTGAGTTTGTTTTCTGGGAAATAAAGGGCATTGGCTTGGCTCAGTGTTTTCCAAAGTGTAGTGCTAGAATTCTGCTCGTGTATCTCAGGTGCCTCTTGGGGTGGGAAGATAGAGAGGCCAAATGGTGGATTCTAGCCTCATTCCCCATTGCAGTCCCTAGTAAGTAAATAAGTAATGTGCTAAATTAATCTAGGGAGTGTCAAATTATTTATCTCAGGCTTACTGTATTTTTGAGACATTGACTGTCTAGACCAATATATATTACCATGACAAAGGAAGAAATTATATGTATGTTTCTAATTAGTTTAAATACAAATGTAGGGTGTGTGTGTGTGTGTGTGTGTACTTATAAGTATACTAGTGATGAAAAAGAGAGGTATTTTTAGAGTTGAGAAAATGAAAGCTTAAAAAGATTAGCTCTAACTTGCTCATGTTTAAGAGGGCAAATATATGGTGGAGTCATGGTTCAAACCTAGGTTTGTCTTATTCCAAAAATAATGCCACCAAAGAACACAAAAACTGAAAAAAAAAAAAAACTATACCTACTTAGACATACACATTTACATATTTACATATTCTTTTAGTATGTCTCAGGTTTACTGCATCTTCATTAGCTTTTCCCAGGTTTAAAGGTCTGCCTTTAAACCTACCTTTAAACTTGCCTTTAAAAAGGTCAGGCTGCCCTTGCCAGGGTCCACTTCATCATCTGATGTCTTTCAACAGAGCACAAAAGACAGATCACATGGCAGATGAGCAAAAATTATTATCGTTGGATTTATGCAACATTCGAAATAGCTATCGGTCCAGCTTTTTCCCCAGCCTAGAAAACAGAGTTTTATGTTATCAGTAGCTAAAGATTCAGCTTTTGAAGATTTATTCTCTTACCCCTGACTGCCTGGTTTTTCTCAATGGGAAATTGGGCTTTTGAAGGTTTATATGTTCACAGTTCAGAGAAAACAAAGGTCAGTGAGGCTGAGCAGTCACAGAGCCTTGGGAAACTTCAAGGGGTTTATAGGGTGAGTATGAGAATTTTCACATACATTCTGTGTAAAGTCCTGTCAAGCAAGTCCTCGTTCCTCTAGGAAAATATCAAATATAATCTTAGAAATTGAGTGTTTAGGGGGTGTTTTCCTGTGTCTTTAAATTACTGGACCCAAAATGTCTCATTCAACAAATATTTATACATTAATAAATATGTGCTATGCTAGGTGACAATGATGGGTAATAATGATGAAAAATATATTTTATAAACAAATGATGGTTATTAAAATACAATGAAATAATCGACACAGTATGGACTTGGTATAAAGAACAGTGGGAGTGGAGAATGAATTCTTATTTCTGCCTGGGATACTGAGGGACATTTCCATAAGGAAGAATATTTTGACCTGAGTCTTGAAAGATAAATATGTTTTTACCTGATAGACAATGAGGAGGGGTATTTCAGGCAAAGGAAACTGTATATGCAAAGTTACAAAGGTATGAAATGGGACAATTGATTAAAAGACTAACAAGAAGTTTGATATACTTACAACATATAACTTGTCTTTCTATCTAACTGTATATTGGTACCCAATAAACAATCTCTATTCATTTCCCTCCCCTTCTTCCCAGCCCCTAGTAGTCATTATTCTACTCTCTTCCTTCATGAAATCAACTATTTTAGCTCCCACATGTGAGTGAGAACATGCAATATTTATTTTTCTACACCTGGCTTATTTCACTTAATATAATGACCTCCAGTTCCACCTACATTGCTGCAAATTACAAAATTTTATTCATTTTATGATTCAATAATATTCCATTGTGTATATATACCACATTTTTCTTTATCCATTCTTCTGTCAGTGGCCACGTATGTTGATTCCATATCTTTGCTATTGTGAATAGTGCCGCAATAAACATGTGGGTGCAGGTATCTCTTTGATATACAATTTTTCTTTCTTTGGATAAATACCTTGTAGTGATATTGCTGGATCATATGGTATTTCTATTTTTAGCTTTTTGAGAAATTTCTATACTGTTTTCCATAGTCGTTGTGCTAATTTATATTCCCATCAACAGAGTATAAGAATTTCCTCTTCTCTGTACCTCACCAGCATCTGCAATTTTTTGTGTTTTTAATAGTAGCCGTTCTAATTTGGATAAAATGATATTTCATTGTGGTTTCAATTTGCATTTCCTTAATGATTAGTGATGCTGAATATTTTTCTTTTTCTTTTTTTTTTTTTTTTGAGACGGAGTCTCGCTCTGTCGCCCAGGCTGGAGTGCAGTGGCGCAATCTCGGCTCACTGCAAGCTCCGCCTCCCGGGTTCACGCCATTCTCCTGCCTCAGCCTCCCGAGTAGCTGGGACTACAGGCGCCCGCCCCTGCGCCTGGCTAATTTTTTCTATTTTTAGTAGAGACGGGGTTTCACCATGGTCTCGATCTCCTGACCTTGTGAACCGCCCACCTCGGCCTCCCAAAGTGCTGGGATTACAGGCGTGAGCCACCACGCCCGGCCGCTGAATATTTTTCATGCAACTGTTTGTATGTCTTGAGAAATGTCTATTCATGTCCTTAGCCTACTTTTTAATGAGATTATTTTATTATTGTTGAGTTGTTTGAGCTCCTTATATATTCTGGATATGAGTGCCTTTTAAAGGTATAGTTTGCAAATATTTTCTCCAATTCAGTGAATTTTCTCTTCACCCCATTCATTGCTTCCTTTCTTGTGAAAAAGTTTTTAGTTTAATATAATCCCATTTGTCTTTTGGGGCTATAGTTATCTGTGCTTTTGAAGTCTTAACCATGAAATCATTGACTAGACCAGTATCCTGAATATTTCCCCTATGTTTTCTTCTAGTAATTTTATTGTTTTGGGTCTTACATTTAAATCTTTAATCCATTTTAAGTTGATTTGTATGTAGGATGAGAGATAGGGGTCTAGTTTTATTCTTCTGCATATGGATATACACTTTTCCCAGAACATTTATTAAAGAGGGTGTTCTTTCCCCAATGTATATTTTTGGCACCTTTGTCAAAAATCAGTTGGCTTTGAATACATGTATTTATTTCTGGGTGGTTCTCTATTCTGTTCCATTGGCATGTTTGTTTGTTTTTAAACAAATACCATGCTGGTTTGGTTACCATAGCTTTGTAGTGTATTTTGACATCAGGTAGTATGATGACTCTAGCTTTGTTCTTTTTGCTTAGGATTGTTTTGGCTATTCTGGCTCTTTGTCATATGTTCCATATGAATTTTAGAGTTTTTTCTATTTATGTGAAAAATTACATTGGTATTTTGGTAGATATTGCATTAAATTTGTAGGTTGCTTTGGGTACTATGGTCGTTTTAGCAATATTAATTCTTCCAACCCATATGCATGGGATGTTTTTCTATTTGCTTGTATCTTTTTCAATTTTTTCATCAGTTTTTTCTAGTTTCTGTTGTAGAGGTAGGTTTTTCACCTCCTTGGTTAAATTTGTTTCTAGGAATTTTATTTTTTTTAGCTATTGTAAATGGGATTGGTTTCTTAATTTCTTTTTCAACTAGATCATTTTGGTATATAAAAACACTATTGATTTTTGTATGTTTAAGAGTTCTTCAGTAGACTCTTTAGATTTTACTCTATATAATATTATATCATCTGCATAGAGGAAATTTGACTTCCTTTTTTCCAATTTGAATGCTTTTTATTTCTTTCTCTTGTCTGATTGCTCTGGATAGAACTTCCAGTACAATGCTGGATAAAAGTAGTGAGAGTGGGCATCATTACCTTGTTCCAGTTCTTAGAGAAAAGGCTTTAAGTTTTTCCCTGTTTAGTATGATGTTAGCTGTGAGATTGTCATATATGGTCTTAATTATGTTGAAGTGATTTCCTTCTATGTCTAATTTGTTGACAGTTTTTTTAATCAAGAAGCAATATTGAATTTTATCAAATGCTTTTTCACCATCTATTGAGATGCTTGTATGTTTTTTGTCCTTCATTCTGTCGATGTGGTGTTTTGTGTTTATTGATTTGCATATATTAAACCATTCTTGCATCCCTGAGATAAATGCCACTTGATCATGGTGTATAATCTTTTTGATGTGTTGTTGGATTCAGTTTGCTTGCATTTTAGTGAGCATTTTTGCATCTATGTTCACCAAGGATATTGGCCTGTAGTTTTCTTTTTTTGTTGTGTCTGGTTTTGGTATCAAGGTAATGTTAGCCTCATTTGATTTAGGAAGAATTTCCTTTTCTTCAATTGTTCGGAATAGTTTGAGAAGAACTAGTGTTAGTTCTTCCTTAAGTTTGGTAGTATTTTGCAGTAAAGGCTTTCACTCTTGGGCTTTCCTTTGTTGGGAGACTTGATTGCTGATTCAATCTCATTACTAATTATTGGGGTACTCAGGTTTTCTATCTTTTCATGGTTCATTCTTGGTATGTTGTATGTTTTTAGGAATTTAACCACTTTTTCTAGGTTTTCTCATTTGTTAGCATATGGTTGTTCATGATAGCTAATGATTCTTTGTATTTTTGCATTATCAGTTGTAATATCTCCATTTTGTTTCTGATTCTATTTATTTGGGTCTTCTTTTCTTTTTTGGCTAGTCTAGCTAGCAGTTTATCAATTTCGTTTATCTTTTCAAAAATCAATCTTTTGTTCTGTTGATCCTTTGTATTGCTTTTGTAGTCTCTATTTCATTGAGTTCTGCTCTGATTTTTATAATTTTTTTCCTTCTACTAATTTTAAATTTGGTTTGTTCTTACTTTTTTAGTTGCCTGAGTTGTATCATTAGGTTGTTTATTTGAAATCTTCCTGATGTAGGCATTTATTGCTATAAACCTCCCTCTCAGCATTGCTTTTGCTGTGTATCCTAAGCTTTGGTATGTAGTGTTTCTATTTTCAGTTATTTCAATAAATTTTTGGCTTTTTTTTATTAATTTCTTCATTGATCCAGTGGTCATTGAGGAGCATGTTGTTTAATTTTTGTATGTTTGTGTAGTTCCCAAAGTTCCTCTTGGTGTTAATTTCTAGTTTTATTCCTTTGTGGTCTTAGATTTTGGTTTTTAAAAATTTGTTGAGACTTGTTTTGTGGTCTAACATATTCTATCCTGGAGAATGTTCCGTGTACTGATAAGAAGAATGTGCATTCTACATTTGTTAAATAACATGTTCTGTAAATGTCTATTATGTCTGATTGGTCTAATGTGCAGTTTAAATTCAATGTTTCTTTATTGATTTTCTGTCTATATAACCTATTCAGTGCTGAGAGTTTGGGTGCTGAAGTCCCTAACTATTATTGTAATGGAGTCTATCTCTCCCTTTGAATCTAATAATATTTGCTTTATATAACTGAGTGTTTGGTGTTGGGTGCATATATAATTAGAATTATTATATTATCTTGCTGAATTAATCCCTTTATCATTAAATAATGACCTTCTTTGTCTTTTTGTTTTTTAATTTTTGACTTAAAGTCTGTTTTATTTGATGTAATTCCTACTTGCTTTTGGTTTCCTTTTGCATGGTACATCTTTATCCTTTCCTTCACTTTCTGTCCATATGTGTCTTTACAGATGAAATGAGTTTATTGTAGGCAGCATATAGTTGGGTCATGTGTTTTCTTAAAATATCCATTCAGTTATTCTATATTTTTAATTTGGGAATTTAATCCATTTACATTCAAAGTTATTATTGATAGGTAAGGACTTATTCCTGTCATTTTGTTAATTGTTTTCTGGATGTTTTAAGGAAATCCCACATGAAACATTCACTAAACAGAATCTCTACAAATATCGGCCAAATGCTAAGGCACATACAAACACACAAACCTCAGTCAATTCCACAAGATTAACATCATAGTGATTATCTTCTAAATTCGCAATCTACTATATTCAATCAATAATGAATAACAAAAAGGTATTTTTTTAAAAAACAACTCTCATATATCTGGAAAATAGAACACATACTTCTGAATAGCCCTTGAGAAAAATAGATAATCATAAAGAAAATTGTGGAATACTTAAAATTGAATAAATATGAATACAATACATACACATTAAGGGTCATAGTTAATTGGCATTTGAAATAAAATGTATAGCTTTAAACGTCTTTGCAGATTTCAAAAAAAAAAAAAAGAACAAATGAGATAACCATTTAACTTAGGAAGGTAGAAAATCCTGTTTATGTAATTCATGAAAAACACAAAACATAAAAATTGGAGCAAAAAATAGGAATCTATATATAGATATATAGCCACAAAATAAATTAAAATAGTAATTAAAGATTTATAATTCCCAAAGTTGTTCTAAGCATAAATACCTGTAAAGAAAATTTCTTCTAAGTTTTTGGGAAACAGGTCACTCTCTTTTTTTTGTTCTATATCACAAGTCATCAAGCAAAGATAGCTCTCATTTTAAAAATATTGTTTCACAAAACAAGGAGGGAAGAAAAACTGCCCAACTCATTTTAGGTGTTAGTGTAATCTTAGTTTCACAGGAATATTATGAAAGCATTACTTGAAACTGTATGTGAACATTTTATCAAAAATATTAGTCAATTAAATCCAAGCATGTATTAAAAATAATTCATTGTGATCAAGTAGGTTCATTTCACAAATAGACAATGGTTTAGCATTTAAAAACTCTCAATGTAATATATCAATTAATTAAAAGAAAACATGCATGCTTATCTTAATTTGTTTTTAAAATGTATTTACTAAAGTTTGACATTGTATTCATGTTATTTTTATTTTTATTTTTTTTGGGATGAAGTCTCGCTCTGTCACCCAGGCTGGAGTGCAGTGGTGCAATAATATCAGCACACTACAACCTCTGCCTCCCAGGTTCAAGCGATTCTCCTGCCTCACCCTCCCGAGTAGCTGGGACTACAGGCATGTGCTACCATGCCTGACTAATTTTTTGTATTTTTAGTAGAGACAGGCTTTCACCATGCTGGCTAGGCTGGTCTTGAACTCCTGACCTCTTCATCTGCCCACCTCAGTCTCCCAAAGTGCTGGGATTATAGGCGTGAGTCACCGCACCCAGCCTCATGGTTATTTTTAATTAAAACTCTAAAAGAAAAAAAAAAAAAAAGCAGTATCGTTACACTCAGTCAAAATAGAGTAAGAAGAATTATAGTTCCCCTTCCTACTGTAAAGAACTAGTAAAATAAGACAAAATATATAAAAGATGGATTTTTCAGATATTGGAAAATGAGTAGCACATACTTCTGCTCTGTGGGAGAAGAGAAACAAACAGAAACAAACATAGCCTTCCCATGAGATAAGTTTCAGACACCAATATAGGGAGGTGAAATTCAAACAGAGCCCATTAGTCTTACTGAGTCGAAGAGACAGAAATCATAGTTTGGTGAGGCTAAGGTGTCTGGAATTTGCATGGAAGAATACTGAAGAGAGTTGCACAGTGAGAGAGGAAAAGGGACAGGGAATGAGAGAGAGTGAGAGAGAGAGAGAGAGAGAGAGAGAGAGAGAGAGAGAGTTTCCCAAAGGTCTTTTGCAGACTGTTGACCTGTACATATATGAGAAGGGACTAAGTGTGAGGCCAGGGAAGGAGTCACTAGAAAGTGTAAGACAATCTCCAAAGCTGTGACAGAGCTAGGAATAGTTTGTGTATCTAACTGAAGGATGGAAAAATCTCAAAATATGCAGAGTATTGGGTAGACTCCTCAATAGACTATTGCTCTAATAATAGGGTTAAATTAACCTGAGACTAAAGAGTGCTTTGGATATGCCTTATTAAAATTTTGAGGCAAGCCTCAAAATAACCCAACAAATTTCAATTAACTGCACACAAGAAGAAAACCTAACATTATCTAAAAGAAGTCAACAGAATGAAGCAACTAACAATGTAAAGTGCACAATGTTTGGAACCAACAAAAACTTACCTAGTATGTATATACCCAAGAGAAATGTAAACATATGTTCACACAAATACATATACTCAAATAATCAATGAGCTTTAGTCATGATAACCCAAAAGTCGGGAATAAAAAGACCCAAACATCCACTGACATAGTAAATGGACAAACAGAAAGTGGTACAAGGACTAGTACTCCACAATGGACTAGTACTCCACATACAAAGGACTAGTACTTTGTATACAAAGGACTAGTACTCCACAATGAAAAGAAACACAGTATTGATACAAGCAACAACAATGGACAAATCTCAAAAACAATGTGATAAATGAAGTAGCCAGACACAAAAGTCTACACACTCTATGATTTCATTTATATGAAATTCCAAGAAAAGCAAAACCATAGTAATAAAGGTCATGACAGTGACTTCCAGGGCCTGAGGGTTGAGGAAATGGGTTGAATACAGAGGATACCAGAAAACTTTTGGGGATAAAGAAAAGTTATCACAATTGAGTTGATAGATAACATTGCTGTATCCCTTTTTCAAAACTTGTCAAAGTGTGCACTTAAAATCTTACCAAGTATAAAAAGAAGCATAAAAATATGATCCATAACCAGAAAAAAAATCCATAAATATAAACAGATCCAATAGTAATACGGGTGGTAGAAGTAGCCAACAAGAACTTTAAAACAGCTATTAAAAAAACAGCACGGGCCAAACACTGTGGCTCACGCCTGTAGTCCCAGCACTTTGGGAAGCTGAGGCAGGTGGATTGCTTGAGCTCAAGAGTTCAAGACCAGCCTGGGCAACATGGTGAAACCTTGTCTCTACAAAAAATACAAAAATTACCCCAGCATGGTGGTGGATGCCTGTGGTCCCAGCTACTTGGGAGGCTGAGATAAGAAGATTGCTTTAGCCCAGGAGGACAAAGCTGCAGTGAGCTGAAATTGTGCTGTTGCACACCAGCCTGGGTGACAGAGCTAGAACCTGTCTCAAATACACAAACATTCACACACACACACATACACACACACACACACACACAGAGATACATATGTATAATGTATATTTAAGGAAGTAGAGAAAAATATGACCATGCTGTGCAAATAAATGGAAGATATAAATAATATAAATCAGATGCAAATAAAACTTCTATAGATGAATGTTAAAATATTTACAATGATTACTACACTGGATAGAATGCACAGCAAATTAGACACTGTGGAAGAAAAGAGCAGTGAACTTGAGTCCATCTTTAACTATTCAAAATAAAGAAATGGGAGCAAAAAGGAATAAAAATAACGAACAAGTTTCCAGTGATAGGTCGAGAAATATTGAGTGGTCTAAATGTAATTGAAGTCCTAGAAAGAGAGAAAATGTATATACAGAAAAAAATTAAAGGACATAGGGGCTAAAAATTTTCAACTATGATGAAATCTATAAATCCACAGATACAGAAGCCAGCAAATATTTCTATTCCATTCAGAATAAATATAAAGAAAACTATGTCAATGTACCTCCTAATATAATTTATATAACCAGTGACAAAGAGGACATCCTGAAAATAGCCAGAAATAAAATATACAGTATGTGTAGAGAAGAAGAACAACAAAAAGAATGGTAGCAGACTTCTCATAAAAAAAGAATGAAGTCAGAAGACAATATAAGATATGATAAGGTACAAGAAGAAACTGTTAACCTAGAATTGTTTAACCAGTAAAAATATCTTTCACAACTGAATGAAAAACAGAATTTAAACAGTTTTGCCAGCAGATCTGCACTATAAGAAATGTTAAAGGAAGTTCTTCAAGAAAAAGTAAAAGGACACTAGACAGAAATTTTGATCTATACAAAGAAACAAAGAGCTCTAGAAATGGTAAATAGGTCAGTAAATCTAAAAGCTATTTTCCAAAAATTTGAAACTCTTTAAAAGCGAATACTCTTTAAAAGATAATATACAACTGTTTAAAGCAAAATGGATAACCATGTATTAGGGACTTGTAGCTATGTACAGAAAAAAAGGTACGAAAACATTAACACAAATGAAACGAAAGCAGGGGGAATACATTGTGTAAAATTCTTACACTCTACTTGAAGTATAATATTACTTGAAGGTAGAAGGTGATGAGTTAAAGGTATATAACAGCTAGAACAACCCATGAAACAAAAAGCAGAAGTATAGATCATTAACCAATACTACAGATAACATGAAATTATTTAGAAGGTCAATGAATTTCAAAGAATTCAGGAAAAGATAAAACAGCAGAATTGATGGGACAAATAGAAAAAGAATAATAAGATGATATATTTTGATGCAACATATCAATATCTATATTAAATATAAACCATCTAAATACTTTAGCTAATAGGGTGTGATTATCAGTTTGTATGAAAACAAAAGAACCAACTACACACTGCTACAAAAATGTACTTTAAATACAAATGCAAAGGTTGAAAATAAATAAATAGAAAAAGTCATATCTACTGAAAATTAGACAAAAGCAAGCTATCATGACTAAACTAATATCAGATAAATTAGACTTTAAAGGAGAAAAAGAGGGATGTTTCATATTGATTAAAAGATTAGCTTATAAAGATGCTTAAAAATCTAAATGTGATTGTATGTAATAACATTAAAACACATAAAGAAAAACCAAAAGAATAGAAAAGAGAAATATGCAAATCTACAATTACATTTGGAGATTTAAACTCTTCTTTCTAAGTTACTGATAAAACAGGTAGACAGAATATCAGTAGACATTCAGGAGATGTGAACAGCATTATCAACCAATTTGACCTAATTGATATCTATGGAATAAATTCATCTAGCAACAGCGGATTATAGATTCTCCTCAAGTGCACCTGGAATGTTCACTAAAGTAGACCATATTATGGGCCGTAAAACAAGTCTCAATAAGTTTAAGAGAAATGAAATTACACAAAGTACATTTTGTGACCACAAACTGGATTGTGGAAAAATATGTGGAAAACCCCCAAATATTTGAAAATTATGCAACATCATTCTAAATAGTCCATGTGTCAAAAAAGAAATGAATTACAAACTATTTTAATGAATAAAAATGCAGACATCGTATCAAATTGTGTGGGATGGAGTTAAAGCAGAAAGAAATTGAGAGCATTAAATGCTTATATTAGAAAAGAACAAAGATCTCAAATCAGATATCCAGTTCTTGATCTTAGGAATCTAGACAAATAAAAGCAAATTAAACCTAAAGCAAGTAGAAGGAAGAAAAATAAAAAGATAAACAGAAATCAGTGATATTTTTAAAATTTGAAAACCAATAAAAAGCAATAAAATCAATACAACAAAAAATTTATCTTTGAAAATGTTAATAATATTGATCAATCTTTAGCCTGACTAACCAAGAAAGAGATAATACAAACCAATCAACATCAGGAATGAAAGATAGGATATTATTATAGATATCACATTATTATAGACATTAAAAGGATAAAAAGGAAATATTATGAGCAACCGTGCCTATAAATGATATCTTAGATGAAGTAGAAAAAAGTCTTTGAAAGATAGAAACTTCCAAAACTCACTCAATAAGAGAGATATCCTAATATTCTTATATCTATTACAAGGGAATTGATGTCATAATTAAAAGCCTTCTGAGAAAGAAAAAAGCCCAGATGCCTTCTCTGAATTCTACCAACATTGAAGGAATAAATAGTACCACCTTCTACAAAGATTTTCAGAGACAGAAGTGGAGAAAAAGGTTTCCAACTAATTTCACAGGACCACAATTACTCAAGTAGTAAGTCAGAAAGAGACACCTATAGACTAGTATGCCTCATGGACATGGTGGCAAAATTTTTAATAAGATACTAGCAAATTGTATTCAGCAATATATAAAGGAGGATAAAACATGGTGACTAATTTGCAAGGCTGGTTCCATATTTGACAATCAATCAATTAATGTAATTCACTATATCAACAAACTATTGAATTAAAAAAAAACTATCATCAAAAGCAATACAGAAAAAGCATTTAACAGCATTCAATGTCTTTTCA
Organism: Macaca mulatta; assembly: GCF_049350105.2. Classification (NCBI taxonomy): domain Eukaryota; kingdom Metazoa; phylum Chordata; class Mammalia; order Primates; family Cercopithecidae; genus Macaca; species Macaca mulatta. The sequence goes on along the minus strand of NC_133418.1, from coordinate 58,508,917 downwards.
TGATAAGATCTCACAGCAAAATAGACACCAAAGGAAACTTCTTAAACATAATAAAGAACATCTACCGAAAAAAGAAATCTACAGCTAGCATCATGCTTTATGGCAAAAAATCTGATAGCTTGCTCCCTCAGATTGGGAACAAGACACATATTTCCTTGTAATAACTTTATTTATGTGTATAATAGAGGTTCTAGTGAGTGCAATAAGGAAAGAAAAATAATTGAAAGGTACACAGATTGGAGATGAAGAAGTGAAATTATCTGTAAATGACATGATAGTCAATGTAGAAAATTCTAAAGAATCTATGAAAATGCTCTAGAACTAATAAGTAAGTGTACAAAAGTCACAGGATACAAAATCAATGTACAATAAATCAATTAGTATTTTTACACACTAACAATGAACAATCAGAAATTGAAATTGATAAAACAGAACCATTTAAGGTTATCTTAAATATTAATATTATAAATTAACATTTATAATAGTTATTCTGATTAATATTTGTATTTGTATATCCATGTCCCTATTTATAATTATTTCCTTAAATTAGATTTACAAAAAATATCAGTGTATTAAAGTAATAAATAATACATTTTAAAAAATAACTTATTTTCCCCTTTTGACAAATGTAACATTGGTTTATTCTGTGCAAAGCTTAAAAAACTACAGCTGTGCAACAAGAAAATAACAATGGGAAATATCTACTAATAAAATTTTAGTATATAAGTATTTGAAATTTATTTAATTATAAGAATAACATTTTCCGGAGTTCAAAAAATAGGGATGAAGTTTACGATTGATTCTTCCCTAAAATGTGTACTTTTCTCCACTTCCTCCGAAGTAAGTGGATGCTGATCTTAACAATGGGTACAACCTAACCATGGAAAGATAATTTTATCTATAATTCAAATAATAATGAGTTAGATGACATCACTGTAGTCTGAGCAATAGATGAACTTCATTAGTTAAACTGCAATTAGTGCTGTGGATGAGGTGCCGAACTGGTCAAATCCAGCATCTATTTTAAAGTACATTTTTGAAGGCAGAGTTGACAGGACTCACTGTTAGATGGATGTGGGGTGTGTGTAAAAGAAAATGACTCCACGGTTTTGGTGCAGAGAAACTAAAGGTGTAATGAAAGTAGTTACTAAGATAGCAAAGACTGGGAGAAGGGCATCTTCGAGTCGAACATCTAGTGTTCTCTTTGGACAAGTTATGTTTGAGGGTGTTGAACTCACGAGAGCTCTCTGGGGCTTCAGAGAGAAAGGCTTGTGTTAGAGATGTAAACTTGTGAATTATCAGTGTAGAGATGGTATTCAAACCTATGACTAGTGAGCAGATGAGCTCACTCAGGGAGTGACATGGCTAAGAGGGCCAAGGAGTAAACTCTGATACTCTCCAAATTTTAGAGTATGTAAAATGAAGAACAGAGAAATTAAGAAGTTGTAGCCAGTATGATAAAAGGAAAAGAAGGAGGTATAGTATATTGGAAGTCAATTGTAAAAATGTTTCAAGAAGGAGGAAGTGGCCTACTGCTTTGTATTCTAAAATGCTTTTGGAGGTGGAGTAACAGGAGGAATAAGTCCCGACAACTGGATTTGGCAAAAACCATTTCGGTGGGATGTTCATGACAGCAGCCTAGTATAGACGACTGCTGGGGTATTTTGCCCTAAAGAGAATCAGATAATTAGGGTGGTAGATGGAGGGAGATGTGGGGAGATTGATTTTAAGTTGGGATATAACATAGAATATTTGTGAGCTAATCATAATAATCTGGTAAAGAGAGAGAAATTTATGATGTAGGAGAGAAGGGGATAATGTCAAGGGTGATAACTGTGAGAGGTTGAGGAGGAATGAGATTCCATATGTAAAGAGAGAACTTGACAAAAGACAGGAGGGGGCCACTTCTTGCATTGCAGTGGAAGAGAAGCAGAGAATGGGAGTATTAATGCAGATAAATGGTGGATTTGATGTTAGTTCTTTCAGGCAATTCTTTTCTGATTACTTTTATTTTTCATTAGTGTATTAGTCAGGGTTCTTCAGAGAAGCAGAACCAATAGAAGATATGTGTGCAGTTATAAATAAAAAGAGATTTATTGTGGGGATTGGCACACATGATTATGGAGGCTGAGAAGTGACATCTCTAAGCTGCAGAACCAGGAAAGCCAGTGAGTGTAATTCAGTCTGAGGCTGAAGGCCCAGGAACCAGGAGCTCCAATGTCCTAGGGCAGGAAAAAATGGATATCCATGCTTAAAAAGAGAGGGAGATTAATTCCTCCTCCCTCTTCTTTTTTGCTCTATTTGAGACCTCAAGGAATTGGACAATGCCTGTCCATGTTGGGGAGAGCCAAGCTTCTTTACTCAGTGCACTGATTCAAATGCTAATCTCTTCTGGAAACACCTTCACGGATATGCCCAGAATTAATGTTTTACCAGCTATCTGGACATCTTGTAGCCTAGTAAACTTGATATGTAAAATTAACCATCACATTCAGAGAAAGAAGAAATAAATTTATCAGATGGGAGAAGGGAGACAGAAAAAGTGCTAGACATTTGAGAAGAGATGAAAAAGCATGAAATAGTCACGTATGAAATACCTACACATCATATGCACATCAAATATGTATACTCCAAAAGTGTAAACATACATACATTTGTCAGAATTTAATCATATAGTACAACTATATGTTTGATAAAGTTTTTTTATCTTAACAAGTTTTGTGCATCTTTTTATAGAGTACAAATACTTAAAAGCCATTTGTTACATATTGTCAAATTGCCTTCCAGAAGGTTGTTCAAATTTACTCTCTCATCAGCAGTACATGAAAATATAAATCCCATTGCATATTCAATTCACTAACATGGACTTTTAAGATGATATTTCACATTAAAATGGTAATATGGGTATATTATGAACAATTTTATGCCAATAAATTCCAGAACTTAGATGAAATAGACAAATTCCTTGAAAAGAAAGACACAATGTATCAAAACTTAGGAATTAAAAAATCTGAGTTTCCCTAAGTCTATTTAATAAATTGAAATTGTTACTAAAAACTCTACCACAAAGAAAACTCAGTTTAGATGGCTCCACTGAATTCTGTCAAATTTTAAGGAAGAAATAATACCAAATTTGCACATACTCTCTTTGAAAGTAGACTAGGAATGGACAATGAGGGAATACTTCTCAATTTCCCTGATGCCACAACCTAATGAAGACATTATAGTAAAAGAAAATCACAGACCAATATTGTTCATGATCATGAACAAAAAGATCCTTAACAAATCATTCATAAATTGAATTCAACAATATATGAAAAGTCTAATACATTATGACCAACTGTACTTTCTCCCAAGTAGGCAAGGTTGTTTTAACATTCAAAAGTTAATTAATGTAATTAATAATATTAGCAAACTAAAGAAGAAAATAACTATTATCACAATAAAGGCAGACAAGAAAACACTTGACAAAATTTAACAACCATTCATAATAGACACTCAGCAAACTTGAAAAGAGCTTCCTAAAATGTTGTCTCATTAAAATTTTCATTTTTATTTGAAATACTGAGGTTATACAATCCCTTTATATGTTCATTAGTTTTCTATTTTCTCTTCTTTGAGTAATCTATTCAGGGCCTATAAGGGATATGGTGTTTATCTTATCAGTTTATATTATCTAGCAATATGTCATAAAGACTGCTAATGTTCACCATCTAGTTCTATTTTCTCACAGTTAAGCTATATGGTGGGAAGGGGGCACATAGTTAAGTATATTTTCCAGTCCCCTTCCCACCATCTTTGTATCAAGATGAGACCATGTACCTGAGTTTTGGTCAAAGAAAGGTGAGCAAAAATATGTATGCCACTTACAAGCCTGCCCCATGCAATACAGGTATTCTATGTAAAACTTCATGAAATCACTCTGTCTCTGCCTCTATCTCCTGTTTGGTATAAGTCAAGTATTCTGAGGACATATATAAAGATACATATAAACAGATTAGATCTCTGAGTTGCTACTTGTAGGCGAGACATCCAGAAGACCTGCACAACCAGGAGCCATCTACAATGGACTTTGGTACAAATGAGAAATAAACCTTTGCATGAAGGCATTGGGATTTGGAGATGTTTGTCACAGCTGTTAGCATTACATATAAACTGCCTTGCACAGCACTGACCTGTCATACATATCTTTCTCTTCTAAATATTATCTTATGTGAATAAAAAGATACGTAAATGTTTTTCTCCTTCTTTTAAAAAATGTCTTCTACATTCCAGGCACTATTTTGGGCACTGAGGTTATAGCAGTGGAAAACTGATAAAAGGATCTCTATCTTTGCTGTGTTTACTTTTCAGCAGGAAGACATTGACAGTAAATCATTAAGTAAAGTTATAATTTCATGTAAAGTAAGTGCTATGGAGAAAAAGAAAGCAGAGAAACGAATGGGGGATATCATGGTGAGTGTTCATTTCAAATCATGTGGTCTGTGAAAGGCTCATTGAGAAGGTGTCATTTAAACAAAGGCTTAAGGGAGATGAGTGAGTAAGCTATGCAGATATCTGGAGGAAGAATCATTCATGCGTAGGATACAATAAATAGAAAAAAATTCCCAAGGTGGAGCATGCTTAACATGTTCTTAAAAACACATTCAGAAGTCCAGTGTAGCTAGAGCAGAATGAGCAGGGCAGAGGTGACTATAAGATGGTATCAAAGAGGTAAGGTGTGGGTGGGAGACCAGCAAGGTCTTCTGGTCATTGTGAGGATCTGGGCTTTCCCTCTGAAAGACACAGAAGCTATTGTTGAAGGTCTGGCATGACAGACTCTGGCTAATATGACAATCATGGACATTAGGTGTCAAGAGCAAAGCTGAGGAGGTCACTTAGAGACCATGACAATCATTGAGGTGAGAGATGATGGGGGCTTGGATCAGGGGAGTTGCAGTGTAAGTGGTAAGAAGTGGCCAGATTGTGGATATATTTTGAAGGTAATAGCCAACAGGATTTCCTGCTCAGTCAGAGGTGGGATGAGAAAAAAAGAGGACTGAGCGACTGAAAGAATGGAATTGCTACTTTTTTGAGATAGGGAAGGCATGCTTATATGGGGAAATCAGTCTGTTATGTTTCTTAAACTTTCAAGAGGAGATGTCAAGTAGGCAGTTGAATCTGATACATGAATCTGGAGTTCAGGCGAGAGGTCTGGGCTGGAGACGTAACATTTCCAAGTATCCCGCACTTTCTCGTATTTGAAGTCATAGTTCAGAATGAGATCACCAGGGAGTGAGCAGAGATAGAGAACAAGACGAAGGACTGAGCCTCCTTGGGCTTACAGTGAATGGGACACCGTTCAGATGTTAATTTTGTCCCATGTTCTGAGTGCTCTAGTATGCTCTTAGTCAATGGAATCTCATGTGGTGGATTAGATCTTATACTCTGGGCACCATAGTGCAAACTCCCTTAGCTAACTCCTGCTCTAAGTTGTCACCAAATCAAGGGTATTTGCAGAGGTGTGGCTTTATCTGATGTATTCCCTCTGCCATTTATTGTATTTTGCACACCTTTTGATCTTTTGTGGCCGATAAAGGCATGCAGATATTGACACTGGGCCCACAACAAAGAAACAAAGGCAGGTTGTCATTCTGGGCATTAAATGCAAATTTTGAAGTCACTGTAAGTGCCTTCACTGAAGTGACTGAGGAAATGAAGATAAAGGTTAGCAGAGGAAACTAGAGGCCCTTTGATATTATGAAATGTGCTATAAATACCGCTGCAGCCTGTGGGGATCATCCAACAAGTGTAATCAACAGTGGCTCCAAGATACTGTGGGAGGACACATTCATGGCCTCAAGAGATTTAAAGAGCACAGAACAGCCATGGCCAAGAACACATTTCCATAGAGGCTACAGAAAGCTGATGCAGCTAGTGCTACGTACTCCAAGACACAAAGTACATTCCTGCAACCCCACACAGGGTGGTAAACCATGTGCCTATTATATTGATGACAAATCACTTTACCAGTTTGCCTTTGATTTTGTTACATTTTCTAACATAAAATATTATATGTTTTATGTAGTCAAGTACACAGATTTTAAAAGTTTCTTCCATGGTTCTTACGCTTACAAATATTTTTCAATCCAATTTACTTCTAGTTTTTCAAGAATCAATATCATTTTTAATTATTGTATGATACTCCATATTCCATCAATCAAATAAATGTCTCATTGTTTTTGTTGCCATTGCTTTTTAATATTGTCTTCCCCCACTGGTTATGATGAGTCCTTAGGTATGTGAATAATGGCTGAAGTCTCCATCTTGAACTCAGACTCTTCTGTCCCATTCATTCTCCCACCCTCTCATTGGAACTTCGTTTATCAGCATCCTTCTAGAAATGGAGTGTCACTGACCCGTTAGCACTGTGGAAGGGGATTTCTCATAACATACTAATTCACTCTCCTTTTGACAAGTTTCTTACTTTCTCCTAGGACATGCACAATTCTTCTGAGGATTTTCTGGCTGGCCTGTTCTTCTCAGTGATGTCAGTGTCTGAGTTTCAGGGTCCTGAGCAACATACTTTTCTTGACATGATGAACTCACACATCCATGACTGCAAATCTTTATAATGAGGCCTGCCCTCTCCTCTCCTGAAGGGCCTTGGGTAATGCCAGAGCATGGAATTCTGGCTCTAGCTCCCATAGGCCGCAGTCATGTGGCAGAATAAATACTAGTCTTTGGGTCTGAAGCCCAGAGCTGCAATCTTGCTTTATACCAGATTCAATGGGTCATCCACAGCGGCTTGGGTCATCTCTCTGAGCCTTACTGTCCTCACCTGTAAAATGTGGACAAGGAACTTCACTGTCTCTAAAATCTGTTTCAGATCAAAAGGTCCATCATTTTTTTGATTCAATCATATAGCATTTTACATTCCTTTTGGGGAATGTGAAGCAAAGTAGGAGAAGACATAGCTTGAAAAAAAAAAAAAAAGATTATCCTAAAAATGTTGGTAGGACCTCACTGTGCTCTGGTTCCAGGAGAGATTATGCCCTAATGCCTTAAGGTATTAATTGTGTGTATTGAATTAACTTCTCTCCTAGGCATCTAGGATGGTACTAATTAAGTACCAGCTTTGGGAGAATGAGAAAATAGTCACTCAAAACATTTTTTGTGTTCAGTGGTTCCCATAAGAAAATCCATTTGCACAATTGTATTAGGATTTGATGGTCCTGGTGTGGCTGGGGCTGTGTGTGTATTTCTCTATGTCTTTGTGTCTTCATCTGTGTGTGTATATATATTTTTGTTAATGAAGGTGTTGAGATAGAAGGAAATTGCCTTTGAAATAAGCCAAATGATTCAGAGAGTCCATCTAGCCAGTGCAATTCTGCTTCTGTGCTTTGCAACACCATGAGTTGTGCCCCTAATATCCTTGTGTTTTGTCCATACGAAAAGCTGGCTCTGGGAAACTCACTCTCAAAATACGGGAGTATGACTCAAAGTTGTTCTCTTGGAACCTGGATGCAAACAAGTATTCCATTACCAGAAGAGGTGAGGGAGTACTTCAGTGTGCAGATAAGTCTGGAAAATGCAGGGTCCATCAAGTCTCTTTACGCCGGGACATCTCAGGACCTTTTGCATGGTAGGTTCATTTTGTTATTCTGGCAAAGGCTACAGCAACATTTGCTAAATTTATGCATCTTTGGAATTCTTTGATGGAGAGATACCTCACTGAACAAAAAATGAAAACTCGTATACTAAAGTTCTATGTGGACTATCCCTGGAGAGGCTGTATTTTTAGTGAAGATTGGAATCTTGAACTGAATCTCAGAGAATAAGTTTGGAAAATTCTCTTGGCCAGTAGAGGTTATGCTGACTGAAGTCCCACTATGCTAGAGGATTGCTTCTCTACCTGTTGGTATGATTGACCCTGCTTTTGTCACTGAGGGTACACATTACCTGCCTTTTAAAGCATGTCCCATTTCCACTTGCATCCAACAATGAGAAACCATATTTTATTTTTGTTTTGTGACCAAATTCCAGTGGACAATGCTAAGTGCTGGCCTGCTGGGTTTTTTTTTTTTTTTTTTGCTTTGTTTGTTTGATTGTTTTTTTGTCTGGCTCTGTCGCCCAGGCTGGAGTGCAGTGTTGCGATCTCAGCTCACTGCAAGCTCCACCTCCCAGGTTCACACCATTCTCCTGCCTCAGCCTCCCGAGTAGCTGGGACTACAGGCGCCCACAACCACACCGGGCTAATTGTTTGTGTTTTTAGTAGAGATGGGGTTTCACCGTGTTAGCCAGGAGGGTCTCGATCTTCTGACCTCGTGATCCACCCCACCTCGGCCTCCCAAAGTACTGGGATTACAGATGTGAGCCACCGTGCCTGGCCTGGCCTGCTGTTTCTTGAAGGAGTCCTTGACCCTCTCATCCTTAAAGATACAGGCAGAAGACAGACATTCCACCAACACCTCAGGAGATAATTCCTACCCAGGGACCAAAGCTTTGTCTTATAGGATGCCCCTTCTCAACCATTGCTTCTGCTGTAAATTGATCCATTAACCCTGACTTCATTGCATTACCCCCAAATCCAATAAAACAATTACCCCCCCCAAAAAATAACAATGATGAAATAAAGTGGGTGTGAATACATAAGCACTTTTATAAGCAACCCAAAGTGAAACCTTTAAATAATCCCTTATACATATATGCAAAAACTAGATTTTTATGAACATTACTTCTCTAGGTACACTTTTTAAAGAAAGCGATACATATACTTTAAGGCAGGAATAAACAGAAAAAATACTGCCTTGCCACTGCACTCCAACTTGGGTGACAGAGCAAGAATCTGTCTCAAAAAAAAAAAAAAAAAAAAGAAGAAAAGAAAGAAAAATACTATCTCAGTGTCTTAAGTGAGAAACCAAAACCTTCATGGTCTTAACGTTTTATTCATAAGGAGATGTTTATAGTTGTTTGATCTGCTGACTAAAGGTTCATATTTGAAGCTAATTTATGATAATTTCTCAGATTTCTGTAGACATTTGAGAGCTAAGGCTGATGATGCAAAGGCTACCTATAAACAGAAGGGCCTAAAAAAAAACTAACCCTCTCCTACATTTTCTGGACCAACTCTGAAGAAGACATTAAAAGAGGCCTTTGGGCCAGGTGTGGTGGCTCACGCCTATAATCCCAACACCTTCGGAGGCCGAAGCAGGCAGATCACAATGTCAGGAGATAGAAACCATCCTGGCTAACACGGTGAAACCCTGTCTCTACTAAAAATACAAAAAATTAGCTGGGTGTGGTGGTGTGCACCTGTAGTCCCAGCTGCTCAGGAGGCTGAGGCAGGAGAATCGCTTGAACCCGGGAGGCAGAGGTTTCCGTGAGCCGAGATTGTGCCACTGCACTCCAGCTTGGGTGACAGAGCAAGACTCTGTCTCAAAAAAAGAAAAAAAAAAGAAAACAGGTCTTTGATGAACAACTGGTAACCGGACCAAGAGGCCCAATTTCAGCTTCAACAAGTCATCAAATACTATATGAGTCAATTACATAAACACTGGAATTTCCCAACATCTGATTCCAATAGCAAGAGAGCAGCCCAGGTTCACAATGGAGATTTCTCAATAGGCAATGCCGTTTTCCAGGTAATTAAAACTGTTTGTATAGGAGAGTAGATTTATCTTCTGAAACCATTTTAGCACTAGTGCTCTCCTGAGTGGTATCAGTTGACACACTGCATAATCTAGAACAGACTAATTGCTGCATGATTTCTAATTTTTCTGCAGCCATGTAAATGAGCTGAAGTCTGCACAGGTGGAGCCCATTAGAGTGAATGATTTCCCTCTCATGTTGTTATCTTCATTTGCCGTTGTCTTATCAACTCCAAGTAGGAAATCCGCTGTCATGAAAAGCAGGCAAGGGAACAATGTCTGGCTGAAAAGTCTTGTTTCATTATTTTTTAATTCGTACAGTCCTACCTGCTTAATGCAGTTTTCTGATTAGCATGCTAGGCATCCAGTAATGCAGTTTTATTCAAATAAGGAGGCAGGGCTTTAATTTAAACTAAGAAATCATCTCCATTTCTTATCAGGGAACAAGGATTCGTGATTCAATAATACATGAATTTAATAATGCATAATGGTAGACTGCACAGGTACTAAATAGCAATACCAGAGTGGGTTAGTATGCTCCATGGGTTGCCATCTGAAACTCCCAATCTGGTTTATCCACATCCCCTCCCTTCATCTCCTTCTTTATTTCCTTTCAGCAAAAGAGTTGTGCCGTTTGCCTTATTCCTCTGACGCTGCCAAGAGCCCAACTCGCAGGCTGCATCTTCACTTTACGACCGTGTTTAATAGCTGTTAAGCTGCTGGACTTTAGCCTTTGCAAGAATTCCCAAATTGGACCCAAGGGAGATTTGAAAGGCTTGGGAGGGAGAGAATGGGGAAAGAAAAGTAAGGAACTTCATTCCCTACCACTAATTGCTTTTTCCACTGAGGTATCTATCCATGGCCTCATTTTAGTGAGGGAAAACAGTGTGCAGTGTATTTGCAATATCCAGGGCTACATAATCTCTTTATAACTCTATTTGTGTTTCACAGCTCCCAGATACCTAAGCCTGGATTCCAATGATAGCTGGAGTCAGCATTCTTACATTTTATGGTTTATGTGGTTCTCTTTGCCCTGGATTGCCCAGTGAATGGCTTGCCATTCTGCCTGATGTTGAAATTCAAATGTGCAAAGAATTACAGGGGACCCAACTGAATGACCTGAGTGGCTTGACCAACAGGAAAGCCAAGGGAATCAGACATACCTTGCTTTTCATCATCCATTTATTTGTTTTTCATTTTATTCAATTTGGAAAATTAGATAAAGCTGGCCCACTTCATTTTCTACTTCTTTCATCTGAACACAATGAGTTAAGATTTTAAAAAAAAAGAATTTGGGGAATTTTATTTAGAGGAAAATTAAAATGCACATGTGGAATCTTGTTGGCACAAGTACATGAGCACAAAATGTGCTAAGTTTCTAAGAATAATTAAGCTTTTAGAGTTTTTTCATATGCTACAAAATGTTTCTCAATAAGCATGAATGTGTGCTATTGGATGGCGTAAAGAAAACTGCCTAGCTGGCTTCAGTGAGTTTGCAAAATCGAATGTGTAATGTGGGTATTGACTCTATGGGTTAATTTCATTCTTCTTGCTCAGGTAAGTTAGTACTAATACCACAAAACCTCTTTGCAGCCAGGCTCACAGAATTATTTATTTAAAAAACCCCAAACAACTGAGGCCTGTTTTGTGTCAGTCATTGCAGAAAACATTAGGTATTAAAAAGATAAATGAAACACAGGTCTACCCTCAGGGGGCTCACAGTTTTTCAGAACAAATGAAAATATACACAAATACTATATAATAATATAGAAGATTGAGATGTGTGTGTAGGCGATGTTGCAAGAGCAAAGAGCAATACTCAAAGAACTAGACACTGAGTAGTTCCTAAAAATGATACGAAATTGTAATTTCAAGGATCTCTTCTCTAAGTCATTATTGGATTGGTGGTGCTGTATTTGAGTTAATAGTTTTTACTTTCTAGTCAGTTGTGCCAGCAGTAGTTGACATATTTATATGACCCCTTTGGCCAAAATAGCTGTATAAACTGGGCAAAAAAAAGGCTTAGTAAACATAATTTTCAATGTTTTAAAAATCTAATTCACTCTTCCTTAGAGTTTATGGGTTTGCAAATATATGCGTGAAAGGAGATTATTCCATGTTTACCTTTATGTCTTTATAATCTATATCCCACAAGCAGCCTTAAGGTGAATTATAATAAACATGCACACATGCAGAAGAACTCAAGCACTAGGGTAGTAAAATAGAAATTTTAAAAAAAGGAACCCATAGAGAGAATGGGAGATTATACCAGGATTAAGTCATGAGATAATTATGACAACCAACCTTGAATAAGCTTCCTAAAAGTTGAACATATTTCTAAGTAAATATGTGAGGAAATGCAATTCCAAGTACAGTTCTTTTCACTGGTCTTTGGCCTATTCCTCCTGTCTGGGTGAGGTGGGAGGGAAGGGGGCAGTAGGAGAGAACACCCATAAGTCAACTCTAATCTCTAATGGCATTTTCCAGCAGAGTCTTAGAGAAGGTCATACAATAGATTTTTTATCCTCAACAGAATTTTGCTCCCTATATTACCCCCACTTAAGAAGATTGTATCATGGGAATTTTTTCAAGGGAGTCCTAAGGGATGTCAAATTAATTATCCTGCACCCTGCTTGGAGCACTAATCCAGATTTCTTTGCTACAGAAACTTGCTTCCCAGGTGGTTGCTGAAGTTATAGTATTTTTCTTTATATTTAAAGTTAATCCAGTTCAGTATCAATAGCAAATCCTCTTAAAACATGTACATAGAAGGCCAAGCCAGTATTTTGACATTCCTGGCTGGGAACTATGCCATTAACACCTTCAATTAATCTCCATGCAAGGTCATTTGGCGGCTCACATTCAAGACCATATGTTAAGATGTTATTAGTTTTCCTGCAAAGGGAATGTTTGGCCAGTTACAACTAGAAACAGATGCCCACCAATAGGATCAGAAGGGAATAGTTGCCTTAGTTATAACACCTCACACCTCACCTGTTACTGGGATAGGGCAGGACGCTCCCTAACTAATCATCAAACTGGGAATTCAACAATTTTAGGGTTTATGAAGTTTATTACGCCCAATTATCAACAAAAGAAAAGAGAGAAAAAATAAAGTTCCATAGAGGTAACTGATCTGGTTGTAAATTCACGTCTCAGGAAATGGCCTAATATATTCATCAGAAAAAAAAAAACAGTGAACTACGTACCAAGGAGAACTGGATTCCAATATTCATTCTGCAACTATCTCTGTATGTGATCTAGGAAAATTTACCTAACCCTTCCGTTCTTGATTTTGTACTCCTAAATATAGGAAGGGAAAGTTATGTAGGGGTGTCAGGATTAGGATGGCAGCATTATCACACGAGAAGATACTACATGCAAAACATGTTTGAAAACTGAAAATCACTCTTTAAGTTCATTATTTTTCTAAGGACAAATAATTTCTTAAGAATAGCATATTTTGGGGGTGTAATTCCATTGCAACAGTTTGGCTACTGGCCAAATCCATTAAAACAATCTATTGTGGGGATCAAAATCTCTTGACTCGGAGCCATTTGTCTAGAAGAACCACCGTTTGAATTGTTTCCAATGTACGATAGACAGAGTTCCCTGCAATGCTACTAAAGTGTATTGAATGGAAAAGAACCACTCCCAAGACAGGGTGTGTACGGCAGAAACTCCTTGGGATGTGTAAAGGGCTATCCTTGCCATCTATTGAAGCTGCATTGTATTAAATGAGCTTGAAATATTCACTGAAAAGCCCTTGGGGGACTGGTTCTCAAACTTGAGTGAGCGTGCATCGGAATCATCTGGAGTAATTGTTAAAGCAGAGACTCCTGGATTCCGCCTCCAGTAGGTCTGGGATGAGTCCAAGAATTTGAATTTCTAACAAGCTCTGGGGTGAAGCTGATACTGTACCCAGGATACCATACCATAAGATAGAACTGTCTTGTCATCCTCTCCTAATAGGCAAAAAGTAAATTAGACAAATGTGGTCTTCAAAGGTGTTTCAGATCTCAGAGGTATCTCAGGGATTCTCTTCCCTCCCTCCACTGCAATGAGCATAACTGCACTTTTATCAATTGCTTTAATTGGTGTCCTGCACAGGAATTTATTTAATAAAACCTGTTCTGCACTCATCCCAAATAAGTTAAAAGCCAAGCTACTAAATTTAGGAATTTCTAAGAATCTTTCAAACTCTAACCTTCTATAAACATCTTTGACTTAGTGGCCTCAAAGAACCTTGAATATCTTCCTCGTACGGTACAGACCTAATTAAATGCCATAAACACTCCCCAAATTACAAACTTACCTCAAGTGTAAGAGTGGCTTAAAAGTAATGGAGGTTTCATAGGCCAAAGGGGTCCAAAGTCAGGGTCACATGGAATTTCAATAACTTGAACATGAACAGTGCTCTGTGGAAGGAAAAGACTCAGGTCCAAGAAAGGAGCATATGCTTCTCAAGATTTAAGTAGCCTCAGCTAGACTTTTCCCCCATACTGTGAAGTTAATTAAGCATTTGCTGTTTAGAGTCTCCATTTTCTCCTTAACTATGTCCTTCATTGGAAACAAAGCAATCCCTTTGGAACTGTCCATACCGCTGACTCACAGGCATAGAGTTTTGGGGCATAGTGAGCCTAAAGACAACTGCTGTAGAGGAGGAGTAGGCGGCAGCCTGCTGGACTGCAAATGTCCCCCAGAATACAGTGTAGGTATCTGAAATCCTCGTAGCCTTTCTCTGAGAAAATTGCTAGTGGCCTGAATGAGGATACTTTTTTGACTAGTAACCATTGTTGCTATTATTGATATCACTGTTCATCAGCTACTAGTGCCAAGCACTCTGCTAGAATCGTTCATCATTTTCCTAACATACATTTCTTCATATACTTTATTATCCTTCTCTCCATGACACCCAATGTAGACTTTTTTCCCCAGAAGAAACTGGGGTCAGAGTGGTTAAGTGTTATTCCTGAGACCTCTCAATTCGAAGTGTTGACAGTTGGAACTTGGACCCAAATGAGTCTTGCTTTAAGGATCCACTCCCTGCAATGTTATCAGTTTGCAAACTGTCCACTTGTCCCTTCCCTCAGTAATAACAATAGTTCCCTCATCTTCTGGGAGTCTGAAAATTTGTACTGTGCAGACTGCTGGCCATATTTCACATTTTTAAATGGCTCTCTTAGACAAGCTTTTTGTAGTCCTGTCCTAATTTCTTTCAGACTTCAGATCCAGGGTCCCCAGGTTGTGCCAAGCCATGGAGCCTTTCAAAGTAAGTCCAGCTTGATCTAGTCTGATAGACTGTTGCTGAGCAAAGACGTAGCTTTTCATAGTCCATGGCAGTCAGAAGCAGGACTCAATTAATTTTTAGGACAGGAAAAATAGATCACTTGGATTGCTGAAGCAGGAAGAGCTTCTGCAGCAGCTAAGAGAAACGAGTCCAGAGAGTGAACTGCTGCGTCCATGGCTCAGGAGTCTGAGGGTTTGCTGAGTAGACAGCTCTCTTAATAACCAAGGCTTGGGGTGTTTATCGACAGGCCTAGCCCATGCAGAGCTATTCAGAACACTGGGCCTTGTTCATAATGCTTGAAAAGATGAGTTAGAAAACATCAGAAGACATCCATTTGATTCTTTGGGCAATTCCTTAATGGTGTTAAGAATACAAAAGAATATCCCTGTGAGCTATTCTTATAGTTTCTCAAAATACCGACTATACTGCAGGGGGAGAAAAAGAGAAACTAATCTTTCTTATTGTTCCATGGAAGAACCCAAGAAAGCATCCGGGGACTTCATTTTCAATTAGTAGTGAGTGATGTGAGACCATGAGGTAGATGGTGTAGGCATCATTTACTAATGTATTCCTGAATATGCTAAAACCCCGATCCAAACCTGGTGGTAGGCATGGAAGTCAGAAATGCCCTCTCCCATCAAGAATACCATGCTGATGTACTGACGCGTTCTACCAGATGCCCTGAAGACAGATGGCACATTTAGGCAATGTGAAAACCAAGGACCATCTTACGCAGGTTTTGCTGCAAAATGTGGGATGCAGTATGTGTTTTCATCTTGCTGTAAATCCTCACAGGATGCTACTTCATTCTGAATTGTGGCCCCAATCCCCAAGCTAGAAATAAGAATTTTTAAATGATTTTCAAATACAGAGCTCATCGAGCATCATTGTCAGGCCAGGCAGCACTTTAAACAATTAAAAATGATCATAGATAGCAAAGAGAATGAGTCAGGTGGCTCTCCACATGCAAACAGGGAAACATCTCTAGGATAGAACATTAAATGAAAAGCACATGGTGCATATATATGTAGGTATGTTGTTTACATTTTCTGAAAGGCTGCACAAGAAGCTATTACAATGATTACCTTGGTGGAGAGGGACTAGAGATAAAGGATAGGGCACAGAAAGGTGACTTCCATTTTTCATTTCACACATTTTTGTGGGCTTTGAATATTTTGTCACATGTGTTTATTATTTTTACTTTCAAATTTTAAAAATAAACTGTTCTCATCTATCATCGGTTCGTAACAGAAAGGGTTTTTTTTTAAGTAGAAAAGACATAGTCTCATAATAAAGGGCTGTCCATCCAATTTTTAATTAGCAAAAGCAAAATAAAACAACATAAAACACAAAAGAATAGGCCCTTACTGTTATGCATATAGTGAAGTGTTTAAAAACACATGTATAAAAGATAATTCTAAAAGTGTTATGTGAAAAACAAACAAAAAAAACAGGCATGTTCCCCCAAAAAGTCATCCTAATGCTGGTTTGCATAGCTCTGATTTTTCACTCCAAGAGAGCTATGGATTTGCAGCCTGGCTGGGTATGGAAACAGGTGATAGATGTGGATAGAAGGTAATACTGGGATGTGATTTTCATTTGCTGGCCATGCACCACCTTCCTTTGCTGGGAGAGATAGGTGGCCGGTCATCCACCCCAGAGGCAGTGCCCCACTAGCGAGCCTCCTGAGAAAGGCAATTACCCTCCCTGTTTTAGTAAGAGTCTCTACCTTCCTTAGCACATAACTGCTAGAGTGATGTGTGTGTGTGTGTGTGTGTGTGTGCGCGTGCGCATGCGTATGCATGCTTGCGTGCACATGTGCATCTGCTAATTTCAGGAGAATCCTGCCAGAAAAAGGAGCATCAAAGGATGAGAAGGGATATGGAGATGCAGAATCAGAGATAAAAGGGACCAAATTTTACTAGCAATTACGGCAAATATCTAACTTGCATAAATGAAGCCAATTACTGTATTATTGCCTCCTTTTGCACTGTGCACAGTAGGGATGTCACTGGATAATGGTTTGCATGTAGAGTTAATCACTTTGATGCATTTCTGACTGATCCCAGCAAATTATGTTTTGGTTCCACTATATTAAACACAAGAGCTGGGGATTATCATTAATAAATCTAAGGCACAGCATGCATAAATCTTGAATAAATCAAATATCAATTACATAGGCAGTATCTGCTGACATCTGCTTTCATCAAATAATATATTTGAAATAGGTGTTATTTCAATTTGTTGAAGTCAAAGGGATCTGCATACAGGGAACACAGCCCCTGGACCCCAAAGGAAAAAGCAGCTGAGCCATTGCTGAAGAGCCCCTTAGTGGCGTTCGATTTTAATCTGTGAAGGCTGCATTTAGACGGCTACCCAGAGATCCAGAGGAAAGGCCATCTTGCTGTGGAAAGTGCTTCCAGCTAAATGTCATTTTCCTGTAGGTATTTTTAAAAGGAAGCAGGAGAGATGGAAGTGAGAAAGGAGGAAAACTTTCTAAACATCTGGCTATCAAGGAGAGGAGCAGGCAATGGAGGGAACGTACGTGACTCTCACAGTACAAGAAGTCAGAATCCATTCAGATGCAAGGAAAGAAGGACAGTTCATAATAGGAAGACCTCTGAAAATGAGTGGCTGTGAGGATAGCTTATAGGATTTACTCAAGGAGAACAAAAAGCAGGAGGCGAGGGGAAGGTAGATTTGCATTTGCTAAGCACCAGGCATTGGGCCAAACTCTAGATCGGAAACTTTATCTCCTCTCTTAATCCCCACAACATCCCGTATGAGAGAGATATTAGTGTTTGTTCTTATCGTTGGAGGAAGCTGAGGCATGGGAAGTTAAATAATGTGAATAAGGCCATACAACTCTCAAATGGCACAACAGGATTTAAATCTGGATCTGTATGAATGTGCTACATGGCACCCGTGGTGGTAGTGGTTATGGTATTGGGGTGTGTGTTTATATAAAAATGAGAGAAGAAAATGTAAGCACACGGGGAAGGGGAGAGGAAAGAGGGTGTGGAGAATATGTGTTCATTTAAAAACCTGTATTAAATGCCCTTAAGTCCCACCTCAAGAGAGATGGGTGACTTTCTTACATCACATTCCCTCTGACTTTCCTATATCACATCCCTTCCCCGTGGCCTCCCATCCATAAGTTAGAATCTTTTCTCTCTGGGGTGGATGATTAGGATTTCTTTGAGACCTCTTCAAGGAATTTTCTGGGGTTAAACTCACTCTCAGGCAGGGTGGAGCTGGGTTAGGAAATGTTCTCTAGGGCACTGGCTCATCATGAGAGGTAGAAAACGATTGCCTCATCTGTACTCTCGGGGCAAAGCAGGAGTGGAGACCAGAAATGAAATAAGCCAAAGTCGCGCACCTGAAGCAGTCCCGAGGCCTCTGCTAAGGGTGGAGATGGCGCTTCGGAGGGACGGGTGGAGTATTCCATACACTGCTTGTCCCAACCTGAATAGGCGAGCCTCATAAAGAAACCAGAGTTCGTTTACCATTTATTTTATCACGCTTGGCATCAAAAGAAAGAAAACCAAAAATCTGGGCCATGCAGGAACCCCTTAGGTTTACGTTTTCAAAGCAGAGGTAGGTGGGAGTCAAGGCCATCTCCTTTTGGACCAAGGACCGCAAAGGAAGCACTTCAAGGAAGCTGAGTAGAAACAGCTCTCGGCTTTCATTAGGCCACAGCTCCCCTGCATGCTGGGCTACACCACATCAGACCTGCCTGGGCCCCTCACGATATATTTCCCCTTTTTGCACTCTGCCTTCTATCCAGACTGCACTGGGTTATTGAGAACACCCGATTGTCGACAGATAAGTAAAAACTGATGTGACATCACCATAGAGATGAGCATACATTTTCAGAGTTTCAGATGCACTTACATTCACGTGATATATCCCACAACTTATATTACGAATAGGTACAGATTCTGAATAATTAAATTTAAAATATTTTTGGAATTTCAAATCTAACTTTTGGATTATTATTTTTTTTTTGTATCCACAGGGATTATAGATTTTTCTGTTGTTCTTGGGTTTTCTAATCAGCATCACAGAGTATCACAAGGATGTGTTCAGTTAGTGCATCTGATTCAGACTGGATAGAATGTATCATCTGTTTGGTAAAAGAGACTTTCAGGCTGCAAAATTACTTTCCAAAAATCATGCAAATCTGGCCATTAGCAAATGTCAGTGAATGAAGAATAAGCTCAAGTCTCTCTCCCTTTTGCTTTAACCTCCACCCCTCCAAATACACACACACACACACACACACACACACACCCGGAGGCACGTGAGCTAATGTGTAAATGAGGGAGCCAGAGACTTTGATCTCCATGGTGCCCACTCTTCATGTAGTTTCATTTTGCTCAGTTTGAAGTAGCACAGGCCCTGAGCCAATAGGAAGCCAGAAGAAAGTTACCAGGGACAGCCAGAGTTTCCAGTTCAATTCAGAACAAGCTGGATTAACCCGGAAAGAGTGAGGGAGGCTGGAGACATCTCCTTCTACATTTGACCCACAGTCCTGATGCTGCCACTCTGAGCTCAAAATAAGAGAAACTGCATTAATTAAATGTATATCTTAAAATTCGACCTATGCACACCCACTGGTGAGGAAAATGAGGTAGGTTCTGTACTACGAGGTAGCCAGTACTAGCAGATAATAACCAGGAACACTAGAAAGACAACTAAACAAGAGGCAGAAAATAATCATTTAGGGTTAAAATAATGTATCACATTTGAGGAGAAGGGAAACAGATCAGAAAATGGATTAGAAAACACAGAGGCATGGCTTGTGCTGTGTGTGTGTGTGTGTATGTGTGTGTGTGTGTGTGTATGTATATGTGTGTGTGTGACCAGGATGGGAGACACAGAAGATATCACATAATTAGTGGTTGCTGATTTTTTTCTTGCAATGGAAGGTTTTTTATTTTTTTAATAATTTCAACTTCTATTTTAGATTCAGGGGGTACATGTGCAGATTTGTACCTGGGTATATTGCATGATGCTGAGGTTTAGGATATGATTGATCCTGTCACTGAGTGAGTGATCATAGTACCCAACAGTTAGTTTTTCCACCCTTGTCCCCCTCCCTTCTTCCCATTCTCTTCTAATTGTCCCCAGTGTCTATTGTCATATTTATGTCCATGAGTATCCAGTGATTAGCTCCAACTTCTACATGATAACATGTGGTATTTGTTTTTCTAGTCCTGCGTTAATATGCTTAGGAAAAGGGCCTCCAACTGCCTCCATGTTGCAGCAAAGGACACAATCTCCTTTTTATGGCTGTGTAGTATTCCATGGTGTATATATACCACATTTTGTTTATCCAATCCACCATCGATGGGCAACTAGGTTGATTCCATGTCTTTGCTACTGTGACTAGTGCTGTGATGAACATATGAGTACATGTGTCTTTTTGGTAGAATGATTTGTATTCTCTTAGATATATATCCAGTAATGGGATTGCTGGATTGAATGGTAGTTCTGTTTAAGTTATTTGAGAAATCTCCAAACTGCTTATCACAGTGGCTGAACTAATTTATATTCCCACCAACAGTGTGTGAACACTCTCTTTTCTAAGCAGCTTTGCTAGCATCTGTTGTTTTTTGACTTTTTAATAGCCATTCTGACTAGTATGAGATTGTATCTCATCTTACAGTGTAGTTTTGTATTTCTGTGATAATTAGTGATGTGGAGCATTCTGTCATGTGTTTGTTGGGTGCTCGTATGTTTTATTTTAAAAAGTGTCTGTTCATGTCTTTTGCCCATTTTCTAACAGGGTTGTTTGTTTTTGCTTGAATTGTTTAAGTTCCTTACAGATTCTGGATTTTAGATCTTTGTCAGATGTATAGTCTGTGAGTCTGTTCTCCCATTCTGTAAGTTGTCTTTTATAGTTTCTTTCACTGTGCAGAAGGTTTTTAGTTTAATTGGGTCCCACTTGTCAACTTTTGGTTTTGTTGCAATTTCTTTTGATAACTTAGTCATAAATTCTTTCCCGAGGCTGGTATCTAGAATGGTGTTTTCCAGGTTTTCTTCTAGGATTCTTATAGTTTACAATCTTACATTTAAATCTTCAATCCATCTTGAATTAATTTTTGTATGTGATGAAAGGTAGGGGTCCAGTTTCATTCTTCTGCATATAGCTAGCCAGCTTTCCAGCATGTGGTTGCTGATTTTAACTACAGTTTTAGCCACTGCTAATAACCCAATCAGGAAGACTATTTTTGGAGAAAATGGATTATAAAATGTCTACATAAGTATTGCCCCAAGAGGCATTTCTTATTTGTAATTGGCCCTCCTAAGAAGCTGACCCTTGGAATGTGAAACTGAATTTGAATGGTTTTGATTGTAGTCTCTGTTGGCATTAAGAATGTGTCATCATGATGGTGCTAGTGGTAGAGCCATAGCTGATTGCAGTGTATGTAAAAGATAGAAGTTTAAATGACAGTTTATAATTTTTAAAATGAGTTTATATTAAAAAGAATACATTGATGTAAGAATTTCCTGAGAGTCTGAAAAGATAACTGACATACAAAGACTCATTTATTCACTCATTCATTCAGCAAATATTGTGAGAAATTTGTTCTGATCATTTATTTTTTTCCAGGCTAGGGGCTGAGGATGTAGGAGATACAACTTGGAAATCTGTCATCTGAATAAATATGTCAAGGTTAATTAAATGGGGTGACACAAATTATGCATATTCTTGTACATAGATGATGGGGATGGCTAGAGCCAATGTAGCAGGTGTCAATTTAGAGCCTTATCCCCAACTTTCCTGACCTGCATTCCACTAACCATATGTAACTTTCAAATAGGCCACTTAACCTTAGCTTTTGAGTAATTTTAGCTGTAAGAGTTGGGGTGTATTGTCCCGGGGAAATCCTTTCTTGAGAAGCCTACTGATTCTCATAAGAGCAAGGACTGTCAGTTAGTTTGAAGAAAAGAGATGAAGCCACAGCCACGAATCAAGGGGGGCAAAGCTGGGCACATTTTGGTTGTTTACATCTGTGTCTTGTTACAAAAGTCTCCATGTCATCGTATGTTGTTATGTCTCTATGCAACGCTGAATGTTTGTCTGCTTTGCAAAGGTCAAAGGATGGTTGTCCCAATAACCCTTTTGATCCTCTATCACCATATCCAATCATCATGCCTCATCTATGAGGATCTAGGAGTGGATACGGTACACACTCTGCTGATGTGTAGATGTCCATATCATTTATTAAAGATTGCCACAAGAACATCTGCATTTTGCAATAATTTTCCTAGCCATTTTATTTTCAAACATTACTGGCACATTGCCTGATATCCTGATAGCATGAGTCACATTGTTCCAACACATAGTCAGCACAGAAATGCACACACACAAAATCCTCATTGAAAATGTGTGTCTCCTTGGTGTTTCTCCCTAAGGCAGCATAGACTTCCTTTCATCATCTTACCACAACTTTAGCAAGCTTTCAACACAACAAGGTCATTTAAGAATAATTATGCAAGCATGTGTGAATGAGCCAAGAGCTCTGGCAATACACACATAGTATTAGAATAAGAAAATTCACGTTCTGCCTATTCCCTTTACCTAGTATATGCTTGAGCTTTGTGGCATTTTGCCTGTTTGAGCAGAAAGCAAACTGGATTATGGGTTTCCTGAGAAATATTTATGGCAGAAATTCTACTCACCTTTCAACATCTCAAGAAATCAACATGAAAGCATCTTTGGTCTCAGTTCCTTTATGCAGAGAGTACATCTCTCACAAACTCTTCCTTCCCTGGAAGAGTTCTCCCTAATCCTTACTGGTAATACTCAGACAGTTTATTTCCAGGGCTTAGTTAAGAACATTGACCTCACTTACTTGTTCCCTTCACATCCTCTGGGAAGAAGACATATTGGGAAAACAGCTGTGAGTTCATGGTTTTAGTGTATTTTCAAATGTGGCTAAGTTTCTTCTGGCTTCTAAGGGAGTTGGATGATTTTCTAATCATCCAGATTAAAACAAGAGTGCTACTAATTTGGCATGGGCCTTGTAGCATCATCCTATGTTATGAAGATACTATTTGTTAAGAGGCAGAACACAGGTGCACCAGCCCAGCGAATTCAATGATCAGTGGTATCCATATGTCCACTACATTGTTTGCTCTCTTAATACATTATTTATTGACGTTTTCTTGTAACCAAAGCATACGGACTGTATTCTCCAGTCAGGGAGGAATTCTTGGGGTATGTCCCGGTTGCTACGAGAGAGTAGTTTGACTTAACAGTGTCAATCCGAGCCTTCATTACTAACCCCTACAAAATATGGTCACCATTTAGTTGACATCCTTCACTCTGATGAATAAGAATGATGAGCTATGTAGAAAACTGGTGTTTCCACTTAACTTCTTCATTCCAGGCAGTGTTTCCCAAAGCCTGAGCCAAAGGCCATCTGCATCAAAATCATATGTGGGGACACACTTGTTACAAAAATCAAATTTTGGCCAGGCGCAGTGGCTCACGCCTGTGATCCCAGCACTTTGGGAGGCCAAGGTGGGCAGATCATGAGGTCAGCAGTTCAAGACCAGCCTGGCCAATATGGTGAAACTCTGTCTCTACTAGAAATACAAAAAAATTCGCCGGGCAAGGTGACAGGTGCTTATAGTCCCAGCTACTCCGGCGGCTGAGGCAGAGAATTGCTTGAACCCAGGAGGCGGAGGTTGCGGTGAGCTGAGATTGCGCCACTGCACTCCAGCCTGGGCAACAGAGTGAGACTCCGTCTCAAAAAAAAAAAAGACATTTAAATTTCTCTCCTTTACTCTAGACCTACCAAATCAGTGTAGCCAGGAAAGGACCAGGAATCTGAATATTAAAAGAATTCCCCCACAGGATTGTTTATACCCATTAAAGTTTGAGAAACCTTGCTGTGAGTGAAGGGAGCAAACTAGAGTTCTTACATAAGGAGGGGTGCCAGTTTCATGGAAAATGCCAGGATCAAGAGAATTATTGCAAATGCAGTCTCACACCTCCTTAAGTTATAGTTCTGTGTTTCTCAAAGTGTGGTGCCTGGACCAACTGTATCAGCATCAATTGGGACCTATTTGAAATTTGGAATCTCAGATCCTATGTCAGAACAACTGTCAAAATCTACATTTTAACAATTCCCAGGAGATTTGTGTGTGCATATTAAACTTAAATTTTGAGATGCATCAGTCTATGTGACTGACAGATCTTATTGTCATGTCTGCCTGTCTGCCTTTTATTAGAAGTCTCATCAGTCTATGTGATATACATATCTTATTGTCATGACTGCCTTTTTTTAGAAGTCTCATCCTCCTCTTTCCTAGATCCCCAAAACTCAAGACAATGGAACAATGTCAAGCAGTAAGATATGGATACAATGAGTAAAATCTAAAGATTGGTTCCTTTAAGACAAAGGGATCAACATGTAATAACTTGGAAATATACAGCAAAGAGAGAGCCAAAGATGTCTTCTAGCCCTGCACTTTGCTTCCTACTAGAACCAGTGGGAAGATGCTCCAGGAAGTTAGCAGAGTCAGTTATAGTTAACTGCAGCTTAATGTAGGGAAGAAACTCAACAATGGAGTCATTTTAAGAGGGAATAGGTTACTCCGAAAAGTAGAGAGTTTTCCATCCCTACGGGAGTTCAATCCAAGGTTGGATCATTTTTTTTTTTCAGAGGTGGGTTCTTCCTGTGTTGCCCAGACTGGAGTGCACTGGCTATTCACAGGTATAATCACAGCATAGTATACCCTTGAACTCCTGGGCTGAAGGATCCTCCCACCTCAGCATCCTGAGTAGGTGGGACTACAGGTACACTCCACTGCACCTGGCCTGGATGATCATTGTTAATTAATGTTTTGTAGAAGGGACATAAACATGAGATTCGTAGATGATTTGAATGACTTTTATGTTTGAGATTATTTTATTCCATACTCGTTGTAGTCTTAAGTTCCAAATTTTAAATACATACATATATACACATATATACACACACACAGTTATATATGCTAATATGTTACTTATGACTAAATAGCATTGTTTTTTATGTTTCTCTAATATCATTTACATTAAGAAATTAATAAAAAAATCAATATTTTGTCAGACCAAAAGCTTGAAAACAAAATATGGCCTGTATATTTCATGGAAAAAAATAATCGAAACCATTTCTTAGTGGCATTTGTTCCTGGTTCCTTTTCTAGTACATTCATTCACTCATGAAAAATCATTTATGGGCTCAAATGGTAGAGAAAACAAAGCCAAAATTCTGAGCAGCAGTCCCAACCCTAGAAAGCTATATAGTTATATTATCTAACGTCTCAAGGTCTATTTAACCATTCTAGGACTTGGTTTTGTCATTTGTAAAAGGAGTGAAATAACAGAAGCTGCCTTACAGGATTGTTGTAAAGATTAATGTGTGAATATAAGTGAGCCACTTAGAACAATGGCTGGTACATAATAAGTACTATCTGAGTAATAGCTTTCATTATCATCATCATCATTCAACAACAATATTGTTATTCCAGGTTTGGGGAGAATAAACACGAATAGAACAGGAGCTCTTTTTCTCGAAAGATGCATAGTCTGGCTAGACAAGGCATGCAGGTAAACAGTGCAGGAAGAGGAGAGAGTCACTGTAATGGGGAAATGTGCTAGCAACTCCAAATGGAAGGTTGCAGAGAAGGCTCTCAGAGAAGTAGGCTGTTGAGCTGGGTTTGGATGACTGAGAGGGCATTTTCCAGGTAGAGGAGGGAAAAGTGATCTGGGCTGAAGGATTTCACTTTGTGTTTAGCAATCCCGAGGTTGCCTTAAATCAGCCTCAATCACTTCTGTTGAGTTGAAGCCCATGCTTTTTGTCCTGCCCTGGTTCTTGGCTGCAGGTCACAAACATTTTAGTCCATTCGAGAATCCTTGAGAGCTCTCCTTGGGACATCCTGGGCAATGCAGAGGTCAGAGAACAGAGCCACATTCTCAGGGAGAGTGGCGCAGTCAAGGGAGAAGACAGGCAAAGAGAGTGTTTTCCTATGAAGGTGGTGAGCTAATTGCCCTAGAGAGTGGGAGAGCTACTGCCTTACAGAGCAGGTGAGCTCCCTCTAAGAAAGCAAATGGAAACAAGCAAGCAAAACACTTTTCTTTCTCTTGTGTCTACACCCCCAGCCCCCACCACCCATGAGTAAAGTGTCTTGTCCAGGTCTTACAATCAGCCTTCCCACCCAATATTCAGATTTATCTGAACATGAGGCCCAATGGTAACTCTTGTCCCCCGCAGCTCATGTGATGTAAAGGCTTACCTGGAGGATCTTGCCTATTCATAGCATCTTTGTCTCCACGTCCTTATCATCATGTCCTCTTTCGGGAAGCAAAAGAAAAGACCTTTTGCTCATTTCACTTACTTGAGGAGGCTCTTTTTCAACAGCTGTTTCTATATGGCAAATTTTACCTCCACCCTGACTTAACTAGGTGAGGGTAGAAAATGAGACCTGCGGAACAGAGGAAAAGCAAAAGCAATGGGATGAGTGGCAACAGCAAGAACATCCTGGACCACTGGGGTGAGATCAGTGAAACCCACACTGGAGCCCTGGCCCTGTTGTCCCCTGAGCTCCTCCTCCACAGCCTGTCAACTCCCGTGTCTCTTTAGTCCTAAACAAACATGGAAGCAGCAGGTAATTGTAATTCCAATCAATGTTCACAAGAGGCTTCCTTTACTAGCATCTTGCTGCCAGGACCTTGCTTTACACTGTGGAGTCACTTTTGACCAGTTTAGCTCAGAAAACTTCCTAGCAGGGAAGTGGGGAGGGGGTGGCTGGCTGGAGGTCAGGAAGGGGTACACACGTGGAAGGGGGTTGTTTTTTCTATTAAAAATGGACAGTGCTGCAGCTGTGGTCTGGCCCCCTAATCTCTCTAAAGCTGCAATCCAAGAGTTATCCAGTGCCATGAGTTGGCTATTGAAAACCCAAGTTGTTGAATCACCTTTTAAAACAGACTCAAATTCAGACTGACGAACCCAGAGCAGAATTCTCTTGGGCATGTTACCCAGGCAAAACTGTTGAGTAGAGATCTAAAAATAAAAAATAAAAAATAAAAAAAAATTCTAGAAACTGAAACATCCTGGGAGCCACTTTACAGCAAATCTAATTACTCCCCATTGTTTACAATCACTGTCACAAATGATTATCATTTGTTAAATACTTGTTGGATTCACTTCTCACTTCTCTCTTAGGAGTTGATTTGGGTTTAGTCGTGGATGGCTCCCCACTCTCTCTTTGTATTGAAGCTCATTTTATCCAAGATGTTATACAGATGAGGGACTTACTGCTAACCTTGTTCTCAGGAAAGCTCCAAACTAAAGAATCAAAAAATATGATAAACTTGGGCCAAAAATCCCCATCCGCAGTTATGGGAATACCATGACTGGGCATATGAGATACCTGATTTTCAGCCTAACAAAGCACCATCGGAGAGACACACAGTATCACAATCTGGCTATATTTTATGCTCCCTTTCCATCAGTCTGGAATAAATTGTGTGTGTCAAGTTCGGCAAGCATGGGTGAGCTAAATGGAGCTGTTAGCTGTCTTTTCAACAAATTTATCTGTTTCATTGCCTACTCTAGGATGTCTTTGTGATCATTATATAGGGATCACAGATAATAGACTATTTGAAATCTTACTTCAATTAAAACTTAATCCTCAGGTGTCAATAATAGTGTTTTATAAGTAAGGTTACAATAAAAACAATGTCTTTTGTGCATATCATTAAAACAACAACACAGAAAAGCAAGAATAAGAAATGGCCTGAACATTTTCCAAAACAAGATGCTCTACTATATCGTGTACCTTGTCACTGTGATAAAGTTACGGTTATTTCAGTATCTGTGCAACTTGACAAAGTCACACAGGATTTATAAGAAAAATATCACATAAAATTTATCATCTCTCAACTTAAATCCATTCACAATTATAGGTTTTCATTTTATATAAGAGAAGTGATTGCAAGTGATGCTTTTATTTTATAAAATTAAGAATACAGGCCCAGAACGGTGCCTCACGTCTGTAATACCAGCACTTTGGGATCCCAAGGCAGGTGGATCACTTGAGGTCAGGAGTTCGAGACCAGCCTGATCAACATGGCAAAACCCTGTCTCTACTAAAAATACAAAAAATTAGCTGGATATGGTGGTGCATGCCTGTAATCTCAGCTACTCAGGAGGGTGAGGCATGAGAATCTCTTGAACATGAGAGGTAGAGGCTGCAGTGAGCTGAGAATGCACCACTACACTACAGTCTGGGTGACAGAGTGAGAATCTGTCTCAAAAATAAAACATTAAATAATACAACCCAGGTTTAAAAGAGATTAATACTTTCATTCATGGAGTGTATAAGGACATCCAAAATAGTTCAGGAAATATAAAATAATGGAATGTATTCATTGAGAAGAGGCTGTTGAAGAGTAAGAGATTGGAGTGAAATTTTTCTGGGCAAGTCATTAGCTTGGAGGAAAACCTCTGTCCATTGCAGTGCATCAGTTAAACCTTTTCACCAAAATGTTTTGTGAAGGTGAAGGTGATGATGAAATTTCCTCGCCCTCTGCCCATTTTACAGCATCATTGGGACTCAAATGTTTGCCATAGTTTATTCACCAGTAGAGTACTTTTGCTATGTTTTGGCATCCATCGTCCTTTTTTCTTGTTATAGTGCCTCAATTCTGGTTTGGCTTTCTATTTCTCCACCATGAAATTCTAGTGTTTCAATGCAAACTGACTTCACCTCGAATCAAAGAATGATAAATGATTCGCTTATGCCAATCAATACATTTCATGCATCCCATCTCGGAGACCACAGTGATTGATTCAGGATGGGCATGTGACCCAATTTTCCCAGGAAATGTCAGAGTTCTTGCTTCTAGGTAAGAACCTCCTCTGGCTTCCATGGAAGCACTTAAAGAGAATCTCTCATTCTGGGTGATGTGCAGTGTGGCTGTGAGGCCAAGTTTATTGCAGCCACCATACTATCATGAAGAATGAAGTCCCTGGAGAGAGGAAAGATATAGAAAATTGCAGAAAAACGTGACCAGAATTTTTATCAATACATGTTTAAATCATACCTTACCTCTGAAATTTCCGGTTACATGAACCAATAAATCCCACTTATAATTTAAGTCAATTTGAGTTGAGTTTTCTGTTATTTGCAACTAGATCTTAACTAGGAACACATAGCGTTAATTGTGCCCTTTCCATAAGCCAATCACTATTATAAGGGCTTTATGTTGTTTTATTTCATCTTCACAATAGCACTTTGGGGTAGGTGTGGTTATCTCCGTTCTAAAGAAAGGAAATAGAATCACAGAGATGTTAAATAACTTGCATAAAATTATAAACAGATGATAAGAGTTAAAACTATATTCAAATCCAGAGAATCTGAATCAAAACCCACGCTCTTAACATTTATGGTACAGTACTTCACTCATCTCCCCCAACATTAGGCAAAACTATAGCAAAACAGCCTAGAGATCTTTGTCTGAAAGATTCCAATGGAGGGGATGTGATACTGATCATCGGTAATATGCTCTCCTTTTTGCTTGTGGCTAATTCATCCACTCAACATTTATTTTAAAAATATATATCCAGTGCTTACTATGTGCCAGCCACTATTCTAAATACTGAAGATGTAGTAACTACTCTCATGGAATCTACATGTAGTGGTGGAAACGAGCAATAAACAAACAAATATAAAATTTAGTATCAGGTAGTAATAATTGCTATCAAGAAAATTAAGACAAGGTAAAGAGGGCCAAAGCACGCTGGAAAACAAATGATCACTACGGGAACATTTCACATAAATGCATCATGTAATCAAGTTAAAATTTCTAGGGTCAAACACCTAAAGATGAGAGGTGGACAGGTGTAGAATCACTCCATTCTAATCCACAAACAGATATTACAAGTTCAAACATATCAGTAACATCACATCACTTGATATCGTTTCTGTCTCTGTCACACTCAAGTGTGGATATCAGGAAAATCAGATTCTCACAATGGCATGAGGGAATTGTAGAAGAGTACAATCAATCAAGGATGTAAGCATTCAGACAATGATGGCAGAAGGCCCACAAATGATAAGTTATCTTTTTGGTAGGATGGGTTTGGATCCAGACAGCAAGTATCAACAACCAGAGCTAAGGATCTGCAGACAACCTTGTCTAGGAACTGTTAGAGAAACAGGAGACACCCAAGGTGAAGGGCGGAGGGAGACTGAGTATGTATTATCCCAGAAAGTCATTTTAAAAAAGGCAATTGTTTTCTCTTTAAAAAATCAAAAATTAGATGTTGGTGAGGTTACAGAGAAAATGGAACTCGTGGGCTGTTGGTGGGAATGTAAATTAGTTTAGCCACGTGAAGAGCGGTTTGGAGATTTCTCAAAGAACTGAGAGTTGAAGTACCATTCAACTCAGCATTCCCACTACTGGGTATATACCCAGAGGGAAATAAATCATTCTACCAAAAAGACCACATGTGCCCATATGTCCGCTGCAGCACTATTCACAATAGCAGAGACATGGGATCGCCCCAAGTGCCTATGAAGGGTGGACTGGATAAGGAAAACGTG
Organism: Macaca mulatta; assembly: GCF_049350105.2. Taxonomy (NCBI): domain Eukaryota; kingdom Metazoa; phylum Chordata; class Mammalia; order Primates; family Cercopithecidae; genus Macaca; species Macaca mulatta. The sequence goes on along the minus strand of NC_133418.1, from coordinate 58,478,389 downwards.
GTACACATGCACCATGGAATACTGCACAGCCATAAAAAATAATAAAATAATGTTCTTTGCATCAACATGGATGCAGTTAGAAATGATTATCTTAAGTAAAGTAATGCAGAAACAGAAAACCAAATACTGCCAGGTTCTCACTTACAAGTGGGAGTTAAATATTGGGTACTCATAGTCATAAAATGGGAGAAATAGACACTGGGGAATACAAGATTAGAGGGGTAAAGGTTGTAAAAAACTAGCTATTGGGTGCTATGCTCATTACTTGGGTGACCAATTAATTTATACTCCAAACCTCAGCATCATGCAATACAGCTTTGTAACAAACCTGCACATGTACCCTCTGTCTCTGATTCTAAAATAAAAGTTGAAAAAAAGGGAAAAACAATAGCCAATACTAAATTCAATATAATTTTGAGCAAGAAAATATATACACTTTCGATTTATTTTGTGCTGTCGGGATGCGGAGCTGGCATCTGAACCTATAAAAGGTTGTTGCTATCAATTGGAATTAAAGAGAAATAGCTTCTGGAAGAGCTTTTGATTCTGTTTAGATATGAACAATGAGTTAAAAGAAGTGTTCTATTTAAACCATTTGTATTAAGCAACAATTAGTATAAGCCAGTGAGTAAACAATTAGCAAACAGTTTACTAGCAAGTAGAACTTCATCTTTACATTTTGTAACTGAACACACCTTAAAAGAAAGTAATAATTGTAGTTACTAATAGACTATTAACTAGATTAGTAAGACTATTAAAAATGAAGCATGATCAATTCTCTTCCAATTAACCATGTATTTGATACACTTGACTGTTCAAAGCATGAGTCCATAACTAAGGCACCAAAGCAGATTGTCTCAGTTGAAAGCACCCAAAGGGACATGGAAAATCTGTCAAAATTGGCAACAGTGACACTTGTAGGAAGTCTAAGTGATCCCACTGCCTTCCTCCACACTAAGGAGTGAGGTTCAGTTGCTATCCCAATCTTTGTGCTTTCTTTTCAGTTAAAAATTGGCTTGAAACACTATAATGCATGTTGAACCATCCACTTGAATTGGATGCCTCGCCCATCATAAACATTCCCCTTTTTATGCCTGGGGTTATTTACATTGACCTACATAAGTCATGGACTTGAATAATAGGTGCCAGGGCTCTCACAACCAGGCTCTAGTCTGCCACTGCGAATTAAGAATGGCCTTGCTTGCAAAGTAAATTTGTGGTTCCTTTTCTTTTATTTTCATTGCTCAGGTAGCCTTTTAAGTTGCCTTTTGGGTCAACAATAACCCACGAACTTTGGAGCAACCGAAGCCATAACACAGGAGACAGAAGGAAGAAAAGATCTCTGGGGAAATCTGCAGATTAATCAAGAAAAGTCAGAGAAAGGGGCTCTTTAGTAGGTAGAGCTTAAGGACCACAAGTCCGCCTCTCCCAACCTAGCATGTTGAACATGGAACAGGGAATAGCCAAATAAGGTGTGAAAGCGGGTCCCATTAGGTGCCCATTTCCTGCTTCCACTGCTTCCACGTAAAACCACCCTTGTTTAGGGGTGGTGTGGAAGGTGGGTGGAGAAGAGAATTATTGTATATACACTTTGGTCATCCAGGGTCACTTTCCTCCCCTCCAACTGAAGCTACAGCAGCAGAGAGCTCAGGAACTTCGTTCTACCCAACTCTGTGCATGTGCAGGAGGAATAGTCACTGTCTTCAGTGTCTTCAGCTCCATCCCTGAGCCACAGAGGATGAGACTGGTACGATTTGTCAGCTTCAGACAATAGCAGAAAAGCCACCCAAGGTGTGGGCTACGTCATTGGCAGGGGCAGAATAGGCCTTGATGAAAAGAGCTTGTGCGTTCTGGTGTGTTCAAATCTCAGCTCCATCATGTTCCAGCAGTAAGACCTTGGGCCAATCAGCAAACCACATTTGGCCTATCCTAGAATGGATGTAATCCTTGTGTGTAGCTACCTCAAAGCATTATTATAAGGAATAAATGAGATAAGTTTAAAATGCCACAGCATTTCATTGTAACTATTGTCAGTTCATTGTGACTATTGTCACTATTAAGAAAAAGTACAGGGCTCTCTGCTGAGACAGCAGTGGTCTCTATGCTCACCCTCATGCATACGCCCTAGTGTATTCCTTGAATCACACAGCCTACTCTTCTAATTGTCTGAAACTTCAGGATGACAATTTCACTTTATGAGCACAGAACATACTTATACAATGCTGCTTCACTCATCAATTAATTAGGTTCTTGTCCCAACAGGATTGCAAGGTCCTCCTCAGAGAAGGTCATGAGTCTTGCCTCTGCTGGACCAGTCTCTCCCTGCACAGCACGCAATTGAACTTACAGCACTTTCCACACTGTATTCTAATGATCTATTTTCATGTCTGTTTTCACACTGACTTGCCATCTCTTTAAGAATAAAGATTGTGTCTTACAGACTAGTTTTATCTCTAATAACTAGCATGATGTCCACAGCATATTGAATAAGTATTAAATAAATGTTTTTGGGGTGAGAATGTAAATAAAGAGTAGATGCTATTATTGCATAAGATACATGTCTTAGGATGTGTTTATAGATGACCCATGTGCATCCTGATGCTTTGGACAGGAGTAGCCTGAGAATGCACAAGGAAATCAACCAAAAAAAAAAATACTAGAGTTGAAGTCTCCCTCCTTCTCTCTCTCTCTCTCTCTCACTCTCTCTCTTTCTCTCTCTTTCTTATTCTCCCCTCACATCTCCCCTGTTCTTTATCTCTTTGTGTGTGTGTGTGTGTGTGTGTGTGTGTGTGTGTGTGACCTTTCCAGAGAGTTGAGAGGTTTCTGTAGAAGATGCAGGTGAATTGGTAGGATAAGGTACAGGTGACTGGCTTTGGTGAGCCATATCTATCTCACATTAATTATTACAAATGCCTAAGGGTGCTTCTCTATATATGGACTATCCAACTGGATGGAAATCACCAACCCTGTACTCTGCCTGGGCTGGAGAATAAGGAGAGTCCCTGTCCAAGGCCATTTTGATACCAAGATCTATTCTAGGTCAGGCAAAATAGGAGAGCATGCTGACCCTTGGAGAAAGAGTAACATTTTTGATAATTATGTAAAAGGACTTGATTCCTTGGTGGGCAGCCTAATAATCTGATATGCATTGGTTTCCTTCCCAAAGCAAATGGAACAACTTCAGTCCTTTCTTCCAACCGTATTATAAACATGTGCACATCACATATCTAGAATCCTAGTCAGCTCTTCCTGCAAAATGTTCTTTTCTTCACTGTGTTATTGAGCTTTTCTCCAAAGTTTTCTTGCGCTTTCAGAGGGATGGGCAAAGGAGATACTATAAATGAAAGCACTATCCAGGTTATAGTTACATTTTCCTGTTGCCAGAGAGATTGGCACAGGTAACACATAAATCAGAATAAACAAATAAGTCTATGTCTTTTCATGCCTACCATTGGCCAGCAAGGTTCAAGCTGTGCAAGGAATGTTTAGAATAAGCTGTTCCAGGTTTATAGATGCCCAGGGCACCTTTGCCCATTAACCCTTCTTCTGCCTCTCCCCAGCACAAAGAGGACCTCTTCTTGACCCAAGACCTGGCAACATTTCTGGGTCTTCCTTGCTTACTACAGCCATACCTTTAAGCCAATTTCTTGGGAATACCTTCCTTTTTCTACCTTCACCTTATCAACAAATAATATATTTTAAGGGTGTATATACTTTACACATTTTAATAAATCTGTCTAGCAGGAAGACCAGAACTCACATTCACTTGGGAGTATCAGATGTTTACTTTTTTTTTTTTTTTTTTTTTTTTTTTTTTTTTGGTTTTTTGAGACAGAGTCTCACTCTGTCATCCAGGCTGGAGTGCAGTGTCCCAATCTAGGCTCACTGCAATCTCCGCCTCCCGGATGCAAGCATCCTACCTCAGCATCCTGCCTCAGCATCCTGAGTAGCTGGGATTACAGAGACACGTGCCACCATGCCTGGCTAATTTTTATTATTGTTATTATTTCTTTTAGTAGAGATGGGGTTTCACCATGTTGGTGAGGCTGGAAATGTTTACTTTTAACATTATCTGTGAATGACCATATACTGTCGTTTGTCCATATAGTGCCACAGGGATACATAGATAGGTTTCCAAAAAAATTCTACAAATTGAAACTGGATTCCTATTACTGGTCCACACTGCCTTTAGGGTACTAAGTATTAATATATATCTTGTTAATCAATCCTATAATTATCATCTGAATAATTAAATCATATTGCATTTTTTTCTTGGAAGTGTTAATTTGTTAAATGTAAACATTTTAAAAACCTACTACAATTCTTTGTAATGTTGTTTTGACATCTCTTCATTACATATGAAAACTCAAAGGAATTTTTTTTTTAATGAAAAAAGGAAAAAATATGGCCCTGTCTTCCCTCACGCTGAGAAGTACTGCCAGTAGGACCCTCAGGCTGTGACCTGAATTTTGAGGGGTCCTGTGCTTTGTTTGTGAAAGAAGCAGGGCACCAACTTGGGCTCAGAGGTCTCCTTGCTGTAACTAAGAGCCCTCCTGGGTGGCTTAAGACTGGGTTCTGTTTCTCCTTTCTACTCTGTCCTCTTAGGACTCACAGAAAGCAGACAGCTAAACATTTTAAATAAGTAACTGGAAGAATTATATGATGTTGAGCCATTCAGTTTTTTTTTTTAAAGATAATTCTGTGGATTCTGAAAGCAAATGGTGGACTATAATATAGGGAATGAGGCACTAAATTTCTATTAATTCATAAAAACTAAAATAGAATCCATTAAGCATGGTGGGGCATTGGTGTGAAAGGAGATGTAAATTATCCATGATCATGCTTGAAATGCAAAACCTGATCATGTTTGGCATCAGGCCAGCTCCCATTAAAGTAATTATTTTTAATCATCAGCACTTGGTGACATGAATACTCATATTTGTTGATTTACTGAGAAAAGCACTTTATATTGTAAATAAAAAGGATGGAAAATATACATTTGGATTTTAGAACAAATGATAATGATTATTCTTGGTTTTTGAGGGTCTTTCCTTTGATAAAGCCAGAAAAAAAGTCTATTTCCATGTGGCTCCTATGTGGCCCCCATATAAATGTCAACGGGGGCATGTGTGAGCTTATTTTTATGTCCCATTTTCAAATGGGATAGTTGGTTTTATTCTTAAATGAAGATCAGGGAATAGAGGATTTCTGGTTATTTCTTTCATGGCAACCAAAAGAGACATAGAAAATGGCTATTAAAATGTACCTTAACCACTGCCATGAGCATCCTTGGAAACCTTAGAACAAATAATTGCTTTCATTCTATCTCAGTTTGCCAGCTTCTGCTGGGATTTGGGAGGTGAATCACATTTACCAGGGAGACAGGGGGCAGAGGGATATTCCAGGCAAGCCAAAAATACATGCAAAAGAATCTAGGAAACAGCTTGGTGTGTGTCAGAAAAGAGAGACGTGCTATAGAAGGAGGAGGATTGACCCCTCGGTCCGCGGCTTCCAAACATAAGTGCACACAGAAAGAAATCATTCAAACTTGCTTAACGTTGCTGCTTTCTACATCTTACCTACTCCCCTTCTCCTGCAAAATTCACATTCTGTTGTCCCACAGCAGAGCTCACAAATCTGCACTTTGGTAAGCACACCCTTGCACCACGTCCCCTGACCCCTCACTGACATGGAAGCAGGTGGTCTCCCTTTGGGCCGTCCTGTAGTAAGTGACTGGGGATCCAGGAAGAGTTTTGCACAGAGCAGCTGTCCCTTCCTTGGCAATTTGGAAAATTCACTACAGGGAGCAAGACTGAAGGCAGGAACACTGGTTACTGTAAAAAATGAATTATTGCAGTAGTGCTAGGGATGGGAAGGAAGCAACAAGTTTGAGAGACATTTAGTAGGGAAATGTGAGAGGATATGAGGGCTGATTACATGTGAGGTCCAGGGAGAAAAGTCAAAGATGACCCTAGTACATCTGGCCCAGAGGACTGGGGAGGTGAGAGGATGCTATCAAGCGGCGCAGGAGGAAGAGGAGTGCATTCTTTCTTCTTCTGTCTTCTAGGGAATGGGACTGGGAAGGAATCTAGGGGGAGTGCATGTGCTTGTTGGACAAATTATCACAGACTCATCTGTGAGTCAAATTGGTGGAAGGAATGAAAGAAGTCTGAAGTTCCTGAAGATGGTGCACACTTCAGAAACAAATTTGAGAGTCATCAGTTTATAATCAATGGGTGAAAAAGAGGTTACCTGGGGAAGACCAGAAGGAACATTGGTTTTCATATAATAAGAAAAGCAAGAAACCCACCATCTCCTCTTGCCTCAGGAAAGCTCCACTTTTCAGGATTTCTTTTCCTATCAACTTCCCATTTGTGAGCCTCCAAACCAATCCTAAAGTTGGCATTTTTCATTGCCAAGGAAAATAAAATTTGTTCCTTTTGATAGAAATGTAATTTAATAAAAAACAGTGCCATTAATTTTACAACCTACAAAGCCCCCTCAAAATTTTTGTGTAAACTTGTTGAAAATTTTCTTGTAATTTACTCACTTTTTCTCAGATATCCATATATGAGATAAATGATTCTTTGGATTTTTGTTTGGTTTGATGTGTATTTTTTTTCTGTAACCTTTCTGGACTTTGTTTTTTTCTATTGCATTGTTATTTTGTCTCAATAATTTCTAAAACTTCCTGCTTTATTTTTTTTGACCATGACCATGATGTTATTATAGACTTTTGTTCCTTTTAGTTAGTCACTATAGGCTAGCTTGGAAATGTATCACATGTAATAAATTCTATAAGAAACCTGTTCCAAACATGTGCTTTTGGAACACATATAAATTGCAATTGGTGGCTGCTGGTATCTGGAACTACCACCGAAGACTATTTCTAAATAACATAGTGTTATTGTCTACAACCACAATCTAATAGGGTTTACTACGCGTGGTTTTTTTAAAAACAAAATACTAGTTTTGAAGAAAAGCAGCTTAATTTCATAGGAATATAATGCCTCATTAGGAAAACATGTTTGGACAGAAGTGGCTGAGAAATACAAGCATATGATTTAACAGAGGATGTTAAGGTTGGAAAGAAAACTCTACCTGCATTTTCCCATATGTGAAAACAGAATGGCCAAAGTCTGGGGAACAGACCTCAGAGACCAACAGGGGTTCTTACTCTTATGGCCCCCACTAAATCCTTGTGATGCTGCCTTCAAATCGTTCTATTAAAAATACTAAATTCTTACTCATTATTTCTCAGGGGAGCTCCTGAGCCTGTGTTAAAGAATAAAGGGGACTTATGCCTAGCAAAGAACATTAAGCTCACTTTTTATCCTTTCATTTTCAAGTTCTTGGGCAAGAAGCCAAAGCGCTAATGTGAGTGTTCAAAAGAGAAGTTCAGGGTGGGGGGTGGGAGATGGGATTGAGGGGGCATGGATTTTCCACAGTAAGAACTTGGCCTTGCAGAAGTCAACTCTTCCCATGATTTAGCCAGTCTCTTTTTGTGAGCTAAATCACCTGTATCTACCTCAATACCAATATTTTCTGTGCTGTCTTTGGACTCATGCATATGAACTGGCCCATTATATGCTCTCCTTTCTGATTGAAAAATAAACCTAACGCCGTGCTACATGTAGATTTTAGATAGAATCCTTTATATTAATTTACTCACACTCTCTCAATGCAGAACCACAAGCCACTCACTCTTTTCCGCTGACTATGCTGTGAACTGGCTAATGTCTTTGGATGGCTGTGTCTCTGAAGAGGACAGTGCTGTGAACAGGGATAGCTGCTGCTACCTCCTTGACTTTCAGGTTTGGGGATGGAGGGGCATCCTCAATATCCCTGTTGGATTCTACAGCAGCTGTGTAGATAAGCACAAGCCTTCTATCCTGGAAGAGGTTCACAATAGAGTTCTGTCCTAGACAAGTAGAAGCATCATTTTTTGCGCTACTCTACAACGACAAACTCTTATTTTCAACATATTTTATTTACTCTTTTTTAGGGACCTTCTCAAATTTTATGAGTGATATTTTATTCCTCCAATATGTTCTTGACATGTGTCTGACAATTTCAGGCAGTTAAGTACCATATTTCTATTTAATCAACTAGTAATTACATTGCTTTACCAAAAGAACCTCATCAAAATCTCTCTTCCTTTTCCATCCTATCAGTCTCTTCCTTTCTTCTCTTGAATTTTCTTTTCTCTTGTTTTGTCTCTCACTCGTGTGTGTGTGTGTGTGTGTGTCTAGAAAAACAATCTGCCAGAAGCTTTAAGCAGTTGGGTTTACTGAGGCATGATTTATAAATGATAAACTCATCCTTTCTAAATTATGCAGATAGTTGTATTTTGAGAAACACATACAGTCATATAACAACCTAGATACAGAATATTTAAATCACCCCAGAAAGCTTTCTCCTGTCCCTTCGTAGTCCATCTCTTTTCCCCAACCCCAGTCCCGAGCACCACTGATCCAGTTTGCTTTTTCCATATTGCCATATAGACGAAACCATACAGTATATAACCCTTCAAATCTGACTTCTTTCACTCAGCACAGTGCATTTGAAACTTATTCGTGTTCTTCCACACATCAATTCCTTTATATTGATAGGAAAAATTCCATTATGTGGCTATACCACCATTTGTTTATCCACTGAAGGACACTTGGATTGTTTCCAGTTTTTCTGAATTTAGGAATGAAGCTATTATAAGCATTTGCATTCAAATCTTTGTATGCATAGGTTTTTAAAAAACAGTTGATGCATTAGCTTATGTGGATATAGGAAAGCAAAGAAATATTGAAGGAGAAAAATCTAATGTGTATTTTTTGGAGACAGGCTGAGACTGGAAGAGAAAGAAAGAAGAGAGTGAGTTTGTGCATGAGCTTGTGACAGAAAATGAATGTTGGAATGTTTGTCTATGTTTAGAGCCTTTATTGCTAGGAGGAAGGTGGAAATGTAAACAGATTGGCAGTAGTTGGTGGGACCAGTGTCATGCTGTCTCAGAGACATACAATCATACAGTGAGGTGCTGTGACACATAAATATTTGTTGAGTAAACAAAAAGATAAAAATTGAAATCCATATCAGCTGAGCACTGTAGCTCACCCTTGTAATCCCAGGCCCTTGGGCAGCCGAGGCAGGAGGGCTGCTTGATTCCAGGAGTTTGTGATCAGCCTGGAAAAGAAAGTGAGACCTCGTCTCTACAATAAATAAACCAAATTAGCCAGGTGTGGTAGCACATGCCTGTAGTCCCAGCTACTTGGGAGACTGAGGTGAGAGAATACTTGAGCCCAAAACATGAAGGCTGCAGTGAGCCATGATCGCACCACTGCACTCCAGCCTGGGCAATAGAGCAAGACCCTGTCTAGGGAAAAAGAAAGAAAGAAAGAAAGAAATGCATGATCATTGACACAAGGGGTTGGTTTTATTTGAAGGACTGAATAAGGGTTCTGATTTTGTGAAAAGAATTTCAGATACATGGCTTTCTAGTTTTCAAAGGACAAAATAAAATAAATGTACCATAAACATGACACTACAGATAATTAAATTGATCTTTGTTGAATCTAAATTATGAACATAGAAACTCAAAGACTCCGGATTTTAAGTGCCATAGATGAAATGCTGTCCGGCCGTGGAGATCCCCTGAGCATCTTTAGTTTATCTCTTGGCTTCCCAGGAGTTCCACCGTGTTGGTGGTACCAGCTTCTCCTACCCTCCACAAGACCCAAACCCACCACCACCCTGGGTGCCCTGAAAACCCAGCCTCCTACATCACTGTGGTGACTGAGGCAACCTCTTGTGAGTTCTCTTACTATTCCACTGAACATCTCTCCGCTTCTTTAACAGAACTTCCTTTTCCCCTTCATTTCTGTCATGGGTGAAGCACTATGGAGGGACCATATAATTTCTCATTCAAACCAGGATACTTCTGAGAGTGAAAGGACACATCACACTTACACAAGCACACAGTGCACTAGAACCTGTGGACACAGTGTACAACAACTGTCCTGGGTGAGCGGGAACCTATGGTCACCCTGGAAAGTAGAAACTTTCTTTGCCCAGAATACTTTTCTGCCTCTGCTTTGGTCTTACTTTATGTCTTCTCCGGGACTTGGTTCCACCAATTTACTTCCTTTTATTATTTCTCAGTTTGTCCATCAGTTTATTCACTTAATATTCAAAAAGTGCCTATTATGTCAAGATTGTCTCTAACAATTCTTTTTTTTTTTTTTTTTTTTTTTTTTTGCCCAAGCTGGAGTTCAGTGGCATAATCATGGCTCACTGCAGCCTCAAACTCCCAAACTCAAGCGATCCTCCCACCTCAGCCTCCTGAGTAGCTAGGAGTACAGGCACATGCCATCATGCCCAGCTAAGTTTTATTTATTTATTTATTTATTTATTTATTTTTGAGACAGGTTCTCACTATGTTGCTCAGGCTGGTCTCAAACTCTTGGGCTCCAGTGATCCTCCCTCCTTGGTCTCCGGGAATGCTGGAATCACCACATTTGGCTGACAATTCATTTTTAATGGTAGTTTAGGAGCTCATAATTTTATTCAGCATTCCCTGTCTCACAGAATGGGGAGGGTTACAAAATTTTTACCATTTTAAATGATCTCTGTCACATCCTCATTATCTCCACCATCAGATGCATCCAACGTACCATCACCTCTCCCTCTGATTTTGTGATAGCTTCCTAACCAATTTTCCTGCTTCCTCAATTGCTGCCCCCCGCCCCCGCCAAATCCACCCTCCATATAGCAACCAAAGTAATGTACTAAAGTACAAATTAGATCACATGTCTCCCCTTTCAAAATCCTGCAGTGACTTCCCATTGTAGTTCCAACCTCCTCAGCATGCCCAACAAAGTCCTGCTTGGATGGCCAATGCCAACCTCACCTCCATCAACACACCACTGCCACCTTCTTCCAACCACCTTCCCATGCCACCCACCCCCTTGGGTTACTCTTCTGTAGTTTCCTGGACTTCTGTCAGATCTTCAAATGTGCTAAGCTGTTTCCTTCCCAAAGACTTTTACATTTGCTGTTTCCTACACCTGTTTTTCTGTTTGTTTGTTTGGAAAATTATGTCATTTATAGCCTTCATGTCCTAGTTTAAATGTCATCTCTTAAGAAAAGCCTTCCCTGACTATCATCTGACTGTCATAGCTTTCCTGTTTATTTTCTTCATCATGTTCAACAGTACCTAATTATCATCTTACTGATTTGGTTACTTATTTACCACCTGTCTTTCCTATGAGAGTGCAAGCTCCATGAAGGCAGAGGTTATATCTGGCTTGTGTATTCCTGTATCAACTCATCCTTACAGTAACTAGAACCTGCTGGGTGTTTGATAAATATTGAGCAAACAATTGCAAGTTATAAATGACTTAATACATAAAGTCTTCAGGTATAGTTTTAATTTGTAGGGAAAATTTTTCTAGAAATGGGATTTTTGATTCAAAAGTTTTTTGTTGCCTTTGACATGTATTAACCTCTAAAGGAATTTTGGCAATTTATATCACCTCTGGCAGTATGGGTGTTAATTTACTACTTAATGTTTATTTTGTCAGATAGGTAGGTGAAAATTGTATCTTGCAACTGATATAATTTGCATTTCTTTGATGACTAGTGAAATTAAACATCTTCTTATAATGTGAGACATCTGTATTTCTTTTCATATTGTGTATGTGTGTGTTAATTGCCTATTTTTATCCATTTTTTAGAAAGTTTGCCAATTAAAAATTTTTGATTTTTAAGAGCTCTATCTATTAGAGACACTAAAATGTGTCTATTAAAACGTTGCAAGTATTTTTCTAGATTACCATTTAACTTTTAACCTTGTTATGGTTTTCTAATAATGGAATTTTAAATGTTTATGTAGTTGAAGAAATCAGTCTTCCTTTGGGATTTCTACTTTTAGTCTCATGGAGAGCACTTTCCCATCCAAAGATCATGTGAGTATTTCCTCTTAATATTTTAATGCTTTATTTATACATATTATATACTTATAATATATACCATATTATATTTAAATATGTGTAAAATGGTGTTTTTATGAGGTAGATTTAATTTCAGTTTTTTCAACTATTGAAATTGTTTATTGAATAATTCATGCTTGCCTCAGTAATTTAAAATACCTTGTTTACCGTATTAAAATCTTTTATAAATGGCTCTAATTCTGAATCTTTCATTTGGCTTAATCCATACTGCCTTACTTAATATAGCTTAAAATTGTTAATATATGGGAAGACACCTTCCTCCTCATTGCTTCATTTTTTTTTCCATTTTCTTTTCTTTTTTCTTTTTCATTTTTTAAGAGACAGGGTGTCATTCTGTTACCCGGGCTGGAGTGCAGTGGTGCAATGGTAGCTCCCTGCAACCTCAAACTCCTGGGCTCACGCAATCCTCCTGCCTCAGCCTCCTGAATAGGTCATACTACAGGCACACACTATCATGACTGGCTAATTTTTGTTTAAATTATTTTTTGTAGATTTGGAGTCTCACTGTGTTGCCCAGGCTTGTCTCAAATTCAAACATTTATTTATTCAGGTGATCTTAAATATCCTGTTTGTCAAATTTCACAAAAATCCATAGAGCACTTTGAAAAGAATTGCATTCCATTTACCAACTAGTATAGGTATAACTCACCTTTTTTAAATTTTATTTTATTTATTTTTATTTTTTGAGACAGAGTCTCGCTCTGTCGCCAAGGCTGGAGTGCAGTGGCACGATCTCGGCTCACTGCAAGCTCTGCCTCCTGGGTTCACGCCATTCTCCTGCCTCAGCCTACCGAGTAGCTGGGACTACAGGCGCCCGCCACCACGCCCGGCTAATTTTTTTTGTATTTTTAGTAGAGACAGAGTTTCACCGTGGTCTCGATCTCCTGACCTTGTGATCCGCCCGCCTCGGCCTCCCGAAGTGCTGGGATTACAGGCGTGAGCCACCATACCCGGCCCCATAACTCACCTTTAATAAGATGAGACTTCTCATTTAAAAATATGGTAATTTCAAGACTTGTGGAAGTCTTCTTTATAATCTTGCTGATGCTTAAGGTCTTTCACATAATTCTTATTAGTTTATGATTTTAAAAATTTTGTTTGCTACTTTGAATAGATTGCTTTCTTCCTTGCATTTTTTAAACTAGTTGTTGTTAGTGTGTGTGAAAGCTATGATTTTAGTACACACATGTTTGAAAATGGCCAACTTGTTTAACTTCTTACTCATCTTTGGAGGTTTGTTTCTTGTGTTGTTTTCCTGGCCGAAAAGAATGTAATTAGAATAGAGTGATAAAGTTGCTTCTTCCTTCCATCCTCACTTCATCAGTTATTCTGTAACACTTTCGCCTCACATAGAAGCAAGGGCTTCCTTAAGTTCCTCTTCATTCCTGTTACTCTTCATTCTAGTTTACCCTTTACAGTGCTGACCAATCTAACCACTCTCTCTTCAAAAATGTCCAGAATGTTCTCTTTTTCAATTATTCTTTTATTTCTCAAATCCTTATTGAGCACCCAGAATGTGCCAGGCAATGCCAGCAATCAATGAAACCAGTATGATCTTTGCCCTATGAGTTTTCAGAATGACAATGTTAAACACACCAACCAGCAAGTAAGTGTACGGCTTCAAAAGGTAATGAATGCTTTTGCAGAAAAGAACAGGCACGCCAGCAGAGAATTCTAGGTCGGCAAAGTCCCTAGGAGGACATAATCTTTCAACTGTGACAGGTGAGTTGAATAGAATTTGGCCAGAGGAAGAGCAGAAGAGTATTTCCAAACGATGGAAAGTGGGTGCAAAGACCCGAAGGCAGAAAAGAGTGTAGTGCTTTTGAGAAACAGGAGAAAGGTCCGTGTGCCTGAAGCACAGTGAGTCGTGGGTATGTAGTAAAACACTGGCCTGCCTGATGAAGTTTGAGGTTGGCCACCTCAAAGATTTTGAGTTTTATCCTAAGTGCAATGGGAAGCCATGGAGGGGTTTAAGGGTGGGAATAACATGCTGATGTGATTCGCATTTCAGAAGGCTCTCTCTGCTCCTGAATTATCTCATCATTTAATCAATTACAGATTTGTGTTTACTCCTCATGACCAAGGTATCAGTTAGGGATTAGTCCTTGTTTGTTAAAAACTTACTGACTTATAATCAACTTCAGGAATTCACTGAACATTTATTGAGCATCTAATCTTTTGCCAAGCATATGATAAGTACTAGGGACACAAATATATGTAAGAAAAGATCCCTCAGGGAGTTCACACCTAATGAGGAGAGAGAAAGGACTAAATGTAATTAAGATTCAATGCAATTTGACACATACTCCAACATTTATACATAATACACTATAGAATCAGAATAAAGGGGCCATAATTCTGATGGGAGCCAGAGTGCAGGACAGAGGCAGGAGAGATCAGAGGTGAGACAGCATCACAAAGGAGGTGATGCTGAAGTGGAATCTTGACAATTAAGTTTCTTAAAATGAAAACATAAAAGAACAGTCTGCGCATCTCTCACAGGCGTGAAGGAGAGAATGAGCCATTCGAGGCAATGATAAATGTCAGTAGACAGACGTTAGAGAGCAGGTGAGTGCAGGGAAGACAAGGCTGAACCTGCGATTAGGGTTATAGAGGAGGAAGGGGATTGTATCCTCAGAAAGACGATTATTTTATCTAGGAGGATATGGACATCAGTGAAGGATGCTAAATAGGGAAGTAACCTGATCGGATTTGTTTTTACAAAAATGTAAATCTGGTGGTCTGTAGGAATAGCAGAAACTATTAAGATGGGTGAGAAATAGAGAGCCAAGGCTGTGGTGGGGGAAATGGACTGGAGGGAAGAGGTATGAGCAATGCCAGGTCTCAGGACAGGTCCTAGACCAGAGGCATGAAGTGGAGGAAGGAACCTGAGGGAATCCATAGTAAATGAGGAAGATATTGACAAAAGTGCATTGGATGGTTGGTTTGGGGGAAAAGGATGAGTGCATCTGAGAATATGTTGTTTTAAAGGAGGGTTTGCCAAACTTTTTTGCTAAGGGGCCAGATAGTAAATATTTTAGTCTTTGTTGGACATGTGGTCTCTGTTATAGCTACTCAACTCTCTTTGTGGGATGAAGGTAGCCGTAGATGATAGGTGAATGATGGGTGTGGCTATATTCTACTATAATGGGACAGGGAGTGGGTGAGATTTAGCCCCTTGATTAAGACCTCTGGGGGACTTCCAGATGCAGATGACTACTAGGTACTTGGATAAATCAATATGAAACTCAGGAGAGGAACTCAGGTTTAGAGAACAAAGTTCAGAAGAAGTCAGTATATAGATCATAGGTCACTCACTGAGAGCCCAAATCCCAGCTAGTAAAGGTGATTTTTTTGGGTCAGAAAAACATATACATTACTTAAACTTAAATTTGGATGTCGTTAGGCAGGTGAGAGCTGTTTATTTTACCAGAAGCCCTGCCATTCCTTATTATACCTACCCACTCATGTCTTTATGTTTCCTTTCCATTCCCTGTTGTCATTTAGTTTTCAACACATCATATTACTAACATTTGGTACTGGGAGTAGAAAAGGATGGTCAAGACCAAAACTTGAAGAATACCAACATTTAAAAAGGAAGAAGTAGAAGAATTTGCAGGGAAAGAGCAAGAAATGGCCGTTGATTTTATTGCTTGAATGTATTGTTCTCTTAGAGCCTCTTATTGTATTAACCCTTGGCTTCCCAATGAATTTATAAATCCCTGAGGCCTGAGACTCCTTGTTTCTTACACCATAGTGTTTCCCACAAATTCTAACACAGTAATAAATGCATCACCAACATTCAACAAAGAATCGTTGATTGGCTATGACTTGCTTTCAAGATAGAAAGATTACTAGCTGGTGCTTTAAGGAAACGCCATGTTTTGGTTTCATATTTTGTTTATTGGAGCTTCAATTGTCTTACCAGGTTCTCCACAGTAGCCTTCCCACCCTCCCCCCACCCAATCCCCTCCCGACAAATCTATTATCCATTGGCGATCCCCCGTAACCCTAGAACCAATCCATCCTACCACACGTGGAGTTTCTGTCAAGTGTTCTCCTTTCTCTTTGATAACTTCTCTTATTTGCTACTTATTTCTTCCTATGTATTGCCATTTTGACAAAAAAAGAATTATTTAATGGGTTTTACAAAAAATGTGCATAAAAACAACTTCCCTCAATTTAACCAAAATAGTGCTTTGTATATCTTCAAACTGCTTTTCTGGTAAGAACTAATTTCATTGCTTTTTAAAGAATCCACACTAAACAGTTAAGCAACTGAATCTCCACCGGGAAGCTGGGCAGACTGAATCTGTAGGTTAAGGGCTGGCCAAACAACCCAGAAGAAGTCACTGCCTCAGGCTCTGTGAAGCTGTTGTCACAGGGCTCCTGCCATCCCTCAACACCTGGACTCATTTTGACTGACTCCACATTAGACACAAGACTCAATGTAGAAAGAGTTGGTGCCGAAAGTCTTCTGTTAGGAAACTTTCAGTGGAGCAATTCCCTCCATTTTCAATGGTGACTTTACCCTTTCCAGCGTATGAAGGTGGCCCTTGCCTAATGAACCCTCTCAGAAGTAGACTTTCATGTCTAGTGACATGAAAATTAGTGCACATGTCAGGGAGTGTACTTACCTTCATGTAACTCTTTAATGACAGACATTTAAACATGAGAATATAAAGCAAAAATGGTCAGACTTTCAAATTTGATAATAGAAAGCAAAGATTGCTGCATCATGGAGCTAAGCTAATAAAATACTACTCCAATTCTATACCATTCAAGAGTATCAGCATCTTCTTGCATAATAGGGTATATCTCACATGAAACACAAAGACATCTTTTTGGAGCATAGCAACTCACTTAGGGTTTCGGAGAAAAAACAGCTCTCCCTCTGAATAATTTGTAATTGTAAAATATAATAGAAGAAGAGACAAGTATTAATAAACATGAGCCTAACCTTTCAAATACATTTCATTTTACTGTATGCCCACAGCAGCTGGTAACCTTCTGACATTCTTATCTTCTAACTTTTGGTTTTCTATCCATCTGTTAAGTATTAAACAATGTCAATTCTGGCCTCATAACTCTAGCTCTACCCCCATCAAACTAGACTAAATAGAACTAAATTCAATTACTACATTAAGATATATTCTGCCTTACTGAAAAACAAAATATCTCCTTTTTACTTTAAATCAAAAGGCATGCTAGAGCTGTGTCCCTTCTGATAACTGCAGCTTCTGAGAGAGAAGAGGTAAAGCCGGAGGTACGTGCATTTCTTCTTGTGTACTTTCTATGAAACTTGCTCTTAGGAACATAACTGCCTCCATCTGAGATGTTATCAAAGGTAGCTTAGGAACTTGCCTATTTTGACCACGACTGTATCATGCAAAATCAAAGACAGCAAACTGGGAATGTGTTGGGAAACAGTTTGAAGGTCCCCAGGAGCAGGGAAAGTACTCTGGCCATAAAGCTCCTGTTTTATTCTTATTCCACATAGCCTGCTGTGGAATCAGCAAAGGGATTCCTGCAAGATGAGGCATTACTATACGAATTTGTATAATACAAATACTTAACAGGAATAAGCTACAATAACTGTGCATTAACAAATGTAATCCACCAAATCCAATGACCACTATTCAGTGGCCATCCAGCTGTCCCACCCCAAGTCATGAAAGGAGCTACAATTGGACTAGCAGGGAAATGAGAGGTATTCATTTATGGGCTAATCAGTGGGGCTGGGTACTAGTTAGGGTGGGAATAAATGGCATTTTGGGTGGGAATAAATGACATTTTAAGACCGTCATTGCTGTAAGGAAGACAAGAAACACTTACTTTCCATTCAAGATATGAGATAAAGTTTCCATTTTTAAGTAGTTCTTTTAAAATATAAAAGAGGATTGGACATAGCAAAAATCATGAAAGTCAACGTAAATGCCTGAAGTTTGGGAGACACTGACATAAAAGAAAATGAAGCCCTGGAAGACGGCTTAGATTGGCCTTTAATTTCCTACTAACCGACCCTCTAACAGCTTCCTCTAGGGCCAGCCCCAGGCATGTGAGCTAGAAGCTAGAGTATCTGTTTTGTTATGTGGAAATCCAAGAGATATCTACCTCTCCCAACTCTACCCTCATTTCCTGCACCCTCTTGGGTGTAGACCAGAAGAAAATAGATTTCTGTTGAGCCACAGGATTGTGCTACTGTCATGGTTCAATCCTAATGTTAAGATCCCAGAACTCCCAACAGAGAAAGCCAAGCTAAGATAGGTGTCATCTTATATGTAAGTTCCCCTGGGTGAGAATACCCAGCCAGGACTCCCTTTTAGGAGGAGGCTATGCCTCTAGGTCATGGCCTGCGTGCTTTTCAGGTCCATAGAGGTGGCCTTCAACTTAGAGTCACTGGCATGGTGTGCCTGAATCCAGACAGGCTAGGGGAGGTGTCCCCCTCCTTACCCTCGTGCAGCAGGCACCCCCTCGGTTTCTGAATCACCAGCCTCCTGATGGTGATCAGAGCGCCAAGAAGGTACTAATTTAAAAACCAAACAATGTGGTAATTGCCCCTGGTCACCAGGTTGCCTTGCTTTTGGAGGGCCGCTGTTTCCGATTAGTGGAGCCTGGATCTGATGAGGACTAACAAAGTGTAACGAATGATCAAAGCGACAGTTACAACAGCACGAGTGCCCAGTGATTGATCTGGATGACATAATAATGATAACCAATGAGGTGAGGCGGGTGGTGGTCCCCTCCAGGTAAGGATGGGGGTGGGCCTGGACAGGTCAGAACTTTACTGTGTTTAGGGAAAAGAAGGTCACAGGGTGGAAGCAAGGCACGTGGAAAGGAAAGAAGGAAGCACTCACACCCAAAGCCTTTGGATGGGAGGAGAATGGGGTAGCCATGGCTGCAAATGAGATTCCTATTCAATGATGGAGATAAAGATTACTGGTCCTAGAATATTACTAACTCAACTCTTAGGGTACTGCACAAAAGCATTTATTATGAAGAAAACTCAGCTGTCTGTAAATAATAGAGATGAAAAGAAGGCTCATTTTAAAGTGACTTTTGATAGTCATGTTTTCTGAATAGCACAGGAATGACCTCTTGTTGTTGTTCTGTTTTGTTTTTGAGACTAAGTCTCACTCTGTGGCCCAGGCTGGAGTGCAGTGGTGCGATCTCGGCTCACTGCAAGCTCCGCCTCCCAGGTTCACACCATTCTCCTGCCTCAGCCTCCCAAGTAGCTGGAACTACAGGCGCCTGGTACCATGCCCGGCTAATTTTTTGTATTTTTAGTAGAGACGGGGTTTCATCATGTTAGCCAGGATGGTCTCAATCTCCTGACCTCGTGATCCGCCCGCCTCGGCCTCCCAAAGTGCTGGGATTGCAGGCGTGAGCCACCGAGCCCGGCCTGGAATGACCTCTTTAAAAACCAATAGAAATAAGCTCTTGAGGAGATATTTGCACATCCATGTTCATAGCAGCACCATTCACAATAGCAATGAGGTGAAAGCAACCCAAATTTCCACCGATGAATGAATAAACAAAATGTTGTATACACATACAATGGAATATTATTCAGCCCTAAAAATGGAAGAAATCCCATCATATGCTACAATGTGGATAAACCTTAAGGATATGATGCTAAGTGACATGAGCCAATCACAAGAAGACAAATACTGTATGGTTACATTTAAATGAGGTATCTAAAGTCGTCAAATTCATAGAGACAGAAAGTAGACAGCCTTCTTTCCAACCAAGCAAACCAATGAGACTGGTTATCAGGGTCTGGGAGTGAGGAGAAAAAAAGGCAATTGTTTAACGGGAATAGAGTTTCGTTTTTGCAAAGTGAAAAAGTTCTGGAGATTGTTTGCACAGCGATATGAATGTGTTTAATACTACTGAATTGCACTCTTAAAGATGGCTAAGATGGTGCATTTTATGGTGTGTGTTTTTTATCACAATAAAGAAAAAACTACAGCCTAATAGATTTATTTTAATTGTTTGGATAAGAATCATTTTTCAATAATACTGAACATTTTCTGTGTTCTCAAGCAGTATGTACCAAATCTAATTTGACTCCTCCTTTAAGAGTTCAAATAGTGTATATAGTAGTAGAAGAATGTTGACTTCAAAGCCTATTGAGCTGGGTGATAATATTTGCCTCTAGACAAAGTGGCCGAAAAATGTCTGTAGTTCCTAAGTCTGCGTCTGTTGGGATTTATGCTGCTTTTGTTGTCAGACTCTGAACTTTCCCTTCTTTTCTGTGGGCCAGGTCTCTTGCCTCCTCCACATTTGCTAAGGAACTGTAAGACACATTCATTCAAGTTTTGCATAAAATGAGGATAAAAAGATAAAGAATCAGGGGCAAAAAGTTTCTGCAAATCTCCTGAATTTTAGCACCTGGTCTTGGGCATGCCTGCTTTTTTCTTCTTGGAAGCCTGCTCTGTGGACCCTTGCCCACCTTTCCACAGGGGTCTCCATGGGCAATATTGCCAGTTCCGGGGTCATGGATGGAGAAGGCAGAGGTTTAATATCAACTGGGCTCAAGAATCAATTGGCACATGTACTACAAAGGTACATCTTTGATCAAAATTAAGAGACACTCTGAGCAAACATAAATTTGTCTCCTAAGAAAACACTGACTAGTTTTCTTCAGCATTGAATCAATATTATGAATATTTCTTTAATGCTACTTTGTTTCTTATTAAATTATAATAATAAATTATTCTATCCATGAGAAAAAAAAAGCTAGCATTTTAAAAGAAGAGGGCATATTCTCAAGAACCAGTCTTAAGTGATGCTCATTGGAGAGAAATGAGATGTCTTCTCATTCCTGACCAATCTACTGATGGATCTGAAGGCAGAGATTTTCTATTGAATTCTGTATTTTAGAAAGTTTGTTTTGAAGCCCAGTTGTATCAGCTACATGTGGCGAGGCAGCGTGGGATGAGGATAGACACCTGACTGCAGTGCCAGGGCCAGGAATAAATCCTCACTCCACCGCTCACAAGCTCTGCGATCATACAGGATCCTCCATCACCCTGAGCCTCCTCTCCTCCATCTTTGAAATAGCAACACCTTTCTGCTTCCCCCAAAAGTTTACCATAAGGATCCACTAAACCATAGCTGTGAAAACACGCCGCAAAGTGTTAGGTCCCTACCCAAACGTGAGGTGTTTTTGCTGATGGCCATTTGGCAACTGCAAAGCCTTCTGCTGTTGACACAATTGCACTTGGCAATTTGGACGTTGCTGACAAACAGGGTAAAGGTGGGAACATTTGCCTCGAACTTCAGTTTTAAAATAAAGTTGAAAAGGCTCTTCACAAATCTTGCCAAATGAGGTAGGCCCAGGATTTGCGTACATCCATGTCCACATTGGTCCTTTTTCCGTGAGCGCCTGCTCTGGCTCCCTGGGCCCCTTGCCGACCTCTCTTTCCACTCCAGCCTTCTTTCAAAACAAAACAAACCAATGAGTAAACTCATGTCATTTTCTCTTTGTAATAATCCAAATGCAGTTTCCAGGAGACTGGCATACCTTGACAAAATGAGCTTTGTACAGGTACAGTTTGCCACTCTGGAATCTCTGTCTCACCTGGTCAGGGGCCATAGCCCTGATGCCACATTTGAAGCCAAGTGATGCCAGGTTCACCTGCAGTCACCCAGGTTCCCAGACCACCTCTGATGTTGGCTCAGGCATTCCCTGAACAGCTTTTCATTGTCACACTACTTTCCTAAAGTGTCCTGGAAAATCATTAGCAATGACAAAATATTTTCCAGAGCTCCAAGATTTTTCTTCCTGGTGACTTTTAACCTCTCTGAGGCTCCCTGTTCTGCCAGTGCCCACCCTTTGGGGCTCCAAACATATGCAACTTAATTAGTTTTAATACTTTAACCATTTAAATAGCTAACAGTGGAACTTAGACTGCCCCCTGCCCCCACCCAACTCCCACTGCCTATGTGTCTGAGGTTGTCAGACCAAGATGGAAAAATACCTCTAATTGTTTCCAGACAATACACGAAGGTCTCACCCTGGATAAGAGTCAGTATAACTTACATTTTCACAAAGGACCTCGGGCAGCGGTGGGAGATTCCTGCAAGCCATGCTTCTTTGTACATTCCAATTCAATGGAAAATAAAACCCACTTTCAAATCTGAACCAGGAGCTTTCACTTCCCCTAGGTTATTCCTGGATGAGCAGATACAACCGGGTTTTTTTTTTTTCCAATAAACTAAATTTCTTTTTGGATCTTAATAGATTTTTTATCTTGGCCTTGTATGTCAGGAAGCAAATAACTTGGCCCACAGGAAATGACAACTCTGAATTGGAATATGGCAAACACGGATTCTTCTGCACCCCATTTGGACCTAACAAGTAATCTACATGGTATTCTTTTTCTATCTCTAGGAATACCTCCCTACTCAAAAATGTCCTCTCTGGGCCTGAAATTCTGTCATTAAGAGATTCATTTATTTGCACATAGATTAGTTGGCTTTCAGAACTTGCACGATTAAAATTCAAATACATCATTGGCAGTTAACACCTTAGCAAGATTTTGATGAACAAAGTTTTTAAACTCTGTCTGAATGGGACTCTAGATTCCAACTCTGGGATGGAAAATCCTGAGGGAGGAAGAGAAAACAGTAGAAAAAGAGGAGTAAACCCTACATGTATTCACATCTCATTATGTACCAGACACATTCTACTCTTCATCATCTCATATCAACTCCATGGGATTCCAGTGAGGTAATATTACTGACCTCATCTTAGAGATGGAGACCGGAGTTCAAATAGACTACAGAAATTGCTCTGGGTCACAGAGAGAGCATTAACTTCAACCTTGCTGTTTTTTTTTTTTTGTTTTTTTTTTTAATGTCGATACATGTAGATCTGATTCTAAATATTTTTTATTTCAGTCAACCCATGTTTTTTGCAGTAGATATTAAGTATCCTTTTTTTCTGTAATAAATATTAAACTAATATATAATTATTAAATTGGAGAATGTTTACTTGTGTGCCACCTCATCAAGTCATCTGGCATTTCCCCTGGGAACACCAACCACAATTTAGGAAATGGTCCCATGCTAAAGGCTGTTTTTGGTAGCGAGAAGACTTGATGGAAGAAAATCTCACTTGTTTCTGAGGTGAGACTTAAGCGATGCTTCTTCAAAGCAGCTTCTTGCACCAGAGCTCCTCTCTGATGAAATTTTCAGTGATCTGCATTAGGGCTTCCATCCATCCTTTCTTGGGAGAAGGCTATCTCCTTTGTTTGCTTTTTTCTTTTTTTTCCCTGTAATTTTGTTCCTCATAAGTATGGACTTGTTCTTTTATATTTTATTTTACAAAATAGTGGGGAGAGTATATGGAAAGTTGTTCTTTACTAAAATCTTTAGTTGGACAAAACAGCAAGTTGTATACTTATCCCTGTGCATATTGGGTGTATTTCTGTAGGGTACCATACATGTGCAAAAACAAGCAAATACAAAAGGAAATAAGGAATGTTAAATAAATCTTGGTAGACTCGCACTAAGGAGTTAGGTGGAGCAGTTTAAGAAGAATGAGATAGAGCTGCATTGACACAGAAAAATCACCGAGATTAAGGGAGAAAAAAAAGAAAATGACGTCGCATAAAGGTACTGTATGATGCTGTCTATATAAAGAAACCATCCAAAGGATGTGCTTCTATATAGACTTATGTACGTATGTAAGTGTATAGAGAAAGATCTGGAAGATGAAACAAAGATGAAACCAGTGTGATCAGTTTGCTGTGCCTCTTTCAGAAGACACTGAGATTAGAGGGATGTCATTGGAGACTTTGCCTTATCTATACAGTTTAACATTTTTTAATAAGAAGAACATGTAGAGTTGCTACTTATGCAATTAGGAAATAAATGAAAAGTTTTAAAGTGCTAAACCTTATGTCAGTTTTCTATTATTATTATTATATTTGTCTACTTGTTGTTGTTATAGTTATTTGTATTTAATTATACCTGGGTTTTCCACAATCTGGGTGTCAGTAGGCTAGAGTAGAGTCAAGTTAAAGATTCACAAGGTAAAGTACACAAAAAAGGTCATCTTTAATAATTATCGTCATAATAATCATGCATTTCTAAAGAGTGGTGTATAAACTAGTCCAATACTATGACTTTTATTCATATCATATATATGAATTAGTTTAATTCTTTGAAACTTAGCATTGCAGTATTTCATGCATAATAACAGTTTGTAATATTTGTTTGTCTGTTGCCACCATTCCTCTAAGGTCCCCCAAAGGACCTAAGATTATTATCCGACACTTTGTATTTGAGGAGACTGAGGCACTGATTTTGAAAAGGATTGCCTGTGCTACTCTTTGCAGCAGCTCAATCATGCAAATTTTCAGGAACAAATCACAGAGAACACTTGGTATGACTTTTCCCCCTGCCATCCACTCAGCCTCTCAGACCTCTAAAGCAAAGTCTGCCCATCAGCTCTGCCCCAGCCTGAAAAGGGCCCGTGTCCAACTTTCAAGCATTTGTCTCTTACATCATCGTCAGCCTTGTGCAGTAGACTTGGAATCAACATCAAGGTAAGCCTTGGGGAGAGATCAGATTTGTAGATCTGGAAACTTCAAGCCAATACCACAGCAGTTCCTTGGATATTCAATCCAAAAGCCCCACTTGGTGGTGGGGAGTTGGAGGGGGTGAGCCCATGGATCCATACCAGAGACCAGCCTGCCTCTGGAGCTGTTCCAGGCCCTGATGCAACCAACAGCCACAGACTTGGTAAAGGACAGCATCTTCACCACTCAGTGTGCATCAATCACTGCTCTCAGTGAGTCCTGAACCAGGGGCCTGAATTCTTAACACAGAGTGGCAATCATTTCCTTTCCTGCAGCCATTGGATTGTGGATGATTTGGCGGGGTGGTTATTTATTCCTTTGGACCTCAACTTCAGAGCCTCCCCCGCCAGAACTCTGGATATATTGCCTCCTAGAAATCGATCCAAATTTTACCTTTTTATTTCTGCTTATTAACAAGGATAAAACAGGCATTATTTGGGTCTCCTGGTCCCGTATGTCTAGGGAAGATCAGCTCAGGTCTACATACCAAACCCTGTAGCAGTCCAAAATCCTCAGTTCTGTAAATGAGGTATTAACAGAGATCAAAATGATGGTTTCCTGTCTGACCTCACTGTCCACATTTGAAGCTCAGTCCCACCATCTCACAATGCTGTGATCTCAGGCAAAGTTATTTAACATCTCGTGCCTTTTCTCTTCTGTGTACTAAATAAAATAATACTATTTCATAGGACATGATGAGGGCTAAAATATACCTGTGGAAGACTTAGCATAGCGTCAAACATAATAATAACCCTATTTAAAATTAGCTGTTTTATTGGTGTCATGCAAGGTCCTTGGTGACAAAACAAAATAAATTTAAATTGTTTAAGCTCTTTTGGTGAAATTTCTAGTACCACTGAGCCGATGGGGAGCCTGGTGGATAACTCTGACAACCATTTCTGGTTTCATCCTAGCCATTTCTGACTTCTGTAGGCTAGCCTACAATATTTGGTGAGCAATACCTCAAGCCCTTCCTTTAAAAAGCATCCAGCTGGATAGTCAGTGGCTACCACATAGGATTTCCCCTAGTCCTGGACAAGTGTGTCTCCTTGACGCTCACCTTTAGACCCAATGATGCTTCATCCTCACCTGCTCAGAATCAGGATTATGAACTTGCTACAGGGCTCCCATGTCTTGTGCTATTTCAAGTTAGGCCTTATTGTTAGAGTAAGCATCCAAATACCATGCAAGTGGGCAAGGGACTGATATTATTAAGGCAAAACAGCTTAAAACAGGAATTCAAAATGATCTTTCATTTTCTAAACTGTAACCACCAGTTAAAAATCAACATTTCAATTCTTACTAACTGTGATGATATTTCCCTCTGTATAGTCAAAGGTTCAATTGAGTCAGATTAATACTCTCCTCCATAACTGTCTATCTGTACCTTTTGTATCTTAAACCGTCCCACCATGCAGTGGAAACCACTTAAATATTTGATAAGGGAATGAACAGTCTCCAGGGAAATTTAACATTGTACCAAAACTTTGTATGTATTATCAGAGCACTTTATTAACTAAATATAATAACTGACAGCAAAAGCACACATCAGTGGATAGTATTTTGCATTGAGACTATAACAAATCTCAATTCTATTTCTTGACTGTAGCTTGTTCAAAATAAAAACTGTGAAAAGAAAGAAAAGGTCAGAGAAAGTAAACTTGGTTTCAGAATTGCAGAAGTATAAAAAAATAAAATTACAAAGACAAAATTTATTCTTCGGCTATTAAATCTCTTTGGTAAATGGTCATTTACACTAGGAAAATGCTATAGGATAATGGTCTCAAGATACTCACTTCTTATAACTCAAAATGATGGCCCTCAAATCTTGACAATTACAAATTTTAGCTCCATGTCAAAGAAAAGAAAAAGCCCGATGCTTCATCATGTGCATCATAAACGCGCCACCTCCAAGCTCCCTGTTGTGGTTCCTGGAACACTTCTATGCCATGGGGGTGAGGAAGTAGCCAAGAAGTAGCTGCTTGGAGGGGAGGCAGAATTTGAACCATGGACTGTGATGCCTGCACCTGTGAACACAGGGCCTTTGTGGCGGGACAGAAAAAGTAGGGAAGAGGTGTGGGGAGGCAAGTTACACTGCAGCATAGGGCTACAAGAAGTCAACAAATTCTACATTTAAATTCAGCCTTTCAGCTCTTTATAAGGTGTCTTGTCAAGGCAGAAAGATTGAAGTGTTTACTTAGCGGTTCTTACAACTTTTCAAAATTCAGATGTGTATGTGTGCCTTCGTTTCTGTTCTTCCCTCAGACCTCATACAGTTAGGAGTAGGTCTGCCCCTGACCTCTTGATAGAACATTTATAACTTATAAAGCCCTTTCATACGTGGTCACCAAATCTTCCCAACCACCCCATTTCACAGAAAGAAAGAAAACTAAAAACCAGCTGAGTCTCAAGGAAGTTCCTTGACATATCCAAATCACATGGACAATAAGAAATGTTGTTTTACCTCTTCTAGGCAGAAGGCATTTCAGATACAGGTTAAGAAGCAAATCAAGGTCACAACCATCATCTTAGGGGATGGAGTTTTGGCCTCTTGTGCAACTGTCGATGTACAAAAGTCTGGGAGGAATCTCCTGTTTCCAAGATGACGTGTTTGTGGGTCAAGAGGAAGGAGAAGCATTGGGAGGAACTGTGGAGGGTGTACAGGCAAAGGCCCAGAAAACTTGAAGGAGTCAAACTCTCATCATCCAATCCATGGTTTAACGTCATTGTCCTTGAGTTACTGATCTTCTGTCATTTAAACAAGTGGCCTAACAATTACTTTTCTATTTGTATTCCATATTTATATATTAGATTTAAAATCATCCCAAGCAAGTGCCAGACACTAGGCTGAGTCTTACAGTAGCCTTTTATCTTCTCTCTTGTCTGGAAAAGAAAAATGGTACAAGTTACTCTACAGGGCTCCAAGCAAGTGCCCAATCAAACCTGGGGCAATGTGACATTACTCATTGCCATTGGAGCAATGAGTATCAGGACCATTGGAGCACGTGGTAGATTTAAGGCCATCCAAAGGAATTGTAGACTAAAGATTGATGCTCTTTCTTATGGGTCCAATCAGTTTGAAGACCTTAGAAAACTAAATTTAAAACAAAGATGGTTTATAGGTACAAGAAGGAATAATGTTGCTATTTGAAATAAATCAATCAACCCTTTAGAGATAGAGCTTTTCTTTAGAAACTCTGGAACAAAAATTGACCTTGCTGAGCCAAGAAATGTCATAGACTTTAAAAGATTTCCAAGATCAATGATATATTTTTAAATCACTTTCCATAAGCAAATCAGTCTTATCTTGTAATATGGCAGAAGGAAAGCTATGGAAGTTGTTCCCAAAAGTGCCATTGTAGGTCAAGGATGAGATCATAGTGGAGAATCAAGCAAACTCTCATCTTCATCAAATTGAAGTCTGAGTGTCTGGACAGCAAGGCTCTAAACTGGAAGCCTGTGATGTCATTTCTAGGATGGTTATGCTCTGCATATATGCTCGCCTGTATGCTTTAGTTCAGTGTTAAAAACTACTGCTAAGTGTCAAAAACCAAAAACAAAACCAGCTGAGAAAAGATGCTTTTAAGATGCTCATTGTGCTTTGCAATGGATTGAAGTTGCTTAATCTAAGAGATCTGAACAAGCTTTCTTCTGCAATCTTGGATTCACCTTTCTTCACTATGTTAAATAGCTGCTTTGGTTTTTCACGTTTCCTTCCTCTCTGTCCTCTTACTCCTCTGCTCTCCATTTCATTCTTCTACACTTTTGTTCTCTTTGTTTTTCTAGGAACTCTTTGCCCTTTTTCTGAGTGGCATTTCTAATTCTCTGTGGAATTGCCAAATTATTCCTATCCCTACCCTCTGTTCTTCCCCTTCTGGAATTCAGTGCAAAGAGTTACCTTGTAGCCCATGTTTGAAGATTTCTGTAGTCAGAATGATCATTCCCAGGTATGCCCATTTTATAACTAGAAAATAGCAACCAAGAGTCATTTCTCTGAGGCCATAGCTGATGTAGCTCAAGCTCTAGATGGTTATAAATTGGTATCTACCTTACAGAGTCAAAAACTTTCTCTGAGCTAAAATCTCCAAGAGCATTTATCATTTGCATTATTCTTGTGACCAAATGGCTCCCCTGGAGCCATTGGCTTTAGTAAAGGTCTCAAGGGTGCCTGATCTTTGCATCCATTTCGAACCCCTGAAGTGTCAAGCAGCCTCCACTAGCTCCTTAGCTGTGTGAAAGACCCCAAGCTATTTAGAAGAAACAATGTTGAATACTTTAAGCCTGATAGTAGGATTTCTAGATGCTAGGATTAAGAGTCTCCAACTAACATAGGAATTTGAGAGCTATGGCAAAGCCTTGATAAGAAAGGAAGGGATTCCAGAAGGAGAAAAGTAGCTATCCAAATGCAAGGCTGAGTTGAAAATCCTATATCCCATCCTGGGACGCAGAGAGAGTTGGAGAGGAAGGTCAGGTGAAAGAGGACCACTGACCTTGCATCTGGCAATAAATCAGGCACACATTTAACACCCCAAAACTGCAACTGTTGTGTAATAACAGAAAACATTTCCTAATAGCCTATGTGCTACACTAAGTGTAGATCATCTCACTTGGTCCTCAAAATGAGGAGGGTATTAACTTATTAGCTCCAGTTTTCCAGACATGGAAACTGAGGCTTCATTATTAATTTCCCGAAAGTCATAAGTTAGGAGGTGAAAGAAGTAGGATTTGAACTCATGCATTCTGGCTCCAAAGTCTCAGCTGGTAATCACTAACATCATTGTTTAAGGGTGGTTGAAACAGATGCTTCCTGTAGCATCTTCTCTTTGGGGGAAAGGGAAAATGACAGTGCTCAGTGGAGCAGCCAGAGCGCTGGAGCCCTTGCAGGGTGGAGTCCTAAGTCCCAGGCTCTTCAGGGATTGGCTATAACAAAACCAGGAGCAGCTGGGGAGTCAGAACCAAGCCTGTAGTGGGATTGGTGTGGGGTGTCTGAGGGAAGAGTTATAATGGTGATGTTACTACCAGCTGCCAAATCACCTGGAGAGAGAGGGGGCTATGCATGGACTCATGCAAGAGGTGAGTAGGAACTAGATGCCTTTGAGTGGCTGATGGCATATTTGGGAGCCTTAATAATTAAACCAGACAGTGACAAGACTCGAATGTCTTTATACCTCATCTCTGAATGTGGACACTGCATGCATCTTGTCTTCCCAGTTTTACTCTATACTCAGTGAGGGCAGGAATAAGCTATTTGCTTCCTTAGCTCCCCCAAAATGAAAGCAACTAACACTCACATATTTATTTGGAGATTAAACATTCATCCATATTTTGGAAAGAGTTTAGCTCTGTAGACTCATTTCTGCTGGCTAGGAACTGGTGCCTCAGAACAAAAGTAATGGATTCTTTGAGAAAACTCCCTTGAAGTATTATTCCAGGTGTGTGCCTACGTGTATTTGAGGAAGGAGGAAATGTGGAGTTTATTGTGCATCTACTATGAACCAGGCACCATGCCAGACATACTAGGAATGTTTTCTCATTTACTTCTTCAGTGATTAAATAAGGTAGGAAAAATCAGTAATATGCATCTGGATGGCAGACGCACCTGACAGCAAAGACGTCAGCATTACCTGAGAATTATTAACCTGTATGCCAGACACACCTGACAGCAATAACTTCCCTTAAGCACACCCTGAAAATGACCCTATGGTCTGAGAAGAATGTATTCAGAGTCTTGAGCTAAGGAATCCAGGAGTGGCCAATCCAGAGATTCATTTTTTATCTATGAGGAACATCTGAACTGCTGGCCCATCCCTTGGAATGCAGGTTGTACAGGAGATTAAGGTCCTTTGTTTTGGGTTAAATGAAGGTTGCCAGGTGGAGGTTGCTACGGGGAGAGTGCTAAGTGAAAATGCTACATAAACTGCATGCTTTTCACAAATGGGAGCGATTGTTCATTCTCTCCAGCCCACTGCCACTGAACCACCATGTATGTAGGTCCGCTCAATAAACCCTATGTCTCTTTTGCTGGCTCCAGGTCTTTGGCCTCTTGAACATGGTGTCATCCCCGTTGAAGTCAACAGGGATCCAGCACAACAGCATCTTGTACCGATGCAAAAACTTAGAGACCCAAATGTACATGTTTAATGAATCACGTGAGCCCAGATCATTCTAGCTCTGAAACCTATCTTTTTCCCCATTTCATTGAGAGATTTGCCTAATAGAGAACAGGTCTTTCTGGGATAACAATTTCCTGGTCCCTTCAGTCCCTGTGGCCACTGGCTTTGGACCTCCATAAATAATTTTCCAAATCCTGGGATTCCTCCCCCAGTGCTGAGACTGCTATGGTGGGTAAATGCACCAGGTAGCATAACTTAAGCATACTCTTAAAATGAGCCTGTATAGCAGACATACCCGAATGTGTGCCCTGAGCTCTGGGATCTGGGAGTGGCCAACCCAGAGATTCATTCCTTGTCTATAAGGAACATCTGAGTCTCCCACCTGTCCCATGGAAGATAGGCCACGCAGGCAATTGAGGCCCTGAGTTTTGGGTTGCATGAAGGTCGCCAGGTGTAGGTGGTTAAGGGGAGGGTGTCAAGTGAAAATGCTATATAAACTGCATGCTGTTTGCAAGTGGTTGCAGTTTTCCTGTCCAGCCCACTGCCGCTGGGCCATGCAGCTATCTTGTCTAGCCTGCTGCCACTGGATCATAGGTAAGGTGGATACATTATCCAGCCAGCTGCCGCTGGACTCTCTCCTCTGTATGTGAGTCCCTAATGTCTCGTTTGCTGTCTCTGGGTCTCCTCTTCGGTCTCTTGAACTTGGTACCTTCCCTATTGAGGTGAATAGGGGTTCAGCCCAACATACTGTCAGTGGAACAGGGAGAAGAGCAAATCTCTAGCAATGTAAAACACACACACAGTGAATAAAATAGGCGCCAATGGCTCAGTGTCCATATCTGAATAATTAATATTCTTAGGATCTGCTTTAGTACATACTCTCCTACCCAGCAATTCCATAGGTTTTCAAGATGCTTCAACAGCTCCTTCTCCTTTACATAAAGTGTGTCTGCTGATGAGCCACACAGCCCCTGCGTTACTCCAAACAGGACTGTCAGCGTTCTTCCTAGCCTGGTCCCATGTCAGGCTACGGAATGTCCTCAACACTTGCAGAGGAGGAGAATGGAACTTTCTGTCCATAAAATGACGTCATGGCAATGGAGCTTTCTCTGGGGCTCCTCAGCCTTGACCCCAAGTGCCAAAGTAAAAGAACAAGAAAATGTGTGCAATAAATAAACCAGGAAAAAAGAGAACTCTCTTCCCGCTTTCAGGAAACATTAAACCAAGTTCACTCGGCCCATGTTTCTAAAGTCTTCCCCAAAAAACTGTAGTCAGTGCATCTAATGGAACTTGGATTTTATAGCCAGCTGTGTTTGAAGACAGTGATATTCTACTCTGAGAGCCCAACGTGAGATGCTGCCAAATAAACTTTCCATACGTGAAAAGTGAGGGGAAGAGGAGTCCCCAGTAGGACAGAATCTCAAGATGTCACCCAAGGCAGCTCTCTGCTTCCAAACAGTCGACACCCGTGCACACTCTCCCCGTCCTGGTCTCTCTGCAGCACCCCAAAGCTCCCAATCATGACCTGTCTGGAGCTCAAACAGCCTCACAAGGGTTTCTGTATAAAGGGATAACAATAACAGGAGTTTCAGACCAGCCTGACCATGTGTGCCCTCACCTTTTCCTCCCCTTGGCATCGACAAGGTAATTCTGCACACTCTGCCTTGAGGATGTTTGCCTCCTTCAGCCCTCTGTAGTTGGTCCTGCCTTCTGAGAGGAGATTCGTGGACTACTGTACTCTGGAGGAGGGTTTCTGGAAAGCAGTCCCAGAATGCAGGAGCAATGGATGGGGGCGGGAAAAAGGAATATGTGAGAATTGTAGGGGGCCCAGGTTTTCCGTCCACACACAGCATTTGAGAAGTTCAAATCAAGGGCCTGATTTATTTTGAAATTACTTCTGATTGCATGGACTGTGTTCTTTCAGCCATAACACTTCAAGACCAAACCTCACGGGGTGTGACTTCATAAGCATTACGCTGGTGTTTCCAAAACCAGGTCTTGTGAGGCTGTGGGCAGCGTGACCGGGCTTGTTGAGAACCCCGAGAGCAAGGAGTGCTCTATCCCAAGTGAGTAAGGGCCCCACGCCACAGTTAACCCCAAACGCCAGAGAGCTGTTTAGCTTTATAGTGATTTCCAGGCAATCCAATAGACTTTCATTTCTTTTTCTTTGAGGAGTGATGAAGAGGTTCTGGGAATCTTTGAGGCAGAAAAGTCAAGAGAAAGAATGACAAGATAAAGAAAAGGTGTGCTTAATTAAAGCTTTTCCAGGTGGGGCTCGGTGGCTCACGCCTGTAATTCCAGCACTTTGGGAAGCCGAGGCGGGCAGATCATTTGAGGTCTGGAGTTCCAGACCAGCCTGACCAACGTGGTGAAACCCCATCTCTACTAAAAATACAAAAAATTAGCAGGGCTTGGTGGCGTGTGCTTGTAGTCCAAGCTTCTCAGAAGGCTGAGGCAGGAGAATTGCTTGAACCCGGGAGGCGGAGGTTGCAATGAGCCAAGATCGCGCCACTGCACTC
The DNA here is from genome assembly GCF_049350105.2 of Macaca mulatta. Classification (NCBI taxonomy): domain Eukaryota; kingdom Metazoa; phylum Chordata; class Mammalia; order Primates; family Cercopithecidae; genus Macaca; species Macaca mulatta. The sequence continues at coordinate 58,445,162 of NC_133418.1, read as the reverse complement.
CAGCCTGGACGACAGAGGGAGACTCCATCTCAAAAAAAAAAAAAAAAAAAAAAAAAGCACTATTCTAGTACAATGTTTATTTCTTTTTACTTGGACTCTCAGGTTCTAGAATTGAGAGGTACTTCAGAAAGCAGTAGGTCCAGCCCACTGACTGAAAAGATAAACTGTAATCACTGCTTAACAGACAGGCCAGTGGTACAGGTCACAAAGCCGCCAAATCTATGTAAAAACCAGGCCCCAGGCCCCCACCACTGAGCACGATGATGTGCCTCTGATGTGTCCTGGACCCTGGGTGCCACTGGAATCCCCTGGGGAGCTTGACACCATGCTGAAGGCAGGGTTCCATCCTCAGAGATTCACATCTCAGTGGTCCTGGGTATGGCTTGGGCATCACAACTGCGGGAAGCTCCCTGGGCGATCCTAAACCCAGGCAGGAGAGCACTCACCTAACACTGAAGCCCCTTCCTGAGAGGTTTCCCTGGGGAGCAACCAGTAAGCACTGACACCTCATTAAAGGCACCCAGAGGCTTAAAGGCGTGGAGGAAGAGAGGCAGAGTGAGGTAGTGGAAGGTGCCCTGCCTGATGTGCCACAGACCTCCGCTTCTCAGCTGGATCAGACTGACTCACGCCTGACCTGGAGGAAGCGACAACTCCCCCAGGCCACAGCTGCCTCATGTGCAAAACTAGGGTTGAAGTGGAAGACCTTTCTTGTTCCTTTTCATGCACATTCTATAACTCTAAATAACCCTTCCTGGCTCCAGGCTCTGGTTTCTTTAGATTTGCATGGCTTCTTTTTTTCCCCTTTAATCACATTTTCCCCTTTTTCTCAGCTCCTGCTCCATTTTTTACACCTCATTGAATAGGGCCCTGCATATATAAAAGCCAGGAACCCCCAGCTCAGCTAGGCTGTGGACACAAAGTCACACTAGCAGTTAAACCCACCTCTCACTAGTGAAAGTCACCACAGGCTTGAACAGGAAGTCCAGTTGCTGCAGCAACCTAATAAGTTTTGATTTGGAGCCAGGGTTATCTCATAAGCACTAGTATGCCAACCTGCTGGGAGCTTTCACCGCTGGCATCTGCTCTGTGCGTTTCTTACTGCACCAGCTTCCTTCTTTTCTGCAGCTCCATTCTCAAGCCGCCAAAGAAGTTTCGCAGTTTTCACTATTGCCAGCCACTAACCGTGAAAACAGTCATGTCTAGGCAAGATGCTGTTTGCTGGAGCAGCCTAAGCTGTCAGTTCTCAAGGGGCAAGCATGGAGTGAGGCTCCAGGCAAAAGTGGCAAGAACAGCTTTCTCCTCCACCCTGCTCCTCCTCTAGTCTGGTCTCCCAGGCAGTGTTCCTTATGCCCACTGAATCACTAAGTCAGCGCTAAAGGCACCTCCTTCATCTTCTAGCCTTACTCCTTCCCACTGGAGATCAAAACCAATCCAAGGTGAGTGGGGTAGGAGTGGGAAAGAAGCAGAATTTTCCTCACCTCTTTCCTTATTCAAGATACATGTATACACACACACACACTATATGTACACACTAAATGTATGTATCTATGCACACACTAGGGTACAGATATATATAGGGTAGAGATACACAGATGTAGTACAGATATAGTAAATACAGCCACTTCGACTCCCAGTTGGATTTGGCCAGTGTTCCATAATTCTCGCTCCACCCTTTCTAAGGAAAGTAAATCTCTCATAATTTAAAAGCATAACCATCACTTATCAAGAGTTCTAAAATATACTTCTTTTTAATCCAATAATTCTGTCCTAAGGAAATATAAATGCAGACAAAGATATTGACCATGACGTTTTTAAAAAGAGGAAAAACTTTCATCTCAATAAGACGATCCATAAAATAGAATGTTATAAGCCCTTTAAAATAACATTTTTAGGTACTTAGAAAATAATACTTAATGAAGTGGGAAAATGCTTATAAAATAACATATGGTAAAATGCTTAGGGTATATGATAGTGTTTCAATTTAATAATTCAAAACAAAATCATAGAAAAAATACTGGAAGGAACTGTGTTGACCTATGGGTAGTAGTTATTTCTAGGTAGTAAATGAAAGGTTATTCTTATGTGTCTTTTTTCCCCTCCAATTCTCTAAACTTTCAATTATTTTATAATCAGCAAATAAAGATAACATATTTTTATGTGTTTTAAATATGACAATCTCAAAGCATTTATCCCTAAAAAGAACAAATTTATGCTGGAAAAAAAAAAAGCAACAGCATTCCTCCCTGGCTGCTGGGGGGAAATCACACTGTGGCTCTCCCCATCCCCATAGCAGCCAACACTTGTGGATTACATAGGAAGCAGCTCAGTCCCAGATTGTAGCCCAGGCCTTACTCACATCCACTCATCTATGCTTCTCAACATGTCTTTGAGGAAGTTACTGTTATTAGGACTTACTGACAGAGTCCGCATCCTCACTCCATCACTGAACTAGGCTGCTGGCCACCTCACTGTTTTTCCTCCCAAAAGAAAATACTCGGAAATTATAATCAAGAGGTGCCTCAAAGGTTAAATCAAGCATCTAAGAGTAGGCAGAGAGAAAACAGTGACCAGAGAAGAAAGCCCATCTCTTGAGAAATAAGCAAGGGGCTGATTGCTTCTGCGCTTGCTCCTGGCTCTGGTGCGCATGCATCCCTGACTTCTAGATGCTCTGCATCCTTCTCTCACTACTCAGAGGAGAAGCTGACAAGAGACGGACCATTGCTTCCAGTTCCAAATAAGAACTAAAATTGGGAGTTCCTCTCCTGGAATCCTAAGTTCAAAACTGCAAGCCAAATCACCCAGTGTAGAACAAGAACAAAAGGAGTCCCATTGCCCTTGCCAGCTGGAAGAGGCCCTGCGAGTCTGAGAAGCTCCCCTTCTCCAGCACATTTTCCTCCAATCAAGACATCCCAGGGTTCCCTGCAGTTCGAATTGACAGAAGCACAATGCCCATCTTCTCAGACATCCTGGGTTAATTTCTTTATTTTATTTATTTATTTATTTATTTTTGGCTCACATTTTGAAGTCTTTCCAGACTGATTGACCAAAGTGGAAATTACAGTCCAATCGGCCATGTCCAAAACAGATGCCACATAATCACAGTCGTATTAATAAAGCTGGCAACAATGAGGATAAAGAATTTCAGGGGAAGGGGAGGGGAAACTAACAACTTCCAGAATGTGTCTGACTGACTGAATGCTCCTGCCCAGAAACAGGTTTCCCTGAGAAATCTGAAGTTGGCTTTTTCCCTATCTAAACTCCACATCCATCCTTGTATTTAATATTTTTTACAGGTTCCTTGAAGGGAGAGAAAGGGGAAACATTTGCTCAAATTTTTCGGTCTTCACAGCACTCAGGGTCTTATTTCTGCGTGGGTTTCCAGCTGTGCATGACATACGTCACCGAAAACTGGCACATCTTTCCATCAGCGAGCACAGCACAACCACAAGTTTGGCAAGCATTTCATGTTGCCAGATGCCTTCACTGTTTCTTAAACCATGTATTCCAGGCACTCCACTTTTTTCTTGCTGGAAATACTTTCAAAGAAGAACACAATGTTTTGGGTTGCCTGGCCAAAGTTTAGCTGTTCTTTTGCATCTTTGCCAAACTTCCTGTTTTTAGCAAAACAATTTATTATCTTGCTGATTCTTTAGACCCAAAAGGATTTGCAGGCACAAATAACTACTTGGTCTCCATGTCTTTTCACAGAAGAAACTCATTCCCTTTCCCATAATTATCCTGTAGATGTTAGAACAGAAACATATTTAACCTTTGGGAGGGCTACCAAAGTGTAGAAAAGGTTTTAATTATTCAAGACTTCTACAGTCTGCACTTTAAAGAACTGACGATTATTTTTGGTGTACAAGAAAAAGAATTCTTTTCAGGTGGTTTGGCGAGATCACAGATCTGCCGCATGTGGTATGTAGAAGCAATTTTTGAGTGAATTTGAGTTTAAAGTCCAAGGTTAGACTAAAGAGATCTGGTTGATCAGCAACAATCAAAGCGTTCAACCAGACACTTTTATGAATAGTTATCTCTGATTACTAAGCCACACAGTCACCCATTTACCATTATCACCAGAAAGCAAAACAAAAGCAAAATACTACAAGCCTTCCCTACCCCCACCTATCAGCAACCAGCCTGACTACCAACCAATAAATAGATTAAGAAGAAATTTTTTATTCTCAACTACATTAGATTGAGGTAGCCACACACAGTTACACGGTCTCAGTTTTCTAGAACATATGTTATCTATAGCAACACACGTGCACAGACACCTATAGTCATTTAGATGGGCTTTTCTCATAATCACCTGCACAATATCAGAGCAACGTTGGCAACTATATGACCAACTCTTCAGCGAAATACATTTCTAGGGTAGAATTTACTTCCACTTAGATAGATACACCTAACCATAATATTCTCAAGTTTCAAAAAGTACTTCACACTACCAGCAAAGGCCAGGGAACTGATAATGTTGATTTCCTGTATGTTCGTGCTTCAAAGATCTTAGAATTCTTTGATGGTGACTTAGAAACAACTATAAAAATAATGGCTCCTTAAAACAGAGCGAGTCAAAGGGCAAGACTCTTAGAGGAAATGATTAATATTAATGAGAGAGGGCACTGTAGTCTGACAATAGACCAACATCAGCACTTTAAGAAGAATGCATCTAACTTAAGCAAGACAGGGCCAGTTTCTGAATTTCCATTTGTGAATTATTCCTCCAGATTAAAGCAGAGGAAAAGACAGCATGTATTAGATACGTGGAGAGGTAAACTGATTGATCGGTAGCTAGATGATTGCTAGATAAGGATGTGAGTGCACGTGTGCTGGTGGTGTGTCTTTTTTTTTTTTTTTTTTCATTTCTCCATTTCCTCCTTCTTTTTTAAGATCGGTGTTCTGATGATTCCCTTGAGTAAATACTGGCCAAGAAAAGAAGAAAGAAGTCAAAGTAGCAATTCAACAGGCTAGAGCACATGAATAGAGGAGAGCATTGAAAGGGAAGGTTTTTATAAGGAATTGCACTCACTTCAGTCCTCTCAGGCATTGCAGCTAAGTGTACGACAAGCAAAGGTGGCCCAAGATTTCTTTTAAACTCTTCTAAAAGGTGAGAATGTGCCTTTCTAATTAACTTTAGGACATGTTGCTTTAAAGAGTTATTTTTAACATTTAAACATAAACAATATCAGTATTAAATATAGGATCAAAGAAATACTGTTTCCATATGGAGTTGCCAAAGGACAGAAGCATGGCTGGAAAGTACAAGTTTCCTTTGAAGGCACTGTTGCTATCAATATTGCTTACTCAGCAGTCTATTAATCTCAAAATAAAGTGCACATATACACATATATTCATTATATCCTGCCTGGTGCAAAAAATTTTCACTCTTCCCACCCTTAAAAACAAAATCCAACATCCCAAACCAAGGCCTTCAGGGCCCTTTCACTAGGGTTTTTCAAAAGGAACACATTTAAAGTAATGTTTGAAGCCTGTGGTATCAGAATTTATTTCTACAAAGTTAACTCTATTTAATATCCTTGGCTCTAAGCTTAATTTGCTAAATCGTGCTGTTTTTGAAATTTATTGCAAAATTATTGTTCTCTAGGGAAATAATTACCATTCCTCTTCTATGGCATTGCTTTCCTCTGCATGTGAATTTAAGTAAAGAGATTTAAAAAGCAGCTCTGTGTTTGAGTAGGTATCAGTCAAGACAGGGTGATCTAATATTATATTTGAGTTTAAAAGAATATATTCTGTTCACTCAAATATCTAATTTTTCTGAAAGAGAACAATAGGACATTAAAATTAGAAAAGAATCCTAAGAAATGGTTGTATGCATCTATTTATTTATAGACTGCCTTGTTGGAAGGATCCTAGGCAACTTAGGAGGATATATGAAGTGTAGCAACATTACATAAATTAGAAGTGGACATAAAGCAAAGAAGAAAACGCCAGCGTAGAAATATAAAATGGAACCAGCAATGGAGCTAATATAAGCTCACAGACTTCCATACATGAAGCATAAATTTGACTCCGACTTTTTAGTTTCACGGTAAAAACAAAAACTTGCTCAAGACTACATGACTCATCAATAATTGAGGTGTTCAGAACTTCACAACAGAAGTTCAAAACGCTTTACCAATTATTTGTTGGGAAGCAGACAATGATTTCTCATCTTCTGCAGTGAATGCTGTTGTGGTAATAAGGAGGAGGAGGTTGACCATACTGTGTCTGGTTTTCAATATTTTGGTAATTCTTCCTGATTCTCTTTTGAGGAGTTGCCTTTCCCTTGTTTTAAGTGAAGATGCTGTGTCCCTGTCCCTCCCAAGCTCCCACCTGGCCCAATTTGACTTTGTCCCCCCAGGATATTGAATCTTAAACAGGCTGTGCAATAGCACGAGGAGACAAATGACTGTGGCTGCTTCCTTCCCAGTGGTTGTGCACTATCAAGAAAGTGACTGGTTTGTGCTAATGCCTTGGTTCCAGTCCCTCTCAGAGCCTGGTTCTCTGACCTTCCTATCAGTTATTTGAACCATCCAATAATCAACCAGTAAATTTCTTTTCTGCTTAAATTAAGTTCTGTTGCCTACAACCACAGAACCCTAAATGAAACACATGTGAGCCAGGTTACCTAAGTGCAAATGGGTCAAATGATGTGTCTGGAGCCTATAGGGTATTTTAGTTAATTGTGGAACCCTGAGACTCTAATAACCAATTTACTGCAAAATCGATACCATGTAGAAATAATTATTGGTGAAGAACATCTCTGTCCACAGCAATAATCATTGCCAAATGACATGCATCTTTTTTCTTCATTAAAATGTTTGGTATGTGCTTCTCTATCCTGTGTAGGACATGGATGTATTTAGGAAAACATTTTGGGAAACTACCGCCATACAGCCACCTTCTGTGTTAGACTTAAACATTATTATTAATATTGCAAAATCTTTTATTTGCCCTAATAAATAATGCCTAATCTCAACATTGCTGAAACCCAACCACATGAATCATACTTTATATGTGATAGTTTTGTGCTGATGATGGGATTTTTTCCTCCCCTTTAAAGTTCTGGACTGAAAAGAGAGTAGAACAAGAACTACCAAGTACCCAGAACAGTCCTAAAGGCCCATTAGGCCACAGCGGGTGTGCCTGATGGTGTTCTGGTAAATGTTTCACAACAGATTCTCCAAAAAGTAAAGCTTTGATTTCTAGTGCTTGCAAATTTCTGTGGTAAACATACTCCTACCATGACCAATGTCAAGCTACTAACACGACGTCACCAAACACAAAATTGGAAAGAGGTGTACTCAAAGAGCTCTCACAAGCTGGTGCTAACTGGCTCTAGTGCCCCACTGGAAGCGTCCCTCCTGATCCCTCTCCTCTAACTGAGTCCAAGGAAGGACCTCCAAGAAACCAGCAATCCATTCTCTGGTGGCTCAAGTTCTTCTTTTAGAAGAAACATTTGAAACCTCCGTGGTGAAGCTGATCTCTGTAAATCAGTCAGCTAACTAATGGGTAATAGAAGTGTCTCTCTCTTCCTACCTGAGAATCGTCCTCTGCAACATCAGAGTGAACAGAAATGATTCATCATGAATAGGCTTGCTATGGGAAGAGTTAGTTTTCATTCAAGAGAATGCTTTCATTTAAAGAAAAAGCGACCTGCTTTAGCTATGAAAAACAAACGAGTTGAAAATGTATGCTTTTTTGCAAGAAAAAAAAAATCACAACTCAAAGGCAAAGTACACCAAAGTACAGTTTCAGACAGAGTAATGTGATGGTGAAGAACATGTGCCCTAAATCCAGCAATCTGGACTTGAACACTGGCTCAGCTTCTGGTGGGCTGCAACTGCCCTTGGGCAAATAACTTCAGTTTCAGAACCTCAGTGTGCTCCTCTGCAAAATGAAAATGACAATAGGGTTTCCATGAGAACTTAGATAATAAGATGCAAGTAAAGGACTTGGAACAGAGTCTGGCACCTGGTAAGTTGTTAACGTCATTGCCCTTCGATTGTCCAGTCTGCCCTTTCACAGAACTCAGTGTGTTTGGGTTTCCTTTCCTAAGATGCGGCAGCTGCCGGTAAAGCCCATTCACCCCAGAATAAGGGTCTGGTAAATGAACTATTTGCAGAAAGCCAGGCCTTGCAGGGTGCTTTCAATGGGCAAGAGGACACGATGACAGGTGCCGACGAGGTATTCCTCTCCACTTCCTGGGAAAGAGCACAAGCCTGTAACAGGTGCAGTCAAGGGGACCCCAGTAGGGGAGGCCGAGAGGATGAAGCTTGCATTATCAGAGTTTGGATGAAAACAATCAGAGCCCCTTTTCCAAAGGAACTTGTAACTGCTTACTCATCGCAAATAACTTAAAGCATGTCATCACCATTCCTGGCCGCAGGAATGAATCCTGCCCAGAGAGGAGATCTGTTTTCTTCCTTAAAGCCCTCAGAGTGTTCTGCTTCAATTCCCTGTGTGGGACATAGATATATTAAATACAAAAAAATGACCATAAAGTGAACATTAAGGTTGAGAAATGAGGTCTGAGGATGCCAGGAAATTCAAAAGTAAGTGTTCCCCCAGCACCTCTAATTCAGCCATCTTTGCAGTAATGCATCCTTTCCGATTTCTGAACCCTCAGTGGAATTCCCATTTCATATAGACTCTGGATCCTTCAACTAAGCCAGGGGAGGGATGCTTGGGGGTTCCTCTCCCTCCTTCTCATTTCCCCTGGTCGTGGGAAAATCCTGTCTAGGACCCTTCCACCAAGACCTTGAATAAGGCAGGCATGGCAAAGTACTCTTGAGAGCCCCAGGGAGGAGCTCAGCCCCAGGAAGCTGGACTAGTTCCTTTCCCAGCCCCTCCCGGCGAGCCAGGAGGCTACTCCTGGCTCCACATAGCAAATGTATACATGCAGATATCCAGGATGCATTAGTGGTTCGACACAACTGATGTGCTCAGGCACCTCCGGGGTACATTAGTTGAAGTGGCTACGGCAGCTGGTGGCTCCTCTTCAGCCATAATTTATCTATTGCACTTTACTTAATGTGCAAAATTAAATTTATGCTGAATCCATGTGTATTACCTACTGTGCATGAGCAGCATGAAATATACCATAAAGCAAATCAGTACAGAGCCATGCTCTTAATTGCTAATGGCTTTCAACACACTTCATTGTGGTCTAACCCAACTTGGAATCCATTCTCCATTGAGAATCCCACTCATATCAAGGTTGAAAGTGCTTCTCCCGAGAACCTTCTGGAGAACTGAAGGATACAATGAGCAATGCTTTTAAGTCAATCTTTCTAGAACACATGTTCTCTAGATCATAGATTCTGCACTTTTCACTAATGTCGTGATCAATATAGTTGCTACAAAGGGCATGAGTTTGCTGAAAACTAAGCAAATCAATGTGAAATGTATTTTCAAAGTAAAATAAAGGAAATAACCCAAGATTCAGTCCTAGTTCTGAAACTGCCAGTCTATGGGACGGACTCTGAGTGTCTGGTTCCATGCATTGAAACTTAATAATTGGAATAATTTATTTCTGCACCTAGCTAGAAAAAAAAATCTATACTACCAAGTAAAGTAAATTTTATAAAAAACAAATATCTCAAAAGAAGCTTTAAAAAAATCTGATGTCACATGCACTCACACACATTCTCACACACCCAGATTTACACAAAGCAGAAATTAATTCACGTTTGAAATCTGATTCCACAAAGGAATTTAACTGAGGAATCAGAAAGGAAGAAAATAAGAAGTACATGCGCAATGGAGAAAATTAAACGTGATTATGTGTCTGCCAACAGTAATTATTCAAAATGCTTTCTGTGTTTCTTATCATTTTAAACTCTGCATTTAAACTACAGAGATCATTTCTCATGAAAAGAAAAAGTTATTTGCTCTGCAGTTTACATTTGTACTGGAAAGTATCCATCTGTGGAAATCTCATATTCCTCCCTTGAAAATAATTTGTAACTCTCCTCACCTAACGGACAGAGGAAAAATAAGAAAACCAGTGACTATATTACTTTTTAGATGTTATCTTTACATATTTTTCAGTAGGTAACTATGAGTATTAAAATTTCAAAAACATACCAGCTTTGTGAAGCACAGAATTTTTACAAAAATAAGAAAATTATGTTAGGAAGAGTCAGAGTGATCGTTTTATTCATTCTATTCCTCTTTGTTATATCTCCCATATTAAAATCGGGACATTATTCACTAAGGATTTTAATCTAACATTTCAAAGATTTTGTTTAGTTCTAGTGGTTCGTGACTGAAAAACTAAAATGTAGATATGAAATGGCATTCATACATAAATACGTGTACATACATGTACATGCATTCTTTCAGTCGCTGCCCTGTTGGATTATAATTGTTTGCATAAATATGTATGTAGAAATGGGTTTCCCCAATCACTTCTATTTTTGAATGCATAAATTATATTGTTTTCTGATTATTTAATGCTAGTAAACATACTTCTAGAGGTGAGAGGCACTAGTGGCATCTGGATCATTTTCTTTTTCTGAAAAAGCTGTGTTAAAATCAAAGGCAACTCTCAGTAGAAAACATTAATTGAGCAACTACTAGGTATAAGGCTCACATCTGAAAAAAAATAACTTGGCTCTTGCCCTATGGGAGCATGCAATTAAATGGCAAAGATAGACATGTACACAAATAATTCTAGTACTTGGTAAAGAATAGTAAGTGTTAGGATAGAGTGATACAGGAAATAGTGTGCTGGGGCTCTTGGGAGGTCTGGAGGCTACACTGACGTGACAGCTGTCTTAGAAAATGAGTAAAACTTTGGTTGGAAGACAACTAGGGGAGATAGGAGTGAAGAACAAAGGCAGAGGTAACTGCTTGAAGAACCATCTGGATAAATGAAGAGGAGGCAAAGTGCCAAATTATCAAGTTCCTTAAGATAGATGCATAGCTTCTAGCAGAGGCTGCCCTTGATTTGCTTAGAATGGGGCTAAAACAAAACAAAACAAAAACAGCAAAAATTCAAACAACAAAACAACAAGCAAACCAGCTGCATCTCCCTTTTCTAGCCACACAAAGACGAATTCATATCTTCATGATCACAAGTTTGCTCTACTCAAGAAGAAAATGATTTTATTCCTAATTCACAAAAGTTATAAGCTTGTTTTTTACCTTCACTATTTTAGATAGTTTAGCTGCAAGCATGGCTAGAAGAAATGAGGACATTGTCCAACTCATTTTAAAATTCTGTGGTATTTTACTAGGTATGTTTTGGAAAACATGGTTTTGCTAGGTTAACTCTTTGTTTTTCAAAAAAGGGAATTCCTCCTCCTCTCTCTCTCTCTCTCTCTCTCTCTCATTCTCCTTCTTCAACATCAAGGGACTTGAATTTGAGTCACAAAATGAAGTTGAAAGATATTTTCTTTTAATTGAGCATTTGCATGATGTGGATGTTAAAAATCAAAGAGGCTTTAGGTTTAAACCGTCCATTAAATTCCCCCACTTTCCTCTTCTCTGGGACAGAATGCTTATTTACCCTGTTGCCCCAGGCTTGGTCTTCCCATCTCATTCAACACCAAGACTTTGTCAAAAGAGAGGTCAGTAGCCTCTTGGAATCTTTTGGAGATAGATAGAGCCTAGTAACCATTTCCCACAGTGGGGTTATCTGCTATCTGCCAGGGTTGTTTTCCTGAAAGATATCTGATTAAACTACCCTGCAGTCTCTAAAAGTACCCAAGGGGGCCTTCACTGACTTCTTTCTCTGCTTTCTATCAATCAGCCCAAGCCGAGATAATATGTGATCCAAGTATTTTTTAAGTGTCAACAGAGACCTTGGTGATTGGGGCTACACTTAGATAAAATCTGATTTATATTCTCTAATCTAGTTCATTATCCTAGATGGTTCCACTGATTTCTACTGTGTTGTCCCTAATGTCAGGATCCAAAAGGAACCCTAGCAAATTTGCATCCTTTCCTTCCTGTTTTGGCCCAGGGACATTACTCATTGAAATTCAAGTGATAAGCAAAGGAAACAAACTACCTTGGAATTTGGCTGATACTCTGGATCTCTGACCCAGTGTAGGGAAACTTCAAACCTCTAATCTCCAACATGCAGAATGGCTCTAAAGACTGGAAGCAATGAAATTTCACTAACTTTGCAAGAGAAAATAAAGCACCCACACAAAGTAAAATGGAAAGAGTATGTTCATGGCCAGCATTTTTCTCATACTTTCCATTCAGATTTTCTGACTTTTTTAAATGAAATTAAAGATTACATTTTGTTTTCTTTTTCCTTTAAAGCTATCAGCATTCCCTGCCCCTGATACCTACATCTAATACTTAAAAATGTCCAAGGTGCATTTGACTAAAATCTATCTACTAAATTATTTTTCTTACTGTTCCTTGACAATGAGGAAGATTCAGCAGGAATAGAGGCCCCGATCCTTCTAAATCTGACCTGAAATTGATTTCTCCCGGTATCAGTTATTTTCCCGGATGATGTGGGATTGTCACTAGCCATGAAGCAAAACCTCTGGCTTTACCACACAAGACCTATCCCAAGATTGGCAAGCACATTCCCGTCTAAACCCTTCACGACAAATTACCACAGCCCTTCGCACCACGTTAATTATAGAACCAAGGGGCTGGAAGGGGAGCCCAAGACATAATCTGGCCCAGCCCGCCATTTAAATCATCTCAGACAGATGTAAATCTATCCCATTTTAAAAGACCTCCAGAGGGCGAGAGTCCACAAGCCCAGTCAGTTACCCTCTCGGCTGTTTAACAACCCCTCTCAGAGAGTCTCCCTTTATCTGTACTTTAAATCTCACACACTGCACTTTAAGCCAATTTCTTGTTCTGAAAACCAACCCTTCACATACCTGAAGATCATTATTAAGGCATCTCTCCAACTTCTCTTCTCTGGGATGATCAATCCCAATTCCTTCCACTTGTCCTTGTAAATCTTACTTTCTAGCTTTTAATCATCTCTGTGACTTTCTCCTGAACTTTGGTATACTTAAAGATTAACTGGAGATATAGGTAGTCATTCATGTCTTTGAGGCAGCAGTTCTCAAAACTTTTTGCTCTCAGGACCCTTTTGACACTCCTAAAATTGAAAACCCCAAATAAATTTTGTTTATGGGGGTTATATTAGATTGGTGCAAAAGTAATTGTGGTTTTTGCCATGGAAATTAATATCTATTAGTATTTTCCAGATTAGAAATTAAGACTGAGAACTCTCTAAGACCCAAAATACACACGTAAGCAGTTCATTATCTGTCAGTATGATGAAGTCATCATGTCACATAGCCTTTAGAAGACTCTGTGGTATACTCATGAGAGAATGAAACTGAGAAGACAAATAACATATTTGTTTTATTATAAAGTAGTATAGACTCTGAAGACCTCCTGAAGAGTCTGGGGGATCCTTGTAGTCCCAGGACCACACATTGAGATCTGTTGTTTTATGGAAAGTATAGCACTATCCTCAGAGTAGACCTGGATACAGCGGCAGTTAGCAAGGAGTGTAGTCTAATCTCAATTGGCCAAATCAAATTACACTATATTATACAACAAATTAAAGACTTTAACCATCAAGGCATCTATGCTATCAACCTTAGAAAAGTTAAGATAAACTTATTAAGTTTAATAAGAGAAGAACAAACTAATTTTTATTAATAAAAGAAGAATAAATTGATTTTTGTTTAATTTTTTTGGGAAGACATAGTAGTGTCAGCATAAGTGGAAAGGCAGAGGGAGATTGTGCCTTAAGAGTGAAAGCAGATTCCCTAACATGCAGTCCTCTTATATCACACCTAAAACCATTCTACTTATATATTGTTGACTTGGGCGTAGTAAGTTGTTTGCTCTTAAGCAACAGAGCTACTCAAATCCCTTGCTTTACCACTGTTTTCACAGCCAAAACCAGCCCTGTCTAGCAGATCTCCCCAGGTCTGCCTGTCCATTCCTAAGGATTTTTTGGTGATAATGGGACATGGGGAAGGGGAAATGTCTTTGAAAACTCCTTTTTCTGGTTCAATCCTAAGTCAGATGCTCAAATACCTTACTTTGTCTTTATATGCCCTTCCCAAATTTTGTATTGTTTTCTTTTATACCTGAGAAACTGCTGCTTTTTCTCCACAATTTCATGTTTTCAAATTGTTTTTGTAAGTGTTGTTTAACATATTTATATGGCATTATAGGTTTATCAATCAAGTACCAAGTATTTATTACCTACTCTGTATTCAAAATTCTGCTAGTCATGGTAGGTACATACCACAGAGGCATAAGTCTTATTTCCTGTCTCTAGGGACTTACGATCTATAACAGTTAGAGACAAAATAAAATAAAATGCACATATAACAAAAACGCAATTAAATTATAAACCACTCAGTACAGACTAAGTATTACAGGAGTTGTCAGAAAGGGTATCTCTGTTAACATGTGAAATGCACCACACACATTAAAAAAGGAAACTATTTCAGCTATGGCATAGGTGAATTTTGAGAAGTTTAAAACGTACTTCTTCCAAAAACTTTCAGGGTTGTTCTTATAAGCAGGCCTGAGCCTGGGCTAGAGCACAAATGCTCCCCACATCCCCACCACCCACCCCAAACTGAGGCCTGCCTTCCTCTCTTCCCATCCCTGGCCCTCTTCCTGATAGGAAAAGCATCACACGCTTGAATGAGAACCCCAGCACACAATGCAATCTAAGTCCACAGCTACACCCCACAAAACAGCCACCCTTGCTACCACTTGGGCCTAGCATGAGCCCACCAGAAGCATGGTCAGCCTTGAGGAAGACGAAAGAGGTGCTAGGGAAGAGGCCCATGCAGGTGTGGGCGCAGGCTCAGTCCCTCTGGGCAACAGATTCTAGGTTCCTGGGACCTGAGATGTACCTGAAGGGAGATGGTATAGCACAAGCTCCAGGTGGGCTGCCTCTTGACCCCTTCGAATCCTCCCCTTGAAGTGGGGGAAGCACCTAGACTTGAGTCAAAGGAGGGCTTCTAAGGTGTGGGACCCAAAGCAGGGACCCCAGATACCCAGGTCTAATGGAGGTAGCTGTAAAATGAAGAAATTCCAATATAAAAGTCTTTCAAAATAAATATTCCTCATATCAAAGTTCTTTCAATACCCTTTCAAGTTCTTAATTTACATATTTTCTTCTCTAGTAAAAGAGATGCATGCTTTGATTAGATTTTCAAAGTTCATAATGTTTGTTTTACATAGATCATTTAAATTTGCTTGTTAGTATTTACACACATAAAAGTTTTAAACGCACTTTCCTAGAAATTTTCAAATGTATCTTGACTTAAGAAAAAAAATGCAGCCCCGGAAAAGTAAAGCTTTGCAAGTCAAGCAACATTTTGAACACGCACTAAAGCGTAATGAAATATTCCTCTTTTTTCTGATAAATTCTCAATTCTCATTCTATTTTTTAATGATAATCATCCTCTAAATCAACTGTCACATTGTATTTAATATACATTAAATTTTCTTGATTTCTCGATAAGAGTCAGACTTCTAATTTAGCTACATTTCTTTACTTTTTTTCTTTTTTTGAGACAGGGTCTCACCCTGTCATGCAGGTTGGAGTACAATGGCACCATCACAGCTCACTGAAGCCTTGACCTCCTGTTCTCAAGCAATCTTCCCACCTCAGCCTTTCAAGTAGCTGGGATTACAGGTATGTGCCACGACCCCTGACTAATTTTTTAATTTTTTTGTGGAGATGGGGTCTCACTGTGTTGCCCAGGCTGGTCTCCAACTCCTAGACTCAGGTGATCCTCCAACCTCAGGCTTCCAAAGTGTTGGGATTACATGTGTGAGCCACCACACCCAGACTACATTTCTTTAGGAACATCTTTTTGTGTGTATTTTCCTTTGAGGGATTCTGACTCTACTCTCTTTACTCCCTTCATCTTTCTAAATTAGTGATATTTTCCTGTCCCTGGTTAAAAAAAAAAAAGAAAAATATATTTCTAGAATATAGAAATGAAATGTGGAACCAAGAAAAGATATATTAGAGAAAATGACATAATGTTTTTTTCTCATGAGTCCTGATTTGTGGGCCATCTCAGCATGGTCAACACTCACAATAGTTGGAAAGCAATTTACTTTATTACTACAGCCTCTCTTGAACATACTATAGGCAGAATATAGTCACAATATAAAGAAAAACTTCTTTAAAAGCCTATTTTCTACTAGAAAATGGGCAAATGACTTGAACAGACATTTCACTAAAGAGGACATATAGGTGGTAAATAATACATTAAAAAATGTTCAACATCATTAGCCAGTAGAAAAATGCAGATTAAAACTACAAGGACATATTACCACTGTACACCTATTAAAATGGCTAAAGTAAAAATACTGATAATATCAAATGCTGGTGTGGATGCAGAACAGCTAGATTTTTCAGACATTGCTGGTAGGAATATAAGATGGCACAGTTACTCTGGAAGTTTGCCAGTTTTGTATACAGTTAAACATATACTTACCATATGAACCTGCAATCACACTTTTGCATATTTTGCCTAAGGAAATCAAAATTTATGTTTCTACAAAAACCTGTACACAAATGCTCACAGCAACTTTTTTTGCAACAGCCAAAACGACTCAAAGGTCCTTTGATGAGTGAATGGATAAACAAACAGCATTGCATTTGTACAATAAAATGTTTCCTTAGCACTAAAAAGGAATAAAGTATTGATACATGCAACGACTTGGATGAATCTCAAAGGCATTATGCCAAGAGAAAAACCAATCTCCAGGGGTTATGGGCTGTGTGATTCTATTTATGTTCTCAAAGTGACAAACTTATAATGATGGATCAGGATGGAGTTAGATGAAGAGTGTGATTTTTAAGGAGTAACTTGAGCGAGATTTTTCCCATGCTAGAACTATTGTATATCCTGATTGTGGTGACTGACAAAGCTGTAAAGTCTATTGCCAAAAAGAATAGGCCGCAAACACTGACCTGCACAAGCCCTTCCCAAGGGGTAGTCAGTACTTGAGTATTTGCATTTTTGTCATGGATCTGCTTTCCACAGTGCATTCACTGCACTCTGATTCTCAGTGCGGCCCTCTGGAGTTGGAAGGGCAGTGTCAGTAGCCCTCATTGATTCAGCAAGTCTAACCATCACCCAGGTGGTTATGGAAATGGGCAGATGAAAAATACCCAGGCTCCCAGAATTTTATTCTGTTGTCTTTCTCACCACATCCCCTCTCAGCCAGACTCCAGGTAGGGAAGTGGGAAGAGAGGGTAAACTCTGCTCAGAAGAACTATCTTTGGGTATTGAAGATAATGATTCTGAGACCCCTAGAATTTTCTCTTCCAACTGGGCCCTCATATTGTGATCAGAGGCTGTCATACACTATGAAGGAACTCATGGGTTGGACTTTTCATCTTCTCAACCTAAACACATATATATATTTTAGGGGGGTGGGGAGGACAGGGTCTCATTTAGTTTCTCAGGCTCGAGTGCAGTGGTGCAATCATGCATGGTTCACTGCAACTTCGACCTCCCAGAGTCAGGTGATTCTCCCATCTCAGCCTCCTGGGTTGCTGGGAATACAAGCACATACCACCACACCTGGCTACTTTGTGTGTGTGTGTGTTTTGCAGAGACAGGGTTTCATTGTGTTGTCCAGGCTGGTCTCTAACTCCTTGGGCTCAAGCAATCCACCCACCTCAGCCTCCCAGAGTGCTGGGATTATAGGTGTAAGCCACCACGCCCGGGAAAGATATTTGTATTGCTTTTGCATTTACAAAACCTGTGACTCCTTTCTCAAGAATACGGATATAAACTCTTGCCAGACTATAAATCACAAGTAATAACAAATATAATTTTATCCTGATAGCTTCAATTCATGCTACATTTTCCCTCCACTCTTGCCTCATCTATCTTAAAGTCCAAACAAAAAAAAGCTAACAACAAATCTGGGTGGCCTCCAATAAAGGGTGCCTTCTCTTTGTCTATTTAAAGTGCGCTTGTTATTTAAAAAAATTACATTCTATTAATAACAGATGCCTGGAATCTTACTTCTGTAATATACTGTAATTAACAATGCAAATGTGAAATAAAAAGTCTCGTTATTTATCAGATAGACATGAGTAGGTGATTATGTACTTAGAGGTATAAAATGCATAATGAAAATGCACAGTGGTAATTGTTCCAAAGGGCTTCTACTACTGAGCCAAAGATAGAGTTTTTAAAGTGAAATAGAAAGACTGCTTGCTTCTCTATTTTTTTCAGTCTATCCCTGTGCATAATATCATTTCAACTCAATTTATCCAAGCTCAGCTTAAATAATTTCAATTTTTTATAGCATCTTGTTTAAACTCAAGGCCAACTGAGAAAAAGTATTAGAAAGCCTTTACAAATGATATATTTCTGTTTTTCCAAAATATTCATATAACTCAGGAAAATTAGAAAGACCAGTTTTATTAACCGTTTTTTAAAATTCTATTTGAAAGGAAAGCATTCCCGGATGAAGGGTTTGTATATCATATTTCAGACCTAAGTAAACTTTTATAGCTGAGCTGTAAAAATAGTCATTTATTATATAAACACTGCCAAATTTTTAACTATAGCCCTGCCAATAGGCAACTGTAATAATCCAACAATAATCATCATCATTATAATAAATCATACAAAAGAGAGGCTGCTACCCTCTCCAGCCAGGCAAAAGCACTCTCATGTGTTCCAACAGAGAGAACCTAAGCCGATAGACAGCCCAGTTGTCAGGTGCCCTTCTTTCCCAGCACGACAGTGGCAAATTTTGAGAATAAATTCATCAGGAAGACCACCCTGCCCTCATCCAATATCCTTTTTGTGCATCCAAGAGGACCTAAAAATGCCATTGATCAAAGGTGATTGTGTTACTCCCTAACCGAATTATCTTCCTCCTTGTCCCATAACACCGTAAAGCTTCAACCCTGAAATAAGAGGCCCAGTTTAGTTTTTAATATTTGCAAACATACGGTGGAAAGGAAGGGAATCTCAGACCCAGCTTAACTCAAACCAGAACTGAGTTCTGCTCCTGGGCACTGCTGGGTTTCCGATTATCCTAATGGGTTCCTGCACAAGCCAGTCTTAAAGGGGCAGAATCTTAGGCCCATCCTGGCAGGCCTTCCTGCTCCCAAGTCTCTTGGTGCTTCCACCAAATGAATGATTTTGTGAAGGAAGGGATGGAGAGTGAAGACAGGCCCCAGTGAAAGCCAGGCAGCCCAGTGACAACCACCCTAAGAGGCCCTAGTGTAGCCATGTTTCTCCCCATGTGCCTCTGGCCTAGAATTGCTGAAGTAGTGAAGCAACCTGAATTCAGCCAGATAGGAAGGTGCAGGGGAATCCTCTTTGGATTCATTGCCAGTATGTTCATAAGTTAGACACTCTTAAAGAAATGCCAGTCTCTACTTCCAAGAATGTATAGAATCTTGAACAAGTCTACTAGTCTAGCCACGTTAGACGTTCTAATGGAAATTTTCACACAAAAAATGTTATCAACATACCCATTGTTTTACATGCTATTAAAGTAACTTTAAAAGTTCTTCAAAGTAAATTTTTCCCTCCTTAAATAACTGAAAGAATTTTTTGAGCTAGTAAATGGTCTTTAAGAAATTTATTTTGGGCATTTAAAGAAAGTTTCTCAATTATAGAATATTAATTTGTGATATTTTATTTTCTGAAATCATCATATGTTAAACTCAAAAGAAATAACTATTTTCTTTTGTTTATTGTTTGGGAGATGCTTATTCCTTACTCCTCATGTGTTCATGTAGAGGAATTTGCACAGTTAGAATTACTTCCTTAGTGTCCCTCCATCACTTTCTCAGAGTGGTGAGTTGGAGAACAGGACTGAGTCAGCACTTCCTGGTTCTCTCCTGAGAAGCTAACTATCTGCCAAGGTGCCCACCATCCATTTCTTCATGCCCTGGGGAGTGGCCCCAACACAGGTAGAGTCATACTCACCTGTGACCCAGTGAGTATGACTCTAATGCAGACGTAAAATGTTAGCGAGCCCAATTGCCCATGGACCTAAGTCTCATTCTCAAAGCTGATGCTTTGATTTCCATCTACTGACTTCTATACAGTACCTCTTTCAACAGGTACCAGACTGGAGCAGGAACAAAAATAGGGACATCATGTTTTACCTCTCCCAACTGTAACATATGTCAAGTGCTGTACAAGTTGTGAACTGAGAGAATCCCCACTCTGTGTCTATTTTCCAGGTAGAAACCATTTAAAAGGGGTTTTTATGATGTTGGAGGTTTTGCTTCCTATACAACAAGAAATAAGTAAAAACCCCTCTGGCAATTTACAAACACAGGCATTTTGTAGACTGAGGAAAAGTAGAGAAGAGCTATCAGACTCAAAGACTTAATAGATTTGATGAAATCCTTGTAGAATTTATAAAAATGTAGATTCCATAGAAGACCTCTGCTTTGGCTCTGCTCACCCACTCACATCTTCCATTGCAGACTATGTGCACCTTCGGCCAGGTCAGGCTAACCCAGGCTCCTTGCCAGCTGTTTCCTGAGGCTGAAATCCATTTTTCTCAGATGTACAGGTTTTATTTTTTTAAAGCCAGAAATATAAGTGGTATTCCATCTCTGGACACTTTGAGAGGTAACTAAAATCACAGAGATTCTTGAACTTCCATGTGATCCAAACATTTAATTACCACCCCAAGGCCTATGATCTCTTAGCAGGCAAATATTAACAAACACACACTGCTGTTGAGTGGAAAGTAAAGTGAGTGGAAACCCAAATTTTAGGAGAAATCATAAAATAAGAAATGCTTTCTCTTATTAGATGCAATCAAACTCTAGCCACCAAAACACAATAATATTACAAAATGGAATGCTTTCAAAGACTGTAAAAGAATTGTTGAGCTTGAATAATACTTGACACAGAGAAATGATGCAACAGAAAGAAAAAGACGAACCCTGGAAATGTCAGCATGGCAGAAAGAAATGACCATCTATAGGAGATCTGCCTTTTATGTTTCTAGTAGATATTTCTTGAAGAGCTTCTCAGAGGTCCACTTGACCTCAAGCCTTATTCTCAGAGTATTTTAGATCTTAACATTCCTCATGTATGATGTGGGACTTCAAAATCTCCTAAAAACTAGTGCTATGATCTAAATGTTTGTGCCCTGGTGTTAAAACTTAGACCCCAGGGTGATGGCATTAAGCGGTGCAGCCTTTGGGAGATAAACGGGATTAGTGCCTTTATAAAAGAGGACTGGGGGAACTTGTTAGCACTATGGCCTTTCTGCTATGTGAGGACACAGCTAGAAGGCTCCATCTTTGATGCAGAGAATGAGCCCTCACTAGACACTGAATCTACTGAGGCCTTGATTTTGGACCTTCTGGCCTCTAGAACAGTCAGCAATAAATGTATGTTGTTTATAAATGACTCAGTCTAAGATATATTATTATAGCATTACAAATGGATGAAGACAACAAGTACTCATTCTTTTCCTCAGTCTTTAAGGGGAGCCCCAGACATGAAGAAGGCAATACAGAAACTCTCTTGGTAAGATGGTCATGCCATCACTTGAATAGTGGCTTGTCCCCAAAGACATGCTGGATAGGAATGGCTACTGGACTTGTGAGACCCAGTGCAAAAAAAAAAAAAAAAGCAGAACCTATTGTTCAAAAATTAAGAATTTCAAGATGGTGACAGCGGTGTGTTAGCAAGCATGGGACCCTATGTAACTGCACAGGTCAGATCCCCGTGGAGGCCAGCACAGCCTCTGGAGCCTCCAGTGGGATGAGCCACCAAATGAACATTTTTTTTTCTCAAGGACCCCAAAACACTTTACAAAATGTTGAGGTTGGAAAATAAGAATTCACAATCACCCATCATCCTTTTCTGTCAACACTCTTGGTACCTGTATTAGTCTATTTTTGCATTGCTATAAAGAAATGCCTGAGGTTGGCCAGGCGCGGTGGCTCAAGCCTGTAATCCCAGCACTTTGGGAGGCCGAGACGGGTGGATCACGAGGTCACAAGATCAAGACCATCCTAGCTAACATGGTGAAACCCCGTCTCTACTAAAAAAAATACAAAAAACTAGCCGGGCGAGGTGGCGGGCACCTGTAGTCCCAGCTACTCCGGAGGCTGAGGCAGGAGAATGGCATGAACCCGGGAGGCGGAGCTTGCAGTGAGCTGAGATCCGGCCACTGCACTCCAGCCTGGGTGCCAGAGCGAGACTCCGTCTCAAAAAAAAAAAAAAAAAAAAAAAAGAAATGCCGGAGGTTGAGAAATTTATAAGGAAAATAGGTTGAATTGGCTCCTGGTTCTTCAGGCTGCATACTAAGCACAGTGCTGCCATCTGCTCCTGGTAAGGGCCTCAAGAAGCTTATGATCATGGCAAAGGTTAAGGGAAAAGAGGGAGTAAGACAGAGGGAGGAGGAGAGAGAAGGGGAGGTCCCAGAGTCTTAAACAACCAGATCTCCTGTGTACTACCAGAGCTGACACTGACTTATCACCAAGGGGATGGCGCTAAGTCTCTCATGAGCAATCTGCCACTGTAAGCTAATACCTTCCACCAGGCCCCACCTCCAACACTGAGGATCACATTTCAACATGAGATTTCAAGGGCAACGTACAAACCGTATTAGCACCTATACATCTAGAAATCAAGCATTGTCTTTAGACTCTCACAGGGGGGCAAGCCGAAACATGTAGAGAGTGGATAATATCACCAATGCTAGAGCCTTCAGCTACAGGTGGTGAAGCCCAAAAGTAGATATCACAATTCCCAGTCACCACCAAAGCTACCTGTAACCTTGTCATTCGATTTAGTAAACATTGGCACTTACAGAACATAAATAAGTGTTCTCAGTGCCAAGTCAGGTCTGCTTCATTTTTGGCACAAGTTTTTAACTGGAAACCATATCACATGGTAATAATATTAAAGGAAAACACAGATACAGAGCTGAATGACTTCCCTCTACAAGATGAGATACATCAATGATCCTGTTAAATGCCCTGTTGTGCCCTAGACTTGACATTATCATTGATAATAGTAAGAAAAGCCTCGTTTCTGAATGTGCCCTGTCTTATCTAGGATTTCTCTTGCAATTTCACTTTTCTTGAGGTAATTCTGTTTTTCCAACTTAGTTTATCTTCCCATTTCTACACAGACAGGTACAGACACACGCAGAAACACACACACACACACACACGCACACGCTTCTCTTAAAGCAGGTCACTAAAAGCAGAATACATTATTCTGTATTTAGCCAACAGTATTTCCTTCTTTGCAACTAGTTGTCAACCAACATGTTTATGCTACCTATAAGCCTTAAATTAAGAATGAGAAAAACAGCAATTTAGGGGTAAGTCATTCTAACTTTGTTCACTTTGAATCTTCCTTTCCATGGCAATAAATACAGTTTTCTTGATTCAAAAGCACTTAGGAAGTCTTCTGGGTGTCGATGTTTGAGGTTTAGTTGCATGAATGCACAGGTGTAAACCAAAGGCTGTCTTAGTTTTTTTCTAATTTATATAAATGTAAAGGGTACAAGTACAGTTTAATTATATGGATATAATGTTAATGGTGACGTTTGAGCTATCAGTCAAATAATGTACATTGTACCTATTAGGTAACTTCTCATCCCTCACCCCTGTCCCACTCTCCCACCCTTCCAAGCCTCCAATGTCTGTTATTCCACACTCAATATCCACACATACACATTATATAGCTCCCACTTAAAGAAGTGAGAATGTGTGGCATTTGACTCTCTGTTATTTCACTTAAGATATAACACAGTAGCCTCCATTTTAATCTTTGTTGCTGCAAAGACATGACTTGTTTATTTTTATGGCCGTGTGTATGTGTGTGTGTGTGTGCGCGCGCATGTGCGTGTATATAGTATATTTGTATATACCATATATATACACATCATACACACACATGCACACACACAGTTTTCTTCACCCAGTCATCTGTTGATGGACAGTTAGGTTGATTCCATGTCTTTGCAATTGTGAACAGTACTGTGATAAACATACAAGAGCAGCATTTTTCTTGATGCGGTGATTTCTTTTCCTTTGAGTAGATAACCAGTAGTGGGATTACTGGATAGAATGGTAGTTCTGTTTTTAGTTCTTTGAGAAATCTCTAGACTTTTTTTCATAGCGGTTGTACTAATTTACACTCCCTCCCAACAGTGTATAAGTGTTCCCTTTTCTCCACATCTTCACTGACATCTGTTATTCTTTGACTTTTTAATAATAGCTATTCTGATTGGTGTGATATCTCATTGTGATTTTGATTTGCATTTCTCTGATGATGAGTGATTTTGAGCATTTTTGTTCATGGGCTTGTTGGCCTTTTGTATGTCTCCATTTGAAAAATGGTGTATTCATGTCCTTTGCACACTGTTTACTGGGGTTATTTGTGCTTTTGTTGTTGTAATTGAGTTATTTGACTTCCTTGTAAATTCTGGGTATTAGTGCCTGTTGTATGCATAGTTTTAAAATATTTTCTCTTATTCTCCAGGTTATCTGTTCACTCTGTTGACTATTTCTTTTGCTATGCAGAAGTTTTTTAGTTTAATAAGTCCTATTTGTCTATTTTTGTTTTTGTTGCTTGTGCTTTTGAGGGCTTAGTCACGAATTATTTGATGAGACCAATGTCCAGAAGAGTTTTCCCTAGGTTTTCTTCTAGTATTTTTATAGTTTCAGGTCTTACATTTAAGCCTTTAAACCACCTTGAGTTGATTTTTGCATATGGTGAAAGTCTAGTTTTATTCTGCGTATGGCAATCCAATTTTCCCAGCACCATTTATTGAAAAAGGTGTCCTTTCCTCAGTGTACATTTTTGTCAACTTTATCAGAGATCAGTTGGCAGTAGCTATGTGGCTTTATTTCTGAGTTCTCTATTATGTTCTGTTGATTTCTTTGTTTATATTTATACCAGTATCATGCTGTTTTGTTTACTATAGCCTTGTAGTATAATTTGAGGTAATGTAGTATGATGTCGTCAGCTTTGTTCTTTTTGCTGAGTATTGCTTGGGCTACTTGGGCTCTTTTTTGGTTCCATATGAATTTTAGTATTTTTTTCTATTTCTGCAAAAAATAACATCCATATTTTGATAGGGATTACATTGAATATATAGGTTGCTTTGTGTAGTATGATCATTTTAATATTATTAATTCTTCTAACTCATGAGTATGGGATGTTTTTCTTCGTGTGTGTGTCATCTGTCATTTCTTTCTTCAGTATTTTGTAGTTTTCCGTAGATATATTTTACCTCTTTGGTTAAATGTATTCTTAGGTATTTTAGTTTATTTATATATTTTGTATTTCCACAGAATTTTAATTATTATATTATTCTCTCTGAGAATAATTAATATATTAATTATATTAATCTATATATTAATTATATTAATATATTAATTATATTAATCTCTGTTGTATACGTTTGAAATTTTTCATGATAAAAATTAAATTTACAGCAGAAATAAAGCTGACAAAATGAAGTTCATCAATGCTGCTATTCCCAGTTGGCAATATCTGGTCAATGAAACAGGATGGCCAAATAAAACCTGTGGCCCACCAGGTAGCTCAGAGCTCCTGCATCTCTTCTTCACAGAAGCACACTGTCACAGATGCAGGTGATCCACCCTTTCCTGACAGACCACATTTTTTCTTCTCACAGACCAGCATTCACAGGGCAAGAAGAATTTTACTTCACTTTACTCATCATTGACAAAGACTGCCTTAAGACCGTCTTCCAGGTTCAGATCTAAATCAAATGAAAAAATGACAGCAGGAAGAAGGAAACTACCATTTTTTTAAGCTTCATGACTACCCATGCACAAAGTGAGGTACCTGGGCCATCATAGTGGTTATGCTCACATTTTACCCTGAAATGGATATTTAAGATACACATCACATACTTGGGGACAGGCATATGTCTGGGGCTTGGAGCTGGGCTGTCAGAAGAGGTTGGGAAGGAGCCATTTGTCCCAGGGCTCACATTCACAAAAGCCTCCACTTTGGACTTTTGATCTTCTCTTTAAATGAACTTAAACATGGTCATTGTATTTCTGTGTGTTTTACAATTATTGGTTTGTTAAATGTAAATATTTGAAATATTTTACAGTTTTTCACTCATGTTTTTACCATGCTTGCTTTTTACTATACAAAGGATTTCAAAAGAAAAACAAAACAGCAAAACAGACCAAAAAACAACAATGAAGGAAGTTGCCTAGGCCCCTTTCTGACTCTAAGAGGTCCTGCTCCAAGAAAACAGAGCTGACTTTCTCCACAAATAGAGGTCACAGACATTTTCTCTTTTTGCTTCTATTGATTCCTTCTGTTGTTGGTCATTTGTCTATTTTCCTAGGGTTTCAGGACCCTTTCAAAACAAGCAACAAGGAAATATATGAGGCGATCGATGAGATCCATGTTACAGTTAAAAAGAGAAATAAGCAAAACTTGCTGTGGGAAAACTGGGTCATGGTAGAAAAAAATAATTTTTAAAATTCCAGAGAAGAGCAAATGAGACTCTACTAGCTTTAGTATTTCCCAAATGTGACCAAATAAAGAGGCTGAGTAGGAGGATGCCTCAGTACCTGGGCTTGAAGCATGCTCTGTGACATGCTTGTTTGCTTGTCAATAGCCCTGAAGCCCTGTTCTTCAGGTAGCTCTCATGTGGAAATGGCCTGTGTCATTTATAAGCCTGCCTCTGCTTCCTTTCCCACCCCCCATCCCCCCGCAGAAAGCTTCCTTTGCTTCTGAAGTCTTCCTAGTAGCATCGGAGAGTAAAATTATTCATTTAAAAAAATCCAGTGTCCAAGTACCACAGGTTAGTAGAAAAGGGGCTGAGAAAGAATTAAAACCCATATAATATCAAGTAAGTCACATTTCATTTTTGTTTTTGTTTGTGTGTATTTGCCTTTTATTTCAAGAGCTGTAGTCTCGACTGATCAATAGTCAATCTTGTTGGGCGAAATTGTCAGGAATTTAGGGGACCCACATTAGTTCCAAAGCTCTATCTAATTGCACAGCTATGCAAATCCCTGAAAGGGATACAAATGGTTTAACCTTAACCCTAGGGATCCCCTTCCTGGAACTGCATCCTGGAATGTTCTCAAATGGAGGAGTCAATGAGCTGGGTTGTGACTAAGAATGAGAAGGCAGCAAGACAGCATACCTTCTTCTCCATCTAGAGGTGTGAGCTGTAAAGACAGTGGTCACACGACAGGCACACCCAGACCAAGTCCCCCGCTTTTGGAGTGCAAACCTCTACTTTCTGCGTAGACCCTGAGAATCAATCAGACCCAGACTTCTAAATTCTAAGGATCTCCAAGTACTTGATTTGGGTTTCTTGGGGGTATCACATATAATGATACAATGATAACTTTTATAAGGATAAATTCAAAGTCATATAGCATATTTCTGTTTTATTATCATTGATTTTAGAAAGTAAAACTGAAATTCAATTGTCAATTTATTTTGGAATAAAGCAGACCATGTACATGTCAACCTCAATCCCCCTGAAATCTTAAGCAAAACTAGAGTCAAGGATGAATTTGCATCATTGACACTGTGTTACAAACAATAATCATGAAAATTCACCCTCCTCCACTGCTGAGTCTTGCCCCTCAGTATAGATTAGTAGTTTAGTGAGTTGATGTGGAAATGTTCCTTATTATCACAGTTTTATTGCCTACCTCAGTACATCTGTTCCAAAATTCATATAGAAATGGCCAGACATTTCAATAAACCAGTATGTCTTGGAATTTTCATATAGTTCCCAATGCACTAAAATCTGGATGGAAAGCTGGTACTTTTAAAATTTACAATCACACAGACTGAGGAACATCTGGATAGCTTTGCTCTGTTGCCTTCCCTGTTCCTTTAGATTTAGACTCAAGTTATGATGTGCATGAAAGGCCAACAAACCTTGTGTGTGGCAGGTGTGAGTTGAGGCTGACAAAGACCTAATACTATGTTCAATTCACTTTGATACAGCTTTGTACAAAATACATGGAACCCTCCTCCTGCCCATTACCAAATATCATAAGCAACAGAGAGGACAACGGAGCAACAGGAGAGAATTTTTTTACGAATAGAGAGAAATAATTTGCAATGTAAACTAGGGTTCTCAAATTAATTAACCCTGATCATGTCCCTTGTTAGTTTGCACAAGATTCTGTGTGTGTGTGTGTGTGTGTTTGCACAAGACTCTGTGTGTGTGTGTGTTTGCACAAGACCAATTTCTAACACATGGGAAGAACAACATCTAGAGTTCCCAACTAAAGGATCTACTTTCCAATTTCATCAGTCTCCACAATTAATTTCAGAATTTCCTTTTCAACTGTCTGTATTGATGAGAGACAAAAGAAGAAGAGAAGAGAGAAAGGAAAAACAGGAGGGAAGAAGGAAGAAAGCGTGCTTGGAATGATGTGTATGGGCAAATGTAACTGTAATACTATAACTAAATACTTACTAGTGACAACTTCATAGTTCCTATGAATCTTTATCACACTTACTGTAAAAGATGCTGAAGTCTTTTCTTTCATGAAGTGTTATTAAAAGTCATATTGCAGTAGCTGGCATTGGTGCTTTGCTTTAGGTTTAAGGTAGGCAAAGTGCTTTTTTGTGAGAATAGGTTAGATCAATCTGAATTTTCGACCTGACCTTCCCCTCACCCCTAATAACTTCCTGGTTCCTTGGTCACAGAGTGATTTATGAGCAAGAACAAAGAATGATGTGTCTATCCCAGAAGCAAGGAAAACTAGAAAACTTATTAAGGAGGAAAAAAAATGCAGAAGGAAAGAAAAGGGAAGGAGCCAGAGAGAAAATACTAGTTTCAGAATAAAGTACCTCAAATTCTAGGCAGCTGTAATTACCTAGTAACTGAAGAAATAAAATGTGGAAATCCATTTTATAAAAAATCAATGTTTTAAACAATTTGAAGAGCTCTCATAATTTTAAATCTCACTGCAATGTCCATGTTCAGAGCTCTGATCACCTTTAAAGAGGAGGGCTCCAATAATTTTCAATTGTTCTTCACTGGGAAATCTCCAAACCCCCATTCTCTTCCAAATGGAAGCAGTCTTAAAACTATGAAACACACCAATAATTTTAAATGGCTCTCTCCCCCAACCCTTTCTATTTTATGCCCCTTCTTCATCTTTTCTCAACATTTTAGACAACGACTCTCCCAATTTTAAATCTATTTTTTTCAAATTCACAATTGCAAATTAATTCCTAATAACAACTGATTCTTTTGTGCCTTTTTCTTAAATATGTGAACATAACTTTTTCTCAGATTAATGGTAACAAAAGTATAGGGCTTACGTTAGGAAAACCCCTCCTAAGAATGTTTTTATTTAGTGCTTGCAAAAAAAATGTAAAATTAATGAATAAGGATTTGATTATTTCTAACCAACAATTCCATAAGGAATACAATTTTATATTGAATTCCAGTCTCATTTTCAAAGACCTTCCGTAATTAAAATGCTTCAATCTTCTTCAAATTAGAAAAGCAAATTGTTACATATCATAAGTAGGCACTTTTCTGTTTAATGACAGTCACTCAGATGATTTATGACACACATTATTTTATATCAAAGTACAATGAAATAGGCATTACCAAAGGTAATCTCCATAATGTCTGGAAAGGGATCAGAAACCTCAGTGCAACAATGAACGCAGTATTTAAAATGCAAAACCCAAAGACATTATTATGGTTTTGATTTCTTATGGCACAGCTTCGCCTGATCAGTTATATTACCAGTGCAGCACAAAGGGTGTTTGCGTATGAATGCTGCTAAGATAACAGACGGGAAAAATGAAATATAAAGTCAATTTTCATGCAGAAATTGTTATCAAAGGGATGATAAAGTAAAACTGTATAATCACAAGAAAAAACAATTGATGAAGAATAATCTAGAATAGGCCAAGCTGACTATGTCTGATTTCAGCTTTTAAACTCCTGTTCTATTAAAATATGTAATAAAGTGTTAAGATAATGTATAAACAAATCCAACTAGAGCACTATGTTGATTATTATTTAGACACTGCCTTCCAAGATCTCTTTGCAAATGAAATTGAGCAGCAGCTTAAGTGTGCATATCATAAATGGGGAGAAATTTTCATCAAGCTCAGGCTCCTAAGTCATATGAAAAAAATAATAATTCTGAGTTTTAAAACTCATAGTTGCTTTAGTGTAGAATGGAATCAGCAAGCACCAAGGGAAGAATAAACACACATACATGCACACGCACACACACCACAATTATTTTAACACACACAAGTGAAAAGTCATAATGTTGGGGAGAATGTGGCCTGCTAACCTTTATCTTTCTGGAATAAGATGTAAATAATGCCCAAGCACATCCTGTATTAAAGGGCTACCCATTAGAATAAAGGCCTCTCCCCACGAGGATGCTGTTTGTCATGTAGTTTGCAAGCAGAAAGGTGGCTCTTTCTAATTCTTTTAAAGACATTTTGCTTGGGGCCTCAGAAATTAAACAGAGAACAGCAGGGAAGGGGTTTACTATTTAATGCTCTTGGTTGTAATTTTTTAATTAGCCATTAGGAAGATGAAGGCAGGTTCAGACAGGGATGAAAAGAAAGACTTGGAAGAAATACGACTTTCTGCAAAGAGCCTGTGGAGATTACAGGAAAGACTCAGGTCTCCAGAGAGGTTCCCAACACAGAAGGAACTCGCAGGCCACTTCCTCATGTCCCTTGGGCAAATCTAAACCTAGTTGTTTGAAAGCGTGGGGTTTAACTGGATTTCCTAAAAGATGTCATGTCTCAGGCTCAAATTCTTACAACTGAAAAAAAGGAAATGACTGGAAAAAAGACAAAAATGCTGAAAGAACAGATGTGGCTGATCTCGGGGTCTCAGCCTCTGGAGTGTTTACACATGCCTCCACACTTATGGGAGAATTCAAGGGAAGAGAAGACCCTGTACTTGGCCTGTTGCTTGTTCTCTAACCGCAGGACTTGGTAGGATACTGGGGAAAGGCAGAGAGGAAAATGCAAAAGGCACAGAAGATGTTGGAAACCTTGAGGGTATATGCCTTTGTCAATAGTGAATCAAGTCACATGAATTCAAAGGCAGACCTGCTGAAAACCCTGAATGAAGACTAGTCCTGGAACATAGAGCAGAAAAAATGTATTATTCGCATAGAATTCATGTCTTGAAGTAATTTTAACAAATAAGAAATTTGGCAAAAATTGAAACTATATTAATAGAGGAGATTCCAATATTTTTAATCTTTGGAAAAACCCGAAGCTGAATTCTCTAGCCTACATTATTCATATCTGCTCCTTCTATATTTCCCATCTCGGTAATGGCACCATTCATTCAGTCACTAAACAGTCAATGTCAACCTTATCTTCTCCGTCTAATCAGACACGAGGTCTTGTTTATGAAACTCAGGATTCAGCTCAGGTCTATCCTTCTCTCCCACCTCCACCACCTAGGTTCAACCTTTCATTGTCTCTCTCCTGGAAAATTGTTGTGGCTTTCCAGTTAGTTCCCCTGCCTTCAGTCTGTCTCCAACCACCCCTCAATCGAACATCTACTGATTGACCAGATGGAATTTTTCTAAAATTCCATCCTATTACTTCAAGATTCTGGTTAGGTAGGTATAAGATAAGACCCAAGGAATATGCATTTTTATCTTCTGGATATGAACATTTCTAAACACACTCAAAGGTGGAAAATATAAAAAATCAATCCCCTTACTCTTATTCTTTAACTTCAACAACCTCTTTACTGCTCAACATTTCCCTATACCTACCCCCACTTTTTTTGCAGGATCCTCACTCTCCCCCTTTTTTCCTGCTGGAGAATTTCAAGGCAAATCATAGACATTGTATCATCTGATCCCTGTAAATGTTATGATAGTGTCTTAAAGTAATTAATAACCAATTTGTATTTATAGTTTTCTTAATTGTATAAAAATGTTTTCACCTTTGGTTTGGAGTAAGTCTGAATTTAAAACACTTTCCAGGTTTTCTGAAGACTAGCCAGGTATGAGTTCCAAACCACTATAAGATAAAGTTGAAACTCCCTAGCAGAGCACCAAGGGCCCCATGTGATCTAGAACCCCCATCTCCCTCCAGCCTTTTTTCTTAGGGCCCATCCATCCAGCTTGCTTCTTACACTTCAGCCATTCTCATCACCTTTTAATTCCCCAAAGGTTTCAATGCGATTTCTCTCCTCGAGCATTTGCTTTACTGTCCCCTCTGCCTGAATTGCTCTTCCTCCTCAAGTAGGAAATTGTAATTTGATGATGATACAACAGTAAGAATTTAGGCACAAAAGCTAGACTTGGAATGTAGCAACTTTCAGTTAGGGTGACCATATAATGTATTATCTAATTTGCTAGTTAAAATGAAAGGGTACTATTAATAACTAGTCAGTACATAAATTCCCAGGATGGTCCCAGGCAAACAGGGTCCTACGGTCAGCCTATTCTTTACGTTGTATGTTTTCAAAGGATGAGTGGGTTTTTGGTAAGTGGGCGACCTCCACTCTCAAAGCTTGACCATCTTTAGTGAGGATCAGGCCACAACCAATTGGCTCCATAGAGAATGGTCCCAATTTCCAGCTTTCCAGGACAGCCTGAGGCAACAAAATATGGTTGAAACCTTGGACAAAACCTACTACTACTAGAAATAGATTCCCTTTCCAGGATAAACAAGAAGAATTCAGTGTCCTGGGGCCCTGAGGGAAGTTGGAATTATTGCATCACCCTCCTCTGGAATGATTAGAAATTGTTAAATCTTTTTTCGTTAGGGATCTTACTCTTTCTTCCTATTGCATGTTTAGGAATATGAGACGGCAATAAATCTTTCCTACCATCCATAACAAGTTCTTGTCTTAAAATCAAGGCTTAAGCAGGAAAATAATGTGATCCCGGATCCACTGCTGTGGTTATGATGCTCCTGTAACTAGCTTCCTTGTTGCTAGAGCTTCCATCTTACACCAGCACTCCTGGTGCCTACTCTACCTCATCACGGGAAGAGAGCAGGGTTATGTCTGTGACGGCTAGACTGCAGGTAGCCATGTGAAGAAAAAGAGATGCAGGACAATAGGGTAAGCCCCATGGCTTTTCCTCCCTCCTTGTTGTCTTGTCTTCCCCCTACTGTGGTTCCTCACACTTCACCCCCCAGGAGCCCCAGTCCCCTCCTTTTTGCCATTGTTGAAGTGCTCTGGATGGCCTAAGTCCAGGCTTCCTTCTGACATATCCTTGAATCTCAGTTAGGTCCTTTAGGTTACTCAAAAATCTTTCAGGTTCATCTCTATCCTTCTATATTCGATCTAAGTAAAACGACAAGATGATGGGGGGAGTAGTTCAGTTCTCTGATGGAAGGTACGTAATACAATGTCACTTCACAAGGGAGTCAAAGGGTCTTGAATCCAACTTGAAGCCTGCTACATGACTTCTAACTGAAAGCAAATAACAGTTTTAAATTATATGCAAGTTAAAAACAATGTATTGAAATATTGCTGATATTTGGAGTTGTCCGTGTTTGTATATCTTCCTTAAAGGTTTGGATGAAGAAACATGAAATAACTTTGTGGTGGTGACATTGAAATGACCTAGTAAACTGACGTTGTCTGTTGGCTATTTTAATAATTTTTATTTGCTCGTTTGTTCGAGACTTTAGTTTTAATGGCTATATCTCAAATAAGTCCTTGTTACCGGGTCCCAAAGGATAATCTCCAGGGCTTTGTAAAATCCCACCTTTTTAAAAAGAAAAAGAAATACTTTCATTGTAGAAAATGTCAAACATATACAACATAAGCTGTATAATTCAATGAACTCCCTCATATCCACCCTGCCTTCAATAATTATCATCATTCTGTCATTCTTCTATCATCTACATATCTACTTATTCCCCACTCCAATGCCATTATTATTATTATTTTAAATAAAATAATACATAAATGTATGTACATTGGAATGCATACATCTTAACAGTATAATCTTTACAAATGGAAACACCCATACACTGCTTTTTCAAAAATTATAAAAACTATGTAGTGAAAGTTCCTTTATCCTGGACTCCAGGAATAACTTAGCCACTATTTATAGTTTTTGCATGATCTTTTCAGTCTTTCCCTTTGATAGAGTTATACCAACATATCCATGTATAGGAACACATTTATACATGCACATACATTCTTAATGAGATTGTATCAATGTCTATTTCTTTTTTTAGGTCAGTGCACATTGTTATTTCTTATTTTAATGGCGGTATAATGTTACAGTATATGGAATTACCATGTTGATTAACCATTCCCTTATTTTTGTCCAGTTAGGTTGTTTCCTACTTTTTGCTATCATAAATAATGGTATTATGAATATCATGTATATATATATTTTTTTGTACACTTATTACTATTCCTGTAAGGTTGAATCCCAGAAAAAGCTCTAGGTCATGTTAGCGCTAAGCTATGAAATCATTCTTTTCCACAAGAGAGACTCTTCCATGAAAGTCTTCCAGTAATAAAAGCTTTGTGGCATGAGATAAAAATTACAGGACTCCATTCTTTGTGCTTATGTATCACTGCATAAATAAACATTACATGTTTTGGAAGTTGGTGTTATGATTACACCGGAATGACAAAATTTAAAAAAAAATGTAGTCCAGAGGTTAAAGAAGTGTCATCTGAGGCAAGCTTGACCAATGGAGGCTGCTTGCAGTGGTTGGTTGGGAAGAATTTAATGGACACAACCAGGTTCAGATGGAAAGTTACACTTGTTGGAGGAGGAATAACTGCCCCGACTTTATGTGGGGAGAGTTATAGTCAAGTATTGGCCATCCTTGGTGTAGAAAATGAGCCTTACATCTGGAGAACATTTTTGTTACATTAAGCTTTTTTTTAATTATGAGAAAGTATCAATAACCATTTCATGAGCTATTTGGAAGTTTACCCAATGAAGTATTTGGGAGTAGAACCATCCTATTCCTAAAGGGGCATATATGGAAAAATGGGCATGGCCTATAGGTAAGTCCTACCTCTACTCTCACTTCTGAATTTTCTTCTTTCAATTAAAAATAAATCCATGCTGTTTGCGGGTTCTGATCAAATGGGTGTTGGCAAGAATAGAGCTTGAAATTGATCAATTCTAAGTTACTTAGGTGTTAAAAGTTGAATAAACCATGGCCTCAAGGGCAGCAGGTAACCTCATCCTCCATGATTGTGCATGTTTTGCAGCAAGCAACCACTAGCAAGACTATTCAATGTTATTCAGAAAGCCTCACTCAAAGGCTGCCATGAGAAAGTGCAGAGAAAGGATTTAAGAAGTATTCCGAAGTTTCAAAAGCGCTCTTTCCCATGAGGATGGATGTTTAACTCTAGTGTTATTGTATTTCATTCTAAGAAAAGAGATGGGGAGCCAAATGGACTTGGAAATTTGAGGCAGTCAGCACCAACCAAAGAAGCCCGAAGCCAAAAATTGCTGGAAAGGTGCCACATGGTTACATGCAAAAGCAAAAGCGCTACCAAAAAAATGTTGATCACCATGTGACATTTTAATAGAGGTATCTATTGCATTTACTGTCATAATTTTGGCTTTCTGCTTGGGAATAAATATTTTGCTATTAAATATAAAGGGAAGGGCATCCAAAGACCTGGTCTGAACTTAAGAATTATTTTTTTTTCTTTTTGACAAACCAGGTCATGGCACACCTTCTTTGACGCTCTGGCCAGGCATCAGAGCACTGCCACTGTGACGGCTGACCAAAGCCAGCTCTCTGTGGGTAGAAGATGAGGAAATTGAAAATACAGAGAAGACAAAATATGTCTCCTTTGTGTCAAGGTCAGTTTAGGAATGTATGTACTAGCATAGATAAGTTCTGCAACAGGACTTGAACCCACTAGGGTTTGCCAGGGAATCCTGATTTAGGGATCCTGCAGATTTATAATGTGCTCAGCCAGGGTCAATGAACTATTGTGTACCAAATCTCATCCTCCATTGATTTTCCTATGGCCCACAGAATAAGAGTAGTTTTTGCATTTTTTAATATTTGAAAAAAAATTAAGAATATTATATCATTATATTAAAATTATATAAATTCAAATTTCAGTGTCCATCAGTAGAGTTTGATCACAACACAGCCACACTCATGTGTTTACATATTGTCTGTGGTTGCTTTTGTCCTCCAGTGGCCGACTTGAGAAGTTGCCACAGAGACCAAATGGTCCTCAAAGCCAAAAATATTTACAAACTGACCCTTTAGAGAGAAAGTTTGCTGACTTGTATTCTTATACAACTGGCCAATGAGTACTGCCCTGATTGCTTGCTAAGGCAAGGTTGGGTTTGGGTGTCAGGCATGAAGCCCATCTTTAGATTGCTTTTCCTAAGACTCATAAATGTTAAGCCCTTTAGTCCTTTCTCTCCCACTGCATAGCTCTGGAAATGTACTGATCTGCATTCTTCGTCTAACATGACATTAAAATGTCTTTATATCAGGAAATGTATATTTTATGGAATTTGAAGAGTATTAGTGTCATATACATACTGGATTTCAATATAACGATATGAAAAGTGCACATGTAATTTTACTTTTGTATCACACTAATACTAAGCTACATGATGGTAACATTAAACCAGTGTGACAAAATGATGCCAGTGTAAGATGTAAAACTGCTAATATCACACAGCAAGTTGTTAGTGTCTTACAATGGACTCTGAAGAACAGTGTGATTAAACTTTCTCAAGCTTTTCCAGCCTCAGTTGGAACCTCAGTGACAAAAGAGGATAAATTACCCTGGCAAATGTTCGTGCCAGCCTATAACAAGTTTGGCCTTCAGTTATGGCACTAGGTCTCGTCAGAGAAGCCAGAGGCATTCCAGGAAAAGAAATTCTATGACTGAGTCAGGGGACCTGCCTTTGGTCTTGGTTTTGGCAACCATTTGCTATTTTAATTCTAAAATCTTAAACTCTTGTATCCCACATGCTGACAACAAACTCCTGTCTTTCTATTTGTCACCACTTTTCTCCTCTCATAACTCCCACCTTTTCACCTCCTCCCACCAAAGCTTCCAGGCCACACCCTCCCCTTTGCCTCCCAAACCCAGATCTCCCTCTTGACTCGTTTCTACCTCTTTAAAATCTAAGTTCATCCGTCTTCCTTTTACTATCACTTTGGACTTTCTTGCTTTTTAGCTTTTCCATCCAACCCATCCTGCATCCTCCAGTCTTTTGGTTTCTCTGCTCCTATGCCTGGGATGTGGATTACTGCTAGGAAAGTCTAACTGCCACGTGGACCGGTGCCTTCACATAGCAATGGTTTTCAAACTCACTGGGCTCTTCAATGGCCCTGCAATTCCATGAGTTCCTGCTCCATCCCTCTCTTGGCCCTTGTGGTGCACTTTTTCCTAACATTTTATTTTCTCTTCAAACTCCTTACACCATAGCTTTTCCTCTCATTGTCAGCAAATGCTCTTGCATCCTACCTCACTGAGAAAAACAGCTCCCTCAAACACTAACTCCCTCAACTTGCAGAATCCTCACCTACAAACATCTTTACTGGTCTCCATCCTTTCCTGCTGTTTCCATCAAACCATTGTCCCTCATCCTGTTCAAGGCTAATCCCTCCACCTGTGCCTGGGATCTCGTATTCTCCTGCCTCCCCAGCAGACACCTCACTCCACCATTCCTCCCTTTTCTGTGTCATTAACTTTCCTTTTCTGAGTTCACCAACGTGTCTCTTCTCAGTTCATAGTGTCAAAGCTATTCTGCATTAAACAGACAAGCAAACAAATAATCTTTATTTGACCCCACATTCTCTTCACCTTCTTTTCTTTTACAACTGGAACACACACATACTTTCCCTTTACTTTCCTTCCTCTTCATACTTTAAGCTACTGTCATCTTAATTTTGTTTGCACTCTTTAAGCTTAGGTCTCAAATGACCTTCATGCTGCTGCATTCAGTGATGGTTTTGTGCGCTCAACTTATAGAAACTTCCTTCCACACTTGACATTGCTGATCATTCTTTCCACCCTAACATTTCCTCCCCTCTTGGTTCCTAAATCCTCCTCGCTCTTACACCCTCTTCTGGATCTCCTCCATCTCTCTGTCCATTCGTGTTTGGACTCTTGCAGAGACTCCTCTGTTGGCCCCATACATGCTGGTGTTCCCCAAACCATAAATCTGGCCCTCTCTTCTCACCCTGTACAGTCATGCTGAAAGATATCAGCCAAACACTTCGCTTCAACCACCGCTTTCATCCTGTAGGCTCCTCAATTGGTCTTTCCAGATACTTTGCTGAGCTCCGTAACTACACATCCAAGTGCAATAGGACATCTACACTTGAATTTTCAACAGGTACCTCAAACTCAGCATAGGCAAAAGCAAGCCTCTCAATGTCCATTCCCGAACTATGTTTCCTGGTTCATCTGTCCAAACATTCAAGTCAAATGTCTTGCCTAGACTCCAGCTGCTTCCTTGTGCCCCATGGCAAGTCGCCAGGTTCTTAACATTTTTCTTATCTGTCTATTTCTTTCCATTTCTACCGCAATTTCCCTAGTTCAGGTTCTGATCAATTTTAGCCTAGATTATACCCAAAGCCCCTTTACTGTCCTTCTTCCTCTAGTCATTTTCGCCCTTCGTATTTACTCTCTGCATGGTTGCCCGGGGGAATCTTACAGAACTGGTGGCATCTGATCAGACACGCCTCACTGGCTTAAATCCTTCAGTTACCTCCAGTGGCTTTCAGGAGAAACATTCAACACAGTTTGGCATTCCAGGCATTTCACAATTGGCCTCTGCTTATATCCCAGTGTCATCCTCTATCCTTCTCCCTGGGACTCACGACATTTACCTGGCAGAACTGTCTGTTAGTATTTGGCAGTTTCTTCTGATTGTAAGAGCCTGAGATTCACTCTGGTTACCTCTAAGAAAAGGAGGTTTAGTGGGAGTTGTTTACCCATGGAATTGGATTAAACATAGGAAGTTTTCAGGAACTGAGTGTGTGTGTGTCTATGTGTATACACATGCACACATGAGTATGCACCCACACATGCTCCATTCTCCTCTCTCAACCAATTGACTTCCTCAAAACTTCGTAACTTCATTTTTCACTTAGGACCCTATTATCTGTTCTAGCCCTGAGTCTTTTTAATAATTTGTTTTTCCCAGCCTCTTGGTTAATTGGCCCAAGGCTTTGGTTGCCCATTTCATAATTCCTGATGGTCCCACTCTGATGGCCCAATTTATCCTTTCAAATTGAGGCCACACAAGTTGTAGAACATTGGCTACCTGACAGCTCGTTCACCTGGGTCAACTGCCCACCCCTGGTCTCATCAGTCATGGCCAGGAGACCTAATTCATATGTAAGAGTTTATTGCATGTTAATATTAATAAAACAACAAATATTTATGTAACTTTTATGTGCTGGACACTGTAAACACTTTAGATGCATTGTTACCCATGTGATCTTCAAAACAACCCTAAGAAGTAGGTTCTATTATTACCACCACCATTTTAATAAATCAGAGAGAGGCAAGTGAACTGTCTAAGACCTTACAGCTATTACAAGGCAGAGCCAGGATTCAATCTTAAGGAATCTGTGCTCTCACCTGCCACCTTAGGCTACCTTGGCGTAGATTTGCTTAGAAGTGTCTTGGGAGATGGGGGGTGGGGCATGGGGACAGGGAATACAACCAGACAATAATCAGCACCTCTTGTTCCCCAAGGCATCATGCCAGTTTCTACTTCTTCACCTTTACATATGGTGTTCTTTCCACTTGGAATTGTTTTTTCTCTCTCTCTCTAAATATATAAACATTTGGAAGTAAATGAACAAACACATTAGCTGTGTAGCCTTGAGCTCATCATTTCACCTCTCTGGGTCTCAGGTTCTTCATCTGTAAAATGAAGGGGTGGAACCAGATTCTTCAAATTCTACAATTGTGTAACGTTAAGGAAGGAACAAAGGCAACTCAGAAATCAAAGGTGACAATGGTACCATTTTGATATTCCTGTCATCTTGCAGCAGCCAGAGTCTCTGTTGTTATGCTTAAAGGGAATGTGGACATTTTAGTGAATCCATAAATCTTTAATGATATGTGGAGCTCCTTAAGTACAATACCCTAGCAAGTGGCAACCACTTGTTCAAATGATGGTGCACTGAGTGGGTGCCGATCCTCTTTCCACAGTGGATTCCAGTTTATCTCTTAGCTTGAAGCATCTCCTTTTAACTCCGTAACTTCAGAATTCTGACGGGACCGAATAGCAACTCGATTCAATCAAGCCGTGTATTTTTCTTGTTGAATCAGATCACTCGAGGCTGCCAACAATCTATTGTGGTGTATGGAAAGCCAACTTTTATATATGAAATTAAATGAAAGCTTACAGGGGCTAAGGCCTTAACTGGAGACTCTTCTGTGGCTTTCTTTTAGTGTATTATTTGTCAGATTTTTATAAGAACATTATTGCTTTAAGAAAAAAAAATTAAACCCTGAGAAATTACTCTCAGTCTAACGAGTTCTTTTCACTGACTTCAGACATCATTAGGGGAAGGCTATAGCCTAGGGCTGTGCATGAACTTTTTCTTCTAACTGTACACTTTATGTATAATTTAGCTTTCTTGCCTAAATTATTCAAGCAAATAGTGAGTGAAAATAATGGAGTTCACTGAAACCTTCCAGAGTATTAAAATAAAACAGTTTTTTATGTTGGTTTGAATTTTTAAGGTTTTTAATCATGGATTTCAAATGGAATACACATGTCTGGCTTTTCTTCACTTGTCCT
The DNA here is from genome assembly GCF_049350105.2 of Macaca mulatta. Classification (NCBI taxonomy): domain Eukaryota; kingdom Metazoa; phylum Chordata; class Mammalia; order Primates; family Cercopithecidae; genus Macaca; species Macaca mulatta. Next base: position 58,404,406 of record NC_133418.1, on the reverse strand, counting down.
CTGCATCTTTTTCAGAAGGAGAGAAGAAAGGAAAGGAACTTTAGTAAATAATCCATTAATTAATCACTGGTGCTGATAACCGCTCCAAGTTGAAGTAACACTCTTTGGAAATACCATATCAAGGGGCCAGGGATATGGTTGGCACATATTTTAAAAGGTAGATAGATACTTCTTTCCCCCATTTCTTGGGACCAGGGCAGGCCTGAAATTGAGTGGCATATTTTAAAAGGAGAACAAATCTGTTTAGTTTAAATAGGAAATTACAGTAGCAGGATTTGTACTGAAATCACCCCAGTTTTATTTTTTTTAAACCAAACACATGTTCTAATAATGTTTCGTTTTTGATGTGCATGATCTGGAAACCTTATTTTTATTATAGATAACCCTGAAGGAAATTTGAAAATCATTGAAAGAATGGGATTTCCTGACATATTAAATACAGCTCCCAACCAAATTGTTATCATGGCACACTGTCTTTGGAAATAACAAAGGTAATAGCAACCAGGGTTGTGGAAGGGAAAGCATCAAGGTGCAGCAAAGAGCTTCAGATATCAGATTCTGAATTGGCAAAGGCAAGCTTGAGAGTAACATCTGGGAAGGACCAATGGCTAATGCTCTTTTTAGAGAAAAAAAGAATGACCTAGAATAACAGACCTGTAAGTTTAATTTATCAAGCTGATTAGACACAGGAAAGAATTATCACAAAGTCAATTTTTCAACACATAGCCTAGAACAGGGTATTAGGTAGTAAGCAGTATTATATTATAACTACTATTAAAGTCTCTTTTAAGACCCTAGTCTACTCCTATGATAGTACAAAATACGGTACATGGAAGGAAACTGAGAAATGCAATCCATGTTGGTTTCAATAATATGTTTTACACTCTCCAACATGACATTTTAAACAATTATCTGAAAAAGTGTATTTTGAAATTTAATTATTTTAGTTTAAGCATTGGTCAAGGAGTCATGAGACCTAGATTTAATTCTTAGCTCTATCATTGAGAAATTGTAGGCAAGTTACTTCTTTACCTCTCTGTATACTGGATACCAGACATAATTATCTCTAGGACTTGAGATTATTTAATTATTCACCTAGAAATGTCACTTACTGCATGTGTGTGTGCATTAAAAACAAAAATCATGTCATAATGGTCATCTTATTCCATTCTCACTTCAGATGGCATCTAAGAGGTCTCATCCAACTAGGCAAGCTCTGGGTTAGGAGGTGGATCAAGGGAAGTGAGAATTGACTTTAGTTCTCCTTCTTTGACTCTCTTCCTGCATACAGGCTTACTTAGCCTGTTTTCCCAGCTCCCTCCCTCCCTCCGTCCATCTCTCTCCCATCCTCTCACTGCTCCTCCCTGCAGCCCTTCACCCCCATCTTATCTGACCATCTGGATCAAGGTCCTTCCCTAGGGCCCCATGGCAGGTCTCCATCTCCAGTATTTTCCTCTAAGGCTTTTCCCTACAGCCTCACCTAACAAACCTCTTACTGTATCATTCCTCGGCAAAACTTTCCAGCGGGAAAATCTCTTTCTACCTCTTCTTCAGGCCCAGAAACTGAGGACAGGGTTTGGATGCATTTAGCTCACTACCGTCCCTTCTAGCTCTTTGGACCCTCCCTGTCCCTCAACAAATTTTCTTCTAAAAGTCCTTGTGACCGATTTATAATTTATCCCCAGTTGCACCTTTCATTTTCTACACTTGCAGTTCATTCATTCATTCATTCATTCATTCATTCATTCATTCAAGAAGTATTTATTAAATACCTACCATATGCCAGGCTCAGCCTTTCTTCCTACTTCATCTCTGGTTTTCATCCCCATGACTTCAGCCTCCAAGTGCAAGACTCTAAAAGTACCTTCACCTGGGCTGCTCACCAACCACTTCTCCACTTCTCCATTTTGGCTACAGGTGGGCTATAATAATGGTATCACTGTCCTTCAGAAACGTTTCAAATGACTGCAGCAACACCATCTTTCCTGTCTTCTTTTCTCTCACAACAGCTGCACCTGCACCCTCAATCTCATCCTTAACCCTGAGCCCATCTCTGTTCTCTTATCTTGTCTTCTTACCCAGCTTGATCAATGCTTCTCTCTGTCTTATCTACTTACTTATTCATCTCTGCTTCTGCTGTGGCACCTGAAGCAAGGTCTTCCATCCATCTAGTAGGTATTTAGTAAATCTTTGTTTAATTGAACTGAATTGAATAAAGTTGGAAAAAGAAATTCAATAATAGGCTCAGTGAGTGGAATACCAAGTATAAAACATGGCATCTAACAGTCCTTCTCTGTTGTGTGACACAGACTATGCCTAGAATACTTTATTTTGCCCATTTTTAAGTTTCACATTTTGCAAGATGAATTTATCAGTTCTGGAGTGACTAATTTCATTTTTCTTTTCCCTCTCTCTCTATTTCTGGCTATCTCTCTTTTACAAGTAAGGATCTACATTCAGAAACTTCTGTATGTTCCTTTTTTTCATTGAACATTATATCACAAGCATTATAGAGTCATTAAATATTCTTTTACAATATGAGTTCAGTGATCACATGAAGTTCTAGCATGGAGCTATATGCAAAATGCTTAACCAATTTCCATTGCAAAAACCATATTTCCAGTTTTTCAAGGAACACATGTATACTAAATGTGGAGTGGGGGAGGTGTAACCATTTAACTGTATAGAATATTACATATAAATGTTAGGTGAAAGGATACAAATATTTTTATTGTTATTGATATATATGGGAGAATATCCTCCTCAAGAACGCCAAGGAACAGCATGTACAAATAATTGTCAATACTATTATCTTTCTTTTGATTCAGCAAAAGTGATGTATTTCGTATAATATTTTTAAAATTACATCTTTATTGAAATGAAATTTGTGTACCAAAAATTCACTCCTTTAAAGCATGCAATTATGTAGTTTTTAATATATTCAGAGTTGTGCAACCATCACCACTGTCTAATTTCAGAACATTTTCATCATTACCCAAAATAAACCCTTTACCCATTAAGGGTCATTCCTCATCCCCCTTTCTCCCTATCCCCCAGCAACCACTAAATCATTTTCTCTATATTCAGATTTTCTGATTTGAAACATTCTATACAAAGGAAATTGCACACGATTTGTCATTTTGTGTTTGGCTTCTTTCACCTAGTACAATGTTTGCAAGGTTCATCCATGTTGTAGCATGTGTCCTTTTGCATTGTTGTAAAGGAATACCTAAGGATGGGCAATTTATAAAGAAAAGAGGTTTATTTGGCTCATAGTTTTGCAGGCTATACAAGAAGCATGACCTCAGCATCTATTTCTGGTGAGGACCTCAGGAAGCTTTCACTGATGGTGGAAGGCAAGGGAAACTGGCATGTCATATGGCAGGAAAGGGAGCAAGAGAGAGAGAGAAGGAGGGGCCCCAGACTCCTTTTAACAACCAGATCTCACTTGAATGCATTACAGTGGGGAGGACACCAAGCCATCCATGAAGAATCTGCCCCCATGACCCAAACACATCCATTAGGCCCCCTTCTAACACTGGGGATCATATTTCAACATGGGATTTGGAGGGGACAAATACCCAAACCATATCAGAGCATAGGTCAGTACTTCATTCCTATTTATAGTTCAATGATATTCCATTGTATGGATATGATCACATTTTGTTTCTCCTCATTGGATAGACATTTGGGTTGTTTCCATTTTGGCTATTATTAATAACACCACTGTAAAGATTCTTGCCCAAGATTTTGTGTGAGCATGTTTTCAATTCTCTTGCCTATGTAGACACAAGTGGAATTTCTAGGGCACATGGTATTCTATGTTTAACTTTTTGAAGAACTGCCAAGTTGTATTCCAAAGTGACTGCACTATTTTACATTTTCACCAGCAATGTTCCAATTTATCCACATTTTCACCAATACTGGTTGTTGTTCATCTTTACATAGTATTACACTTTTTATATTGTACCCATCCTAATGGGTGTGAAGTGGTAACTCATTGTGTTTTTCATTTTGTTTCCCTTTTATTGATTTTTGAAACAGGATCTCTCTGTGTCACCGAGGCTGGAGTGCAGTGGTGCAATAATGGCTCACTGCAACCTTGACCTCCTGGGTTCAAGCAATCCTCCCACCTCAGCCTCCTGAGTAGCCGCGACCACAGGCACTCACCATCACACCCAGTTAATTTTTCGTGTGTTTTTTTGTAGAGCTGTGGCTTTGCCATGTTGCCCAGGATGGTCCTGAACGCCTGAGCTCAAGTGATCTACTTGCCTCAGCCTCCCGAAGTGTTGAGATAACAGGTGTAAGCCATCACACCTGGCATTTATTTCCTTAATGACTAATCTTATTGAGCATCTTCTATGTGTTTATTGGCCATTTGTATACATTTTTCTGAGAAAGGTTTATTCAAACCCTTTACCCATTTTTAAATTGGATTACTTGCCTTTTTATTGTTGAATTGAATGAGTTCTTTACATATTCTATTTTAAAAATTTATAATTTTTGTAGGTACATAGTAGGTGTATATATTTATGGGGTACATGAGATGTTTTGATACAGGCATGCAATGCATCATAATCATATCATGGAGAATGGGGTACCTGTCCTCTCAAGCATTTATACTTTTCATTACAAACAATCCAGTTGCACTCTTAGTTATTTTAATGTGTACAATTAAGTTATCATGGACTATGGTCACCCTGTTGTGCTATCAAATAGTAGGTCTTATTCGTTCTTTCTATTTTTCTTTATCCATTAGCCATCCCATCTCCCCTCAATCCCCCCAGTACCCTTCCCAGCCTCTGGTAACCATCCTTCTATTCTCTATCCATGAGTTCAATTGTTTTGATTTTTAGATCCCACAAGTAAGTGAGAACATGTGATGTTTGTCTTTCTGTTCTGGTTTATTTCACTTAACATAATTTACATATTCTTAATGCAAGTCTGATCCATTATGTAATTTGCAAATACTTTCTCCATGTTATGGATTGTATTCCTACTTTTTCATGATGTCTTTTTAAACACGAAAATTTTAAATTTTGACGGAGTGTATTTTATCTACCTTTTTCTCTTGCTGCTTGTGCTTTTGGTGTCATATCTAAGAAACCATTGCCTAATCCAAGGTCATGAAGATTTATGCCTGTTTTCTTCTAAAAGTTTTATAATTTGTATCTCTTACATTTGTATCTGTGATCCAAATTAAATGATTGTTTGTTAAAGATAATCAAATTATTATTCCTTTTGGAATTTTTTTCAAATAGTTAATCTACTATCTGAGAACTGTTTTGTGGAAAAAACATTTTTCTTTTTCTACTCACTTGAAATGCTACCTTTTCTCAAATATTATTTTTGAACACTTGATTTCCTTCCAGAAATCTGTCAATTCATATACTAGTACAAATTTTTTTTATTTTAGAATTAAAATATTTTAATATTGTACAACATAAATACTTCCATTACTTTTTTTACAAAATTTCGTGAGAATTTTTATTCATTTATTCTTTCAGATAAATTTTAGATTTATTTTATCAAGTCTCGCATCCAAAATAAAATGAGAATTATAATTTGTGTTCTTTTTGTAATTTCATTAAGCTTATGTGTTAATTTGAGGGAATTTAAATTTTATAATATTGGATCAACAAGTAGATATAGTGTACCATTTCATTTATTAATATTCTTCTTAGGACACTCAGTGAAGTTTTATCACTTTTTTCTCAAATAGATCCAAACTGTCTCATAAATTTATTCCTGGGAATTTATATTTTGTTATTATTATTGTGAATATAACCTTTTTGCTGAATATTTTCTAAGCATCTATATTACAAATGCAATATATACAATTTTTACTATAATGAAATTTTATTTAATGTATTTGGAAATTGCTTATTTGTTTTACCTCTTATATTCCTTTCTTTTTTTTTTTTTTTTTTTTTTTTTTTTTGAGACGGAGTCTCGCTCTGTCGCCCAGGCTGGAGTGCAGCCGCCGGATCTCAGCTCACTGCAAGCTCCGCCTCCCGGGTTTACGCCATCCTCCTGCCTCAGCCTCCCGAGCAGCTGGGACTACAGGAGCCCGCCACCTTGCTCGGCTGGTTTTTTGTATTTTTTCGTAGAGACGGGGTTTCACCGTCTTAGCCAGGATGGTCTCGATCTCCTGACCTCGTGATCCGCCCGTCTCGGCCTCCCAAAGTGCTGGGATTACAGGCTTGAGCCACTGCGCCTGGCCTTATATTCCTTTCTAATACATGTATTCATTCTTCATCATCAATTTCATTTGCCAGAATATCCAGAACAATATTAAATATCAGTGGTGATGATAGGTCTCCTCCCTTGTTCCTGATATTAGTAATAACGTCTTTCTCATGTTATTCTACCAAATGGCATTGTCTTTTGGTTTGTGTTAGATTTTCCATACAAAATTGAGGAAATTTTTCTCTCTTCATGGATGCTTAGGAATCTATGATTTCTAAGAATTATTACTGAACATTCAATTTCAGCAAATGTTTTTCAGGATCTATACACCTTATCATATTTCTTCTTCTTTGAACTATTAGTAAATTTCTATAGTAAAACGTTTTTAATTTGTTTAATAAGCTGTGTCTGTTCATAGTGAATCAATCTTTAACATACGACTAGATTCAATTTACTAAAGTTTTATTTAGAATTATTACTTCTCACTATTCATGAGTTCATGAGTGAGATTGATTTGTAGCTTTCTTTTTATGTTGTTTATGTCAGGTTTTGGTATCAGAAATGCACTGGTTTGAAAAATCAATTGCAATGGCTTTTTTTCCCCTTGCTTTAGAACAGTTCATATATAATGAGAATTTTCATTAAAACTTTGAAAAAAATAGCTTGGAATAATAATCTGAGCTGAAGTGTCTTTTGAAAGCAATTCTTTGACAGCATTCTTGAATTTATTCCTTATTTATAATTCCATTTTCCTTTACTGCTATTCTTGAGTCAATTTTGGTTATTTGTATTTTCTAAGAATTAGAGAGATCATAGGATAATTTCATTCCAGGAAAAAAGACAATTTACTGACAAAATTTCCCTTTCTGATAGACTCCAAAACAGTATGATTCAATGGAACTCCTTGTTCAATATAGTTTTGATGGTGTTTTTTGTTTGTTTGCTTGTTTTGTTTTTGTTTTAAGATGGAGTCTCACTCTGCCACCCAGGCTGGAGTGCAGTGGCATGATCTCGGCTCACTGCAAACTCAAACTCCTGGGCTCAAGCAATCCTCCCACCTCAGCTGCCAGAGTAGCTGGAACTACAGGCATGTGCCACCATACGTGGCTAATTTTTGTATTTTTGTAGAGACAACATTTCACCATATTGTCCAGGCTGGTCTTAAACTTCTGAGCTCACGCTATCTGCCTGCTTCGGCCTCCCAAAGAGTTGGGATTACAGGCATGAGCCACCGCACCCATCCATAAATATAGATTTAATCAGGTTGATTTCTAGGTTGACTAGGATGACAAATTGCTGTGTGACTGTGCAATTTCCACTGTCTCTGAGCCTCTGTTTCAATATTCTCCATGGTGGCTTGGTAAATAAAAATGGTTCTAGAGCATGAAACTGAACAACTTCCTCACGCTAAATAATGCATAGGTAACAAAGGATACAATACATTTTTTATCCAGAAGAAATCACTGACCTGACAAACCAGCAAATATATGTGTAAGTATGATGCAAAGAAAGTAAAACTCAGATAGTGAACACGGGCTGGTTAAATTCACATTATCTTTATCACACCCTTGTTCACGTCCCACTCTTCACAGAGATTCACCCAAATAAAATATTAAAGGTTCTATTGAATTTCTGACAAGTACAAACTCTCTATACCCAAGTATGGCTCTAGGCAACAGAGAAAGAAATAACAACAATAAACTATGTTTTCACACACAGCCTAGAATGTTTGTTAGGGAGAAAGGCAAAAAAAGACTCTGCTGTTCTAGTGGACCGGAAATTCACTTCAAGGTTCAGACACTCACACATTGGAGCAGTCTGCTTTGCTCAAACCTTTGTCCTTTCTCTCCACTTCATAGCTTCAGCTTTTAGGTGGTCCAGGCCCTCTGCTCACTCTGTCGCAGTCGAGAAATCAAACGTGACTGTCCCTCTGTGCTCCTTTCTTTGTCAATGCAGAGGGCAGAATGTAGGCTTGTAGACAACTGAGTGAGCCAGGATCTGAGAGACCGAGGTTCCAGTCTTAGGTCCACAGTAACCAGCTAGGATAGTGTGCACATGTGGTTTAAACTCTGTGAGCCTCAACTTCCACGTTGTTAAAATCGAGGGGGTTGTACTTCACAAGGTAAATTTTGAAGTCTTTGTCAGACTGACAATCTTTGATTCAAGTAAACAAAGTGCTGTTTTACAGTTTCAGTCTAGAGTTTGAGCCAAGCACCAGGGCCTACCACACAGACTGCCAGTCTAAGGATGGAAGCCACCTTCAAAGTGTAATTATTCAATAGTCTTGACTTCCCCAGAACCTTCTGCAGGGGGGTGGTGGGGAGTTAAATTCACCTTAAAAGTAACCTACTTGAGTTCACCAGCAAGTGCAAACTTGTCAACATTTAAGTATTACAACAAACTACCTGGATGCCTGTCTTCCTCCTTAGGAGTCTGGTTTGCTGTGGAAAGCTCAAGGGTTAACAAAAGGTAAGTGAATGTTTGATACAGATGGGCTCCTAGGCAGGCTCCTGAGGGGACAGGCAGACAGTATAGAGGGAAGGAGAAAAAACCGTCTGCTTCTTACTTCCCGCTCCCAGTGACCTGAGATGGAGTTCATTTTGCAGGGAGAGGAGCCTTTTTCAAATCTCCCTGTCTTGCAATCAGTCAGTAAAAAAAAAGAAAAGCAGGTGTGCTCTCTCCAGCCTCCAGGGCAGCAAAAAGAGAAGGGTTCATTGAAGCCAACCCTCCCCCAGAACTCCCTCCAGAATGATGCTATGCCACTAACCATGTTTCTAGAATTTTTTTTTCTATAGTTGCAATCAATCATCTCCTTTAAAGGGGACTCAACAGTTTAAAACTTGCAATTGAACAGGAAGGGAAACTGTTTGAATCAGACTTTGCAAAGGCAGGTAAGATTCCTGTATTCATGCATTCGATCCAGTATTTATAAGAAGGCCTATTATATAGCAGGCACTGTTCTAGGTGCTGAGAACTTAGAGGAAACCCAGAGGGAACATGGAGGACAGACAAGATCTCTGTCATGATAGTGCCCAACAACAAATAAGTGAATAAAATGATTCCAGATCCTCTTACATGATATGTAGGAAATAAAACCAGGTAATATGGCTGAGAGTCCAGCGGAGACAAATTAAATGGACTGTTTGCTCTGAGAAGGCCTCTTTTAATAACAATAGCTACCATATTGTCAGTACTCATTATATGCCAATGACATTACATTTGTTATTGGTTTCATCTTTGCAACAGCCTTGTGAAGTAAGAGTTGTAGTCCCCTTTTAAAGATTAAGAAATAGAAGCCGGGCACAGTGGCTCACACTTGTAATCCAAACACTTTGGGAGGCTGAGAAGGGAAAATTGTTTGAGCCCTAGAGTTTGAGACCAGCCTGAGCAACATGGTGAAACCCCATGTCTACCAAAAGAAAGAAAGAGGAAGGGAAGGGAAGGGAAGGGAAGGGAAGGGAAGGGAAGGGAAGGGAAGGGAAGGGAAGGGAAGGGAAGGGAAGGGAAGGGAAGGGAAGGGAAGGGAAGGGAAGGGAAGGGAAGGGAAGGGAAGGGAAGGGAAGGGAAGGGAAGGGAAGGGAAGGGAAGGGAAGGGAAGGGAAGGGAAGGGAAGGGAAGGGAAGGGAAGGGAAGGGAAGGGAAGGGAAGGGAAGGGAAGGGAAGGGAAGGGGGGAGGAGAGGAGAGGAGAGGAGAGGAGAGGAGAGGAGAGGAGAGGAGAGGAGAGGAAAGGAAGGAAGGAAGGAAGGAAGGAAGGAAGGAAGGAAGGAAGGAAGGAAGGAAGGAAAGGAAGGGAAGGAAGGAAGGAAGGAAGGAAGGAAAGAAGGAAGGAAGGAAGGAAGGAAGGAAAGAAAGAGAAAGATAAGCCGGGTGTAGTGGTGCACGCCTGTAGTCCCAGCTACTCAGGAGGCTGAGGTGGGCAGATCACTTTAGCCAAGGAGGTGGAGGCTGTAGTGAACCAAGATCACACTGCTGCACTTTAGCTTAAGCTACAGGGCAAGACCCTGTCTCAAAAAAAAAAAAAAAAAAAAAAAAGAAGAAAGGAAGAAGAAGAAGAAGAAAGAAGAAGGAAGAAGAAGGAAGAAGAAGGAAGAAGAAAGAAAGAAGAAAGAAAGAGAAAGAAGAAAGAAGGAAGAAAGAAGGAAGAAAGAAGGAAGAAAGAAGAAAGAAAGAAGAAAGAAAGAAGAAAGAAAGAAAGAAGAAGAAAGAAGAAGAAAGAAGAAGAAAGAAGAAAGAAGAAGAAAGAAGAAGAAAGAAGAAGAAGAAGAAGAAGAAGAAGAAGAAGAAGAAGAAGAAGAAGAAGAAGAAGAAGGAAAGAAAGAAAGAAAGAAAGAAAGAAAGAAAGAAAGAAAGAAAGAAAGAAAGAAAGAAAGAAAGAAAGAAATTGAGGCCAGAGGTCCACAGCTAGCAGGCAGCAGAGTGAAGATCTAAAGCCAGATATATCTAATTACAAAGCCCTGTGCTCCTGCCACTATGTTAACCTGGCCCTTGGGAAGAAGCCTCCTGTTGCACTGAAACAGTGGTCCTCAGTCCTGTGTGCACATGGGGGTTAGAAGATGCTGACACCCGGACTCCAGCCCCAGCAATTGTTATTTGCTTAGTCTCGAGTGCAGTCTTGATGTTTCAATATTTAGAGGCAGCCCAAGAGAGCTAAGTTGAGAACCTAGAACAAGCTCCTTAAGATGCAGAATCATCACATATATGGTCCACTCTGGGGCCCCAGCCAGCCCATCATCTTACTCCAAGAAAGTGCCACGTCATTCATTTCTTCTCTTCCTTCAGAAGTGCCAGGTCTGACACCAAGGTTACAGGGTGCAGGTGGCCACACCATACTTCAAGCAGACGCTGAACACTCCCAGACACTTAGGCTCATCCTCTTTACACAGACAAGAAAGCCCACGTACACACAGGCTTAGTAACCTTCTCAAGGTTGCTCCACTGTAAGTAGCAGAACTGGGATTGTAAATCCATCTTCTCAAACTCTTTACCACTAGCCTCACCTCCCTGACTTTGATTCAGTCCCCTGGTTTAAACTCAGAGTTGACAGAAATCCAAAGAAAAGCCAATTGAAATATAACCTGAGTTCTCTACATGAAGATGCCTACACAACAGATCCCTTGACACTTTTTGTGGCCCCAATATTCACCTTTCTCCAGCGGAGAATCTCAGCCTTCAACTTGCCACTAAAAGCTGTCCTTTCCATCACTGGATTTTTCTTTCTTTCATATGTGGTTTAAACTCTATGAGCCTCACTTGCCACATTTGTAAAATTGAAGGGGTTGTACTTCACAAGGTAAATTGTAAAGTCTTTCTCAGATTGACAATTTTGGATTCAAGAAAGTACTGTTTTAGAATGTTGGTCTGGAGTTTCAGCCAAGCACCAGAGTTTTATTTAGATTTTATAAGACAGTTTCTTTAAACTTTTATCTCAAAAACCACTTATCCTTCTAAACCCACATTTGCATGTAAAGAATAACTACTTTGAACCTGTAATTCTTTGTGACTCCCCCATTCAGACAACAAGCATCAATGTCACTAATCATGAAGCTCTAAGCTCCCATTGCATATGGCATGGCACTCTACATTTTTTTGAAGTGTTTTCGATCCTTTGCACCCCAAACATTGGGTGTGGATAGAGCTAATATTATGATCCCTGTTTTACATAGAAAGAAACTAAGATTTATAAAGACCAAATAATTGATGAAGTCGAGATTCAAACCTGAGTTCTTCAACCGGAGACCAGCTCCCTTTTCCCTAAGTAAAAAGCATGAGCAATATTTTGACTTTTAAGGGGTTTTACATTCTGTTAATTAGAACAAAAACCGATAATTTGAGTAGCACTTTAAAGTTGTCAAAGTACTTCCTCTATCGTTATTTCCCTTTATCCTCATGGAAATACTGGGATGCAGCCTAAAGGATTGTCTGCATTTATAATGGGGAGGCTGAGGCTCAGGGTGGTTAACCTACTTGTCTACAGATTTTACCTTCTCAGTAAGCTACAGTCTTAGGATATGGGTTTCTGTCTCCAATTCTGCTCCTCTCCCTAAAGATTCACAGTGCAAATTATTTAAGGTAATAAATTTTCCCTATGCTCAGATACAATTTAACTAAAATAAGTAAATAAGGTTTAATGCCTTGACCCACATATAAAATAAATGCATTACTCTGGTAGTTTAGTTTATTATCCAGCAAATGTTCACTCCCTCCCGCCTCTCCCACCCCCATTCCTCACCGTGTGACTTGCTTTGGTCTCGTAATGGGTGGTATTACATCCACTTAGCTTTGGCCTTGACATTGTTACTTCCTTGGCCAGTGGGATGTTAGCAGATGTGACTCCAAGCATAGACACAAAATAGGTTTGCCTAGTTATACTTGTTCTTGTGTGCCTTGGGTAACAAATGGACTAAGATAGATCAGAGCCAAGTAGAGTAGACCTTGACCCAGTCAGTGACTTGAAGCCAAGCTCAGCCAAAGCGAACATAAATCAGCTTCATGCAAGTTCATCCACAGATGCATACATGAGAAGAAATGAGACATCATTAAACGTCTCTGAGTGATTTGGTTACCTTGACTGAATAGTCCTTTTTACTGACAACTATTTAACCACAGTGCTAGAAACATGGTAAATATTTAAAATAGTCTTCAAATGATAGAACCCATAAACAATCCTCCGGACTTCTGGGTGTCCTCAGTCTTCTAGAACACAGAAGATTGTCTTCCAACAGGTAGCAGTGTTACACATGCTTTAGACCCTGCTAATGACAAAAGCAAGGCCTGATTGCTCCTTCAGAGAAGCAGGAATCAGGAAAAAAATATTCCAACTTCAAATCCACTCCCGTCTAAGGGACAAAATAACCCACAGCTTTAAAAAACAAAAACAAAACAAAACAAAACAAAAACAAAACAAAACAAAAAAAACAGATGGGATTTGGAGGTGAGGGTTTTCCAGCATGCAGTGTGGTGTAATGTGTCCTAAGAGTCTGGGCCAACATTTTTCCATGTCATCACTTTCAATGATTACTGAGTAATCCTTCCATTACTATGAAATCACAAACTTTGCTTACTCTTTTTAAAGCAGTTTCTGATACAGAAAGAAATATGCCACATCTACTGTCAAAACATCAAGAATGATTGTTTTCTGTGTTTCCAATAACCAGCAGCTTTTGTATGTGTTTTGTCTTCTTCACTCCACCACATCTATTAGAAAATCACCTCCCTTGAGATAGGAACCCCACAAATTTCTAACCTATGTAAAACCTTAGTAGTTGAGGCCCGTGAGAGGCACATGCATGTCTTTACTCGTGGTTGTATGTCCTGTTTATGTCTCTGGGACTGGCCCTGTTTATTAAGCTTTTGTGCAGAGGAGAAAACTGGGTCTCTATGAGTATAACACAAGACTCTACTATGCTATATTGAGTTGAAAATAATTTTCCAGGATCTCAAATCTTACAGAGAATGGCACAAGCAACATGGCCTTTGTTTACTTGGAGAGAAGATTATTGTGGCTTATGTAAGCATTACCACCAAGCCCAGACATTCAAACTTCACCCAAATGACCTCTAGACCCTGGCTCTGGTTTTTTTCAATTTTATTTTATTTTTTTTTCCATAGGTAGGAACACCCAGTGAAGGAATTGAGTCAGAAATACAAGCTACTTTGCAGCCTCAAATTTGAATTATCTAAGAAGGGAGGTGACCCAGGAACACCTTAAGGGCTCTCCCCTCCTGTTTTCTAAAACACTAAAGAAAGGCAAAAAGCCAACTGCTTTCCTAGGGGCCTAAGGCAATGGCTTGAATGAGGAGGTGCACACTCAATGCATTAAAAAAAAAGGACAATTGAAATTGAGTTGGGTTATTAAATTAATTATGTAAGTATAATTATATTAAATCCTGTAATTAATTACATTCTATTGCATAGCCCATTGAAAACTTACCAAAATGGCAGAGGCATTTAAGGTGGTGAAATGGAAACTCCAGTGTACTGAGCAGCAACCTAAAAAGAAATCTCACTGGGAAAGGAATATCTTTTCTTGATTATGCTCCAAAACATTGATACTTGTTTGGGACTTGACAACACTCTTGTCATCCTTCAACCTCTGCCTCCCAGGTTAAAATGATTCTCCTCCTGCGTCAGCCTCTCGAGTAGCTGGGATTACAGGTGCCCACCACCATGCCCGGCTAATGTTTTTGATTTTTTAGTAGAGACAGGGTTTCACCATGTTGACCAGGCTAGTCTTGAAATCCTGGCCTAAAGCCATCTGCCTGCCTCAGCCTCCCAAAATGTTGAGATTACAGGTGTGAGCCACCACGCCCGGCCCCTTTTCCTAATATTAACAGCTGTAGATACTAAGCTCTTCTGTGTCAGGCACTGTACTAAATACCCTACGTGTATTACATCATAAAGTCCCCACTATAAAACTGTGAGATGGGTATTATTATTATCCAATTTTGCAGAAGAGAAAACTGAGGTCTCCATTAAGTAATTTCTCTGAGGTCAGACAGTTATTAAAACATTGGAACTCCAAATTGTGCCATCCATTTGTGGTTTTACTGCCACACACAGAGCTCTGAAGGAGAAAGTGATGGCAGAAGTGGTGAGAGGCTGAGCAAAGCAAGAGAAAGCAGACAGGTCAGCTCTGGGAGTTGAGGACTGGCCTTTGGGGACCTCTGGACTGAGTAAAATGCACCCTCGCTCCTAGACAGGAAAGGCAAAATGACATTTGTGAGGTGTCCTCTCCAGGCCAAGTGCTTTCTTACAGGTTATCCTGTTTCATTCACACTCTGCTCCTGTGAAGTAGGTCTAATTAATCATTTTTCAGATGGAGCTAAGGCACAAAGATGCAAAATACCTGGCTCAGGGTCACATGGCGGGGAAGAGCAGGGCTGGTATTTGCACTCTGTTCTCTCTGAGCCCTTGTCTGTGTCCCACACCGGTGTGACTCCTGTAGGAAGCAGCATAGACACCATAGTTACCATGCACTGAGTATGGTATTAAAACAGGGGAGTTCTTACCAAAGGAAAAAGATGGTCATTATTTCTAAGTGTTTTGTGTTGAGAACTCTACCTTAATCCCTTATTTTGAAGCAACACTACATACGTCTCTGAGAAAACTGTTGTCCATTTGTCTATCATGAACTGTATAAGTGCTGGGTGCCAGACAGGCACTGGGAGGAGCGAGATGAGCAGAGGGCTGCAGGCTCTGCCCATTAGGAGCCCCTCCTTGTGTGTGGAGGGGAGAGGAGCAGGCACCCAGTAAGCGCCAGGCCCGGGGCAGGGGCGGTGCACAGTGCTGTGGAAACATGGGGAAGGGAGTGTCCCTGACCAAGACAGACTTCCCCAAGTAGGTAAGAGAGCTGGCTTTGGAACCAGACTTGGAATAATTACTCCACCTCCAATGTCTGTACTGTAAGAATGATCCATGAGGCTCAGAAAACAGTAGGGCACCTTCCTTGCTATGGAAAAGGCATTGGGAAGGAGGAAGGCAGGAAACACTAAAAAAAAGTAAATGACCAATCACGATAAGGAGTGTAGACTGGAACCTCTGCTGCAGTAGGGTGTCTGGTTGGAAGGAGGAAGTCAGGGAGGCAGGGGCAAGGCCAGGTGGTGGGTATGAGGGCCAGCCTCCGCAGGGGATGGAGAAGAGGAGTCAGAGTCTCCAGCATTGCTCTCTACCCAACTGCATCTCCAAATCCCCTCAGAGCTTCAGTGAAAGCCAGAGAAAGGCCTGGCCCCGCCCCAGACAAACACAGTCACAATCCCCAGGGCTGGTGCCCAGCAAGCGTATGTTTTAGAAATGCCAAGGTAATACTGTCTAGTGACAGTAATGAGGAAGAGTCAACAAGATGCAGTGAAGGAGTCTTCAAGGAGGGCTGGGGACAAAAGCGGAGGAGATGACCACAATGACACTAAGATTGCTAACTGAGCCTCCTGCAGAAGGGCGGGAACATTAGCTCAGCCAGAACTTACCCCAGGAGAAGAAAGGACATGTCCAGCAGCAGGTATGAAATCCATCCCCTCCCAGGCACCCAGATGTGAGCAGGTTCAGCAGCTGGAAGTGAAAGTCAGAGCTGGAACCAAAAGTGCTGTGGGAATCATGGGCAGGGGGTGTTGGAAAAGCTGACACAGCATAGTGCTGTGCAGGCAGAAGGCAGCCCCCAAGATTTACCAGGGAACAAAAGACCAGAGTGATGAGAGAAATGGGAGGGGACCCAGCATGGGGAGGGTAGCAGAAACCAAAGAGGGAGAAGGTTCGTGGAGGATGTGGTCTACAGGGTCTAGGGAGCCTACACCAGTTAAGGGGTTGAGGATGAAACAAAAGCTTCAGAGTTGTCAATGGAGGACAACTCCATGGGGAGGTATCAATGGCGAAACTGTGTGTCAAAATGTTCTATGGCAGAGTCAGGTGACTATAGTTAGCAAAATGTATCATGTATTTCAAAGTAGCTGAAAGAGTGAGTCTGAAATGTCCCCATCACATAGAAATGACACAATGACACAAGGCAATGGATACCCCAGATGCCCTGAGTTAATCATTACACGTTCTATGCGTGTAACGAAATATCACATGTACCCCAGAAATATGTAAAATATTATGCATCCTTTTTTTTAAAAGCCAGTTCTAGTGGATTATGGAGGACTTAGGGGATGAGGAAGAGAAGAAAGGCTTTTACTGTCCTAAGTCCCAGAGTTTATATCACCTGTTTCAGGGCTGGTGAAAAAAACAGGAAGGATATTTGTGAATTTAGAAATATGTTCTCTTGCACTGGGGTTTGGGTGGGGGTGTGTGAGCCAACGGGAATGCCTTTACTTAATGCATTGTCTTCTGAGAGGATTCAGTCAGATGACTAAGAAGCAAAGATAAAATGCATCGAGACTGCAGGAGAGGCAAGAGAAGAATGGAACAACAGGAAATATTCTGAACAGAAGTCCCCAACTGTTTTTATTTTTTATTTTTTTAATATCTGGAATGCTAATCATGGAATCAGCTGGAATGTTATCTCTAACTTACCTCTATCAGGAAGCATCAAGGTTTACAAAATTGACATAGCAGTTCTCATAGGAATCCCTTCTAGATGTCAACCTAGTGTGTGTGCCGTCATCTTTAAATGCTTTCCCATGTTTTCTGACAAATGTTAAAAGCAGCTTGTGCCTCTCAGAAAGACCAACTGCCCCTGTGGGGACTAATTGCATAGACCTTGTGCATGACGAAGAGGGTGCTACTCGGGAATAAGAAGAGGGGCTTAATGAATCACAAAGGTACATAATTTATCAAATAAAAAGAGTATGACATTTCAGAGTAAATTCCATGGAAAATGAATGCACTGTGTTTCGATGAATCAGGCACTGAGAATATTTCCTTAGAAACCAAGTCCATATTTTCATTAAGAGAGAGAGAGTGCGCACTCGAGTGAGAGAAAGTGGGAGAGAGAGAAGCTGTGGGATTCAAGTGCACCAGTGAGTTAACATCTTGTGGTAAAAATGCTGCCTGAGAAATTAAAATGATATTTGAAACATAAATCCCGAGTGCTAACAACTCTCGTTATAAGCACCCGCCAGAGTCAACAAGCAGAGTTTGTTTGCTAGGAGGTTGTTTCTGGAGGCCAATTCTTGAGTTCTCAAAAAACATCTGTGCAAACGCAGAGGGAAAGCCACAGCAATAGAAGCCATCAGTGGTTAGGTGTGTTATAAATACATTATTACTTCATTGTAATGGCACACGGGCCCTGGCTAGACTGTAGAATGACCTCACCAGCTGTCAGCCCTTGAGTTACTCTCCTTGAATGAGCATTCAAGATACAGCAGCGACTCCGAGTCGGTACCGTGTAAACACAGAGGTAATCGTTAAGAGAGGAACCAGGCACAAATTCATCAACATCTCACGAAGAAGCAGGGAGCCTTGGCCAAAACCCGAAAGACTGAGGGATTCTTCTGTCACACAAAAACACCGTTCAAGCCAGCCCTGAAGAACCTCTTTCATGGAACCTCCGAGCCAGCCATCCCCTGGGCTTTCTCACTCTGTCTTCCCGCGCAGAAAAAAAAAGTCCTCACCGCCCAAAAGAAGCAAGGCTCCTTCCAAGGAATCTATTCCCGTAGTGGAAACTCGGAAATGCAAGCTGAGGCTGGGTGGCAAGGGTCCGAAAGCAGCTGGGCTCCTGGCAGAGGTTCCCTCCACACACAGAAAGCCAACGACTTGATTCAGGAGTAGGCTTCCCTCTGCAAGTGAAGAAAAACATTTTGAAGATAAGGAGACTGCCCACAACTAAATGGAAAATGATGGGTGGGGCCAAGAAGTGTCAGAAACCATGGGGAAAAAAAGAGGAGGGGGAAAGAAGTGGATCACCCGGAGGTGGGCTGTCCTCATTTAACTCAAGTTTCCACAGAGCTCTGGGCAGTCCTGGGCCAGAGACAGGTCATGGGCATGGTGCGTGTCTGCACGGGCCTGGGAGTCAGGATGTCTGATATGGGTTTAGGGTCCTTCCACTGCAGTTTCAGTGTGACCGTCCACCCCACAATGTCCTTGGCCGTCCCTCACTGGCAAGGGTACGGGTGAATTTGTTTTTAATGAATGGGGGCATGAACCAAGTGTGGCCATGAGAGAGGTTCCGTGGATGTGTGCTATTAGCATGCTTTGGTGGGCAGAGGGGGAGGGAGAGATAAAGTGGGATTTTATTTTCTCCATATGCAAAAAGCAAAAGAAGCTTCAGCCTTGGTCCTTTGACTGACACAAGTATGGGTGTGGCTCTGGATAGAGAGATCCAGAAATTTCATTCCACTTAGTACCCAAGATTCTGAAGGAAACAACCAGACTGTAAGCCCCGTGAGGACAGTGAATATGTTAGCAGTATTGATCATCTGTGTCTCCCCGGTGCCTAGTGGAAGCCTCAGCACATACAGGGTACTCAAGTAGTGTTTGCAGAATGAACGGATGAGTGATCACAATAGCCATGAATGTCCCATGTTTTAGGTTACATACCACACCTCGCTTAAGCACTACCACCCCTCCAGCATAGCTACCACCAGCAGCTCCTGTTGGTCAGCCTTTGTCTATAAATGCTTGTTGCAAACAGAGGCATGAGTTTTCAAAGGTGAATGTGTTTGTGATGTAATCACTTGGGGGAAAATATCAGAATTTTATTCAAGGAAAAGTTTGTGCTAATAATTTAGGAAAATATATAGTAAAAATTTCAGTTTAACACGTATTTTATTCCTTGATGCATCTGTTTACTCATTCAAGAAATACTGTGCTGCATAGAAGATTTAAAAACCAGAAAAAGTCCCTGCTTTCAAGGAGCTTACATTTTAGTGGGGGAAGTGAATAGTGAAAGAAGAAACATATATATTTGTTAAGGCTATATGTGTATATCATTATGGAGTAAAAATGAGTTCTATGAAGAAAAATTAAGCAGGATAAGTGGATAGCGAGTGACAAAGTATGCTATTTTGCATAGGATAAACAGGGAAGTCCTCTATGGAGAGAGAATATTTGACCTAAGATTTGAAGGAAATGAGAAATTAAGCCCTTCAGAATTTTGGAATTTCCTTAGGGAAGAAAATTCCCAAAGGAAGGGTACAAAGGCCCCGAGGTGAGTACCAGGTCGCCAAAGCCCAGAAGGATACTGCTTCTACTTCATCTCTCCAAGCCCCCCAACCCAGTCCA
Organism: Macaca mulatta; assembly: GCF_049350105.2. Lineage (NCBI taxonomy): Eukaryota > Metazoa > Chordata > Mammalia > Primates > Cercopithecidae > Macaca > Macaca mulatta. The sequence continues at coordinate 58,384,563 of NC_133418.1, read as the reverse complement.
GGTTTCCAGGGAAGGTGACAAAAGCCATACTTCTCCCTGCATTTACTTAATTTCTCTCCCTTCCTTGTGTGCCCCCACACCACCCACCAACACATACATATACACAGCACCCTTCTCCTTAAGCCCAGACCAAAATCACTCATGAATATCACCTCATATAATACAGCTGTGAGGGCGTGGTAAGAAGCCAGAGAATCTCAGCTCTGGCCAAGGAGAGACACCCAGTTCCAGAGGTAAAGCCTCTGGCATGGAGGAGAAGCCCCCACAATGTTAGCCCACTTCCTCCTTCTTTTCCTTTCATTAGAACTCCAGAACTGCTGCTAGTAAGTGCAATCCCTTATATCTGCAAAAACACTTCTTTCTTGTCAAGTACTTCACGCCATGGTCTTATCTCTTCTTTACAAGCACCCCAAGAGGAGTACGTAGGGCACCCATTTTTACCATTTCACAGAAGGTGAAACTGAGGCAGCAAGAGACTGTAGTCATACAGCACCTCAGTGGCCAAGTTGAAACTGATAGGTGAATTCCTGACTCCTGGCCCTGGGTTTCTTCCTGTACACTACGTCGCTGTGAGGTTCCTCCTAGAACTGTACATGATGATAAATTGCAGTGCTTAATCCCAAAAGCTTTTCAGGGCAATTCAAGGCACTGTGTGGAAGTATAACCATTACTACTGTGATTTTGGATTGAAATAAGAAATTAGTGCCTATGCATACAAACAGGTTTGTCATTGTTACCAGCAGTCTTAGCCTTGGCAAACGTTGAATGCAAAGTATTGTAACTATGAAAGCTCTGGGTTGATGGGCATATGATGCCTTATGGGCTGAAGATGCTGATATTCTTGTTGGCTGGTTATTCTTCAGCACAGAGAATCCAAAAGCAAATCGTTCCCTTGTCCTCTCACAACCATACACAGCAAGGGAGGTGCAAGGCGTGGCATGGTCTAAGATGGCCATGGGTGAAGAAAACGGTGGCAGGGCTCCAAGGTCGCTAAGACTTAACTGTCACGTGAATGAAGCACAGTAGTAAAGGCACATCTCCCCAGGCCTAGCATCTGCCAGACAGTGTGCTGCCAGCGTTCCTTGTCTTGGGTTTCAAAAAAAGGCTGGAATCCACACCTCTATGGCATAGCCACCTAAGTAAGGCCACTTACACAAAGGAACAGTGGTTTTATCCTGGTGGCTGCTGCTATTTTTTAAACCCGCCAAAGACTTTTGTAGGTAATGAGTGAGACTCTTGCCTTTAAACCCACACTGGATTTTAAAACTTATCCTGTGAAAGAAATAATAGGACACAGAGAATTAAGGAAAAGAAGATTTTTTCCTCACTTCTTAGAACTTTCAGCTACTGTCAACAAGTATGCAGGCGTTTGCTTGATCAACTGCTGATAGAACATGGTAAATTTCTCAAAATAGGCATCTATTACCTAATCTGAACTCTTGTAGAGAACTTAATGGAGGTGGTAAAGCAAATTTTATCTCCATTTTATATATGGACTAATGGAGAAAGTTGACAAGACCTACAACCAGAGACCGGATCCTTGATGCCTCATTCAGCAGGACATCTCTCCATGGCACTGGACAAAATGCACTTGGCCGTACTCCAGATTCCCATGACAAAAGTCTAGCCATGTGCTGTCCAACATGGTTGCTATGAGCCATGCATGGCTCCTGAGTACTTGAGATGTGGCTAGTCCCTACTGAGGCGCGTCATAAGTGTAAAATGCACGCCAGCATTCAAGATTTATCACGAAAAAAAGATGTAAAATATCTCATTATTAATTTTATGTTGATGGTGTATTGAAATGATATCTTAGATATGTAGGGTTAAGTAAAACATAAAATTAATTCCACCTGTTTCTTTGCATTTTATTGAATGCAGCTCCTAGGAGACATAAAGTCACAGATGTGGCTTGCATGATGTTTCTATGGGATGGTGCTCATGTAGACAGAGTTTTTGGACATTTCTTTGGAGGGATCCTTTAGGATATAACCATTTGCTTTCCATTGCAGTGAAAATTCCCTAGCAATTGGACAACATTCCTCTCCAGCATTCCTTCTATTCTGTCACACCTGAGAGCAAGAACCTGATGACACACATTTTCACATGTTTCTGTGACTCTATTGAAAGTAGCAGGCAAGGAATGGTGCATTTTATTTTAATAAATTAGGTTAAAATTATGGAAGTAACAGCTCCATTTTATTTCTCTTTCCTTTGATGTCTATATTTAAACAATCTAGAGATTCTCATTTCAGCCCATTACCAGACCGTCTTCTAATACATTCTCCCAGTTTTTTTTTTTTTTTTTCTAAACAAGAACATGAATCCCTGTTGCCTGCCTCTTGGCAACTCTTGACTCTCCCAAGGCAAAATTTTGGAAGACACTCATTGCAGAAGCACATAGAATTGAAGACAAGGAGGAGCACTGGATATTCAGATGTTAAAGTCTGACTCCAAGCTCTGGCTTGTAATGGGCACTGGTCTAATGTGGTATTTACAGCTGAAGGGGGGTAAAAAAAAAAAAAAAAAGCAGATTGCTTCCAGAAGCTATGCATCTGCTACCCGGTAAGCCTGCTGGTTTGACGCGCTCAGCAAAGTGCATGAAGAACTCTTGAACGTCACAGTGATTTGGTTAATTGGGTAAAGATAAGGGTTTCTGAATAGCAGAGTCAGTTTGCCATATTGGCCTGGCACCCAGGGACGTGTGATGAAAAAAAGCTCGGCTGTCTGGATGCATCTGAACGCTCAGTTATTTCATAAAGCCTGCACTGTGTATTTGGAATGCACATTTGCTCTTATGAATAACAGTAATTGTTTGGCTTGGCCTGCCTTTGTGTGACCGCCAGCTGGCAATGACTGGAACCGTGACACATGACACTCCAGCTGTGTCCACATGTTTCTGCCTCGCAGTATCCACTTATATAATTTGCTTTTTTGATCAACAGTTGAGCCATTTAAGGGAACTCATCATATTACACATGCCAGCTACTTCTCTGCAAATACTTCTATTGCAATTTCAAAGAAAGATTTTCATTATTCCTTGCTTATTATGGGGATGTTGCGACTTCATTAAACATAGTGCAGTAAAAGATACATTCCTAATTGAACTTGAATATTTTTCCCTTGAATACACATAATTACAAGACAATAGCTTAGCATTTAATCAAATGAACCATTAAAATAGTAACTAATGATGGTCTTACTATGACTGACAGACCTGACCCAACTATCTTTAACTTACCCCCCGCCACCCCGACACACACACAATTTTATTAGGCTTGCTGTATTAGTCATTGTAATTAGGTTTGCAGTAGAGAACTGATAACTACCTGGGTTGTGGTAAAGAATCTTATCTGCTTAGGTGTTAAAGTTTCTGTTGTGCTACAATCTATTTTCTTCACAGAGATTTGGAAGAAGCAAGCAGAAATTGAACTTGACCCAAAATATACTTGTATTTTTATTACCTTTTCCTGTGAAACTGAAAACATTCACTTAATCCCTCCTTCCTGATACTGAAGAGTAAGGAACACACGCAGCCCTTTCAGCTCTTGGGAAAATTCTAAATTATGCAACTTTGGTAACTTATGGCCCAGCCAGTGAAACTAGGTCATTGTAGCCTAAAACCCCTCTTTGACTTTGTCCCTTAGTATCACTTGGGTTTCTTCAAATCGCTGAGTTGATTAAATATGGTGAAACATCATATGGCTGACCAGAGAACCATCTGCTGGCGGTCTTTACGGCCCAGAAGGACAGGTACCATGCAGAAATGATTCATGCTGGCTACTAGAGACTTTTTACTTGGAGGAGAGAAGAATTCATTTCATCCATTCCTTTAATACTCAGACTGTCCTGGCTCATGTAAGCAGGCCGAACTTTAGGAATATTGAGAGAATGACATACAGTAGCTGTTAAAAAAAAAAAAAAAAGGTTCAGTGTGAGGGAGGGAACATGGAAAAGTGAAAGGTCTATTAAATGAGTCATCAAGAGGCTTGAGTTCTAGTTCAGGATCTGCCACTAAATAGTTACACTGCCTTGGGGAAATAAACCTCTTACTTGTTAATGCATGAAATGCCTGATTCTTTAAAAGGAGAAGAGGAAGAGGAGGAAAAAGAAGAGAAAGGGGGTGTGGAGCAATAGAAAGTCTTGTTCTTCCTAATACACAGGATCGTTATGGAAACCCAGTAGGATAATAATTATAAAAGGATTTGGATAAATATAAAATATTCTGCAAATTCAAGGAATTATTAGTGTTTAAAGTATCATAAACTTGGAAGTTAAAATTCAGGGATGTGTAAGTCCTAGGAATATACCTTATCCAAAGCTGGAGAAAGGTGAGACGTGTTAGCTCAGTAGATGCTGTTTGCTTAGGGGCATTTGAGAGAGAAAATCAAATTGGGAGTTGATTAAAAATTTTATCCTTAGACAATTGAATGTCAACAAATTAGTGAGCTGGGAGGGAACCAGAAACCTTATAGCCAACCCCCTTCATTTTACTGACAAGGAGACTGAGTCATAGCAAAGGGAAGTGACTTGCCCAAGACCACAGAGCTAGATGATGGCAGAGTGTGGAAACTCAGCCCTTCTGACACACGCTGACTCCCATCCTCTCTATTGGATCTTGGGAGAAAGCATTCTGTCAAAAGACACATAACAAGAATTAAGAGAGTTTCTATGGAAAATTCTCTTTCTGTGGGAAAATAAGAAGAGGTAAGTGGATAAAGTGCCAGACATTGGTGCATGAGATCACAAGACAATAAAAACCAGGATTAACAACCAGGAACAAAAGCTTGTCACATCTCTGGAGGGCTTTGATGAGAAGCGCCCTGGGACTTAGTGACCGGCTGTTGGGAATGGGGAGGAGTGGAAACAAGCAGCACTGGAGTCGGGAGCTTTATCCGATCTGAAAAGTGGTCCCTGGGGGAGTGACCACTAGCACAAACAAGTCTACAGTGCCTGGTGGGAGATGATAGCAAACAGTCTCCCACCAGGCCCTTGCTAATATTGAAGAGAATTTGGAGCTGGAGGATGTAGTACAGCCGCAGCAGCAGTATCCAGACAGCAATGAGGCCTGAGGTCAGGAAGCTGACAATGTCATGGTTCTGGGTGGTCCATCTGCTTTGGAATAAGACCCTAGCCAGCAGCTGGGGTTACCAGAAAAAGGGTTCAGTTCTTAAGCGAAGAAGCTTGCAAGAAATAGAACTGTCTCTGGCGTATCTTGGGTACAATAATGAAGAACAAGGTAAGATATTCATTTCTCCGTCAAATGGGGTAGGATTCAGGGTAGATTCTGACCTCAACAAGATGGCTGAAGCACAAACCATGGGAACTGGGCCAGCCTGTTTCAGAAGGAAAAAGGCATAGGAGGACTGGAATTTCCCCCAAGCCCATTTGGAACTCCAGGTTTAGGATTGGAGATGAGTTCCACTACTGTGGTGTGACTCTCCTGAAATACTAGTGCCCTTGGTCAGACTTGTAGGCTGAAAGACTACCATTTGAAAGTCTATAGAGATTACTATTGAAATGTGAGGAATTCAGGGCCTAACATTTTTCTCAGTTATGCAAGGACCTAATCTTGGATTATTGTGTAGGCTTTAATTACTATGAGGGCAGGTGTCGTGTCTATTGGTTTGCCATTTTATGCCAGGCACATAGTAGTCATTCAATAAATATTTGTAAAAAAAAAAAAAAGAGAGAATAAATCTCCAGACTACTTCCTTCCTCTATTGGTCATTCAAATATTATTTCTCTGATCTTAAGATCTTGTCATACTGATGGACACCCTGACGGCTTCATAAAGTCGTCGAGGTCTGGCTTACAGCCAAGCAGACTCAAAACTGTGGTTGCAGCAGAGAATCTTAACCAAAGTAAACATGTGGCTAGAAGGAGAGGCTGTAAGTCTTTCCTTCACCATGTCACCACCTCTTCATATCTTTTCTATTCAGAGCATTTACAGAATTTTAAAGGAACCCTAGGAAAAGAAACAAATTTTTAAAGAAGAGCGAGCAGAGCACCAAATGCTTGAACAACTGGTTATTTTATCTTTAGTGTTAATGAGAGGGAGGTATCAGGAAGAAAGCAATAGACCAGATTCAAAAAGCATCCAAAATGTCAGTACCTTCTTTAATGTGGCCAAGTTGTTTAGAGAGCAAAGCTCATTTCTTTACTTAAACGTTCACTTATTAATGATTCTCTTTATCTCAATTTCTCTATTGCAAAATGATGATAAAAATCATACCTATCTCTTAGAGTGGTTGGGATGATTAAAAGTGTTTATACATATCAAAGTTTAAGAAAAGTCCCAGGTACATAATAAGTATTCATAAAGGTTAGCTATAATCATTGCTATCATCATCATTTCCATCATCACTACCATCACTGTCACAGTTGAATCACTTGTTCAGAGAAGAGTATAACTGAAGACTGTGAGTTCCCTAAAGATAAGTGTGGCACAGTTACCACTGTTATGTCTGCCAATTAGGATAGAACTCAGTGCAAACTAGGGGCTCAACAAATGTCTATTGATTAAAACAACGAATGCATGCATAAAGACCAGCAGAGACTTGGTGGCTAAATAAAAGAGCAGAAAGGCCATAGTGGTATGGAAAGGCATTCTGAATCAATGGAAATCAGAGTTTAAATAGACGCCAGCTGGGCAGATTTTAAGGCGATCATTCTGCCTATGACTGAAAACTCCTGCAGAAGACTGAGCCACGATGGAACCCTGAAGTATGGTTCATGCCAAGAGAAGGAGAGCTTTGAAAGCCAGGCTAAGATGGTTGGACTTTGTTGTGAATCAGAGTGCTCACAGTTCATTCCCACAGCAGAAAACCAGTAAACACTTAACACATTTCAATCAATCTAAATCTGAGAAGTTGTACAAGAGTCGCAATTCACGTGAACCACAGTCACCAATTTTAGCATGCATGGGACAGGCCATTTACTTAACAGACTGTTGTTTTGGGTTTAAAATTTGTTATTACTATTTATTTGAAAAAGTAGTATGTGAATATCTTAAAAGTTTATCAACAGGGACTTCCAGCTACTGCTTGGGATATGAGAAACTGGAAAGGTCATTGCTTCTGCAATAATAACAAGGAAAAGATGTATAATCTACAAAATCATAACTTTTCTTGAACCTATGAGAGAGTTGAGATTGCATAACAAATACTTTAAAAAGACAGGCACTTCCAAAGAGATGTTAGGATGGAAACGCTGACTTCCCTGCAGCAGAGCACACGGGAAAGACGAGGCACTCATAACTCGTGGGTAAGAAGGTTTTAGTTAATATTTTTTACAAATTGGTAAATGCCAACTTTGGGCTACTGTGAGAATATAAGAACCACCATGAGCCACAGACACAAGGGAAGTTCACACCCAACCACAGAATCATCTCCGTTAATTTCACTGAGAAACTTACCCAGGTGCTCATGGGAAAGAATGAGGACAGGGCAGGAGACCAAAGAGAGCCTCCCTTCTGAGGAGCAGAACTCACCGTAAGTAGGCATCAACCTGCCCAAATCTCTCTCCCTCCAGAACAAAGCCTTAGACGTCCCTCAGATGTAAGAAAGAAAGTCTGATCGACAAAAGGAAGTACAGTGTGATGGAAATGGTAAAAATACAGATAACTGTATTATCTGTATCAGTTTTAGAGCATTTAAAGATTAGAGAAAATGTTATAAAATTAATAAAATGTCTAAATCAAAAATAGTAGCAACGTATAAACGTATAAAATAGTAGCAATTTAATCAAGACAGTGTTATATTGGTGAAGCATAGACACTTTGATCAATGCAACAGAATAAAGAATCCAGAAATAGATCCATACGTACATATGATCAATCAATTTTTGAACAACATACAAAGACAATTAAATAGTAATATAGGCCCACCACAAATTCTCACCCAGGATTATTGTAATAGCACTATACCTAGGTTTAGCTTAGTAAAACTGCTAAGAACTAAAGTCAAAGATCTTAAAAGTACCAGGAGGAAAAAAATTACCCTCAAAGGACAACTTAAAAACAGAAAATACAGAAAACAGAAGATAAGGAAATAACATCTTCAAAGCTCTTATAGAAAATAACTGAAAATCTAGAATTCTATAGTTATATGAAATAATTTTCAAAAATAAATATAAGATACTTATTTTGGTTAGGATCTAGAAAGATGTAAAAGGTCATTGTTCTCATGGTAAAAATAATCTAGATGAAGTAAAATCATATTTTTATTTTTCTAGCCAGCTGGCAAAGAATAGTATAACTAGCCAGCTGGCAAAGAATTGTATAACTAAGGAATCTTTGACAAACTGAGTTTCAGAGTTTCAAATGATTCCTTCATAAATGAACAGAGAGCCATAGCAGCTTTTGTACCTAAAGGATGGTCATTTCTAGTGCTAGTGGATGGGAAAACCAGCCTCCCATAAAGCCTCACCATGGGTAAGGAGGAATCAGACAAACCCTAGAATACCACGTAAGTTGGAAGGACAGATCAGAATCTGGAGAAGCCCTAACTGCAAAAATAAAATTGGTATATCTAAAAAATATGTAGCCTTATCATATTCCTGAATTTTTGCCAAGAAAGCAATAGTGGAGAGGGTCTGGAAGTCTAATATTGCTGAGTTTTCATATTTTCACAGTAATTGTATTCTTGGGCCCTGTTCCATTGAATCCAAAGGTAAACCAACTATATTTTGAACAGCAGCACAAACTCCTCTCAATTCCAATTAAAAGATCAAAAATATAGTTATAAGAAAAGTTAGAGGTTGAGCTATTCACAGGTGAACTCAATATAATTAAAGCTACAATTCTATTTGATTTGAGGAAGAACCTAAATAGTCAGTGCTTCACCCTAACTGCTAAACAAAGGAAAGGGGTTTCAATCTCTAGTAAATCAGCAAAACAAACAATACTACACTTTATTCTTTTACTCACAACCTCTAGAAAAAAATTTAAAGTAGAAAGCTTGCAAAAACAAAAACCAGGAAAATGTAATAATAATTAAAACAAAACATAGTCAATAAAAGCAGAACTGCAGATGACACAACTCCAGAAATTAGCAAAAAAAGAACTTTAAGAACACATAAATATGTTAAGAAACTCACAGAAAAAGATGAATGTAATGGCAGATAAATGAAGTATTTCAGGAAAGCAATAGAAAATACTTAAAAGTTCACATTTTACAACTGAACAATGTAATTTCTGGAATTAAAAATCCTGGCCGGGTGTGGTGGCTCAAGCCTGTAATCCCAGCACTTTGGGAGGCCAAGATGGGTGGATCACGAGGTCAGGAGATGGAGACCATCCTGGCTAACATGGTGAAACCCCGTCTCTACTAAAACAATACAAAAAAAACTAGCCAGGGGAGGTGGCGGGCGCCTGTAGTCCCAGCTACTCAGGAGGCTAAGGCAGGAGAATGGCGTGGACCCGGGAGGTGGAGCTTGCAGTGAGCTGAGATCCGGCCACTGCACTCCAGCCTGGGCAACAGAGCGAGACTCCGTCTCAAAAAAAAAAAAAAAAGAAAAAGAAAAATCCACTGACTGGCCTTAGTAGTAAGCTGGACACTGAAGAAAATTAAGTGAGCTTAAAGGCAAGTAAACAGAAATTACCCAAGCTAAAGAAGAGTGAGGAGATTAGATAAAAGAAAGAAGCAGAGCATCTGTAATCTTTAAGATAATATCAATCAATCTAACATACATAAAGAGTCCCAAAGGAAGAGTAGGAAATAAAGGGAAGAAATACATATTTAAATAAATAATTGCCTAAATTTTCCAAAGTTTAATGAGAAAACAACCCCCAGATCCAAGAATTTCAAAGGACCCTAAGTAGAATAAATAAAACAAATAAAAATATCATACCTGGGCACATCATTATGAAATTGCCAAAAATCATAGAAAAATCACAAAGCCAGTCAGAGGAAAAGAGTATGCATTATATACTGGAAAACAATAAATTCATTTTGTGAAGAGCAAAGAAAATAATAATGTATGTGGATAGGTCATGATACTGACTTTTTAAGGCTATGCATATTCTCTTAAGTATTTCTCTCCTGCATGTGGTGTGAAAAAGAACAGAGGCCCTATAAAGTCTTCTAGAGGGGATAACGATAGTGAGACTAAGTAGAAACATGAGGCCCTCATACAAAGTGGCCATCCTTGCCATCCTTGCTGGTCAGAAATTCCATGGGGGATTGTTTACTACAGGCAACTTTATCTTGCAGTATCAGGGAATAGTATAAAGCAAAGCAATTTCTAATGTATTTAAATAAAATTTCTACACAACTTTTAATAGGTCTTGAGCAAGAGCCTTATTACCCAGGTGTGAACTTTACCTCATTAAAGGAAAAAGCCCCGTGGCTGGAATCAAAAGGCTTGAGTCCTACAGGTAACTATCAATTACAGATAACTATCAATTACAGATGACCTTGCTCTGGTCATTTAACACTGGTGAGCTCATGGAAGCACAGTGTGTGGAATAGAGGGACTGGGGGTGCTCATGTGGAGTGTTTTCTTGTCCAGCGGGCTGCAGGGTATCCTAGAGCAGCATGTTCAGTCCTGGATGCACACCACATAAAATGAGGAATATTAACAAGACAAGACAGCTCCAGAGTAACGTGACTAGAAAGCAACGAGTGAAAAACTCATGTTATTAAAAAGTGATCGGAGGAATAGTCCTGGGTTCTTAACCTGGAATTCCTAGACCTAAAATCAGATGTATATTTTATTGCTATGTGCATATGTACTTTTTTTTTATTCTTCACTCCCAAAAGTATTCCAAACTCTACCCAAGTTGAAATAAAGATACTGGCAGAATTTCCTAATTGTTTTCTGTTTTCAGTTTTATTTTATATTGACAAATAATTATATATATAATATTTATGGGGTACAATGTGATGTTTTGATATATGAAAACATTATGGAATACCAAATCAAGCCAATTAATATATCTATTATCTCAAATACTTGATGTTTATTTGTGGTAAGAACGTTTATCAAATTTTTATTTTTATTTTGAGTTCCTGGGCACATGTGCAGGTTGTGCAGGTTTGTTAAACAGGTAAATGCATGCCATAGGGTTTGCTGCACTTATCAACCCGTCACCTAGGTATTAAGCCCAGCATACAGTAGCTATTTTTCCTAATGCTCTCCCTCTCCCCACCTCACCCCCTTGACAGGCCCCAGTGCATGTTGTTCCCCTCCTTGTGTCCCTGTGTTCTCATTGTTCAGCTCCCACTTACAAGTAAGAACATGTGGTGTTTGGTTTTCTGTTTCTGAATTAGTTTGCTGAGGATGGTGGCTTCCAGCTCCATCCATGTCCCTGGGAAGGACATGATCTTGTTCTTTTTTATGGCTGCATAGTATTCCATGGTGTGTATATACTACATTTTCTTTATCCAGTCTATCACTGATGGGCATTTGGGTTGATTCCATGTCTTTATTATTGGGAATAGTGCTGCAATTAACATATGCGTGAATGTATCTTTGTAACAGAATGATTTATATTCCTCTGGGTATATACCCAGTAATGGGATTGCTAGGTCAAATGGTATTTCTGGTTCTAGATCTTTGAGGAATCACCACATTGTCTTCCACAATGGTTGAATAGTTTACATTCTCACCAACAGTGTAAAAGTGTTCCTATTTCTCCACAACTTCACCAGCAACTGTTGTTTCTTGACTTTTTGATAATTACCATTCTGACTGACATAAGATGGTATCTCATTGTGGTTTCGATTTGCATTTCTTTAATGACCAGTGATGTTGAGCAGAAACCCTGCAAGCCAGAAGAGATTGGGGGTCAAGATCCACTGATGGTAAGAACTTTTGCAATCCATTCTTTTAGCTATTTTGAAATATACAACACATTTTTATTAACTATCGTCACCGTGATGTGTAATAGGTCACAAGAGCCTATTCATCCTTTTAACTGAAACTCTGCACCATTTAACTAACATCTTTCCTTTCCCCATCTGCACGTGCCCCCAACCTCTGTTAACTATATTGGGGAGCAACACTGTATAAAAGGATTAGACTTCATTTGGACAATGTGTTCTGGCAGAGAAAGACAGATCTTTGTTGAAATCCTAGCTGTGCCACTGAGTAATCACATGACCTTTGGCACTCAATTTAATCTCCCTGGTCATCTGTTTCCGTACTTTTAAAAACTTGAGGACAGCTGTGGTGGCTCATGCCTGTAATTCCAGCACTTTGGGAGGCTGAGGTGGGTGGATAACTTGAGGTCAGGAGTTCAAGACCAGCCTGGCCAACATGGTGAAACCCTGTTTCTACTAACAATAGCAAAAAATTAGCTGGGTGTGGTGGAGGGCACCTGTAGTTGCAGCTCCTCAGGAAGCTGAGGTATAAGAATCCTTTGAACCCAGGAACCAGAGGTTGCAGTGAGCCAACACTGCGCTACTGCACTCCAGCCTGGGTGACAGAGTGAGACTCTGTCTCAAAAAAAAAAAAACAAAAAACAAAAAACTTGAGAGGGGTCATAAGGATTGCAGGTAATGTATGCAAATCTGAGCACATAGCAGAGGCTTCATGTGTGGTAACTAGTATTATTATTCACTTGTATAAGAACACCTGAGTCAGGACTAATGCGTAAAAGCCACAAAGGGATAGATCTGAGCTCAGAGGTTTTTTTTTTTAAAAAAAATCAAGAACTATTTCTTAAAAACAGAATGATCTGCCTTCTGGGATTCTGAGCAACCATCTCCAACACACTTATGTACAGGCAGATCTCAGATACTTATGTATCTGCAGCTCTCAGAGATATGGTAAAGTAATTAGGGAGGGGCTCAACTAAATAACTTTGGAGGTCTTTTCCAAAAGTAAAATCTTGTAATTCTATGCTTCAGGCTCTGACATGCGCCTCTTGTATCTCATAAACATTTCTTGCACTTCTTGTGCCACTTATATTTCTAGAAATATCATCAGACCCTTCTGAAGAATGAAAAGACCACATACGTGAAACTGTTTTCTAAGCTATAAAGCATCATCTGCGTATGAGATTGCTTTCTGAATTGAAACTCAGCAGTCCGCATCATCTCTGACAGTAGGTTTTCCTTTCTTCTTGCAGATCTGTATTCCTTCTTTTCAGTTACAGAGAGAATTGGGAGCCTTCCAAACACAGATTATCTCAACAGGGCTTGTTTCATGTATTTAAAGAGTTCAACTCCATAAACTGAGGAGTTGATATCATGGTTCTCTGCTATTTCCGATTCATCCAGAGGCACTTTTTTTCCTTTCTGCATCATTTAAATGAAAAATCTTTATAGTCCAATTGTATCAGGTGAGTGCCAAGTCATCCTTCAATGCCTTGAATCCTGGTCCTACTCATAAGATGCATCTGAATGTATAATTTAAATTCTACCATGAAGAGGAACAAATAGTCCAGATGAGAATAAGCAGAAGAGAATTAAATTGAGAAAGTGTGAGAGATCCAAGCCTGAGTGAAAGCCACTGATTCTTGTCGGATAATTTAGCAGACCACTCACCTAGGAAAACACTTAGAAAACTCTTAACTGTTTGTGTAACTGATATGGAAGCCAATAGGCTGGACCATGGCCGGGTAGCGTTGATAATCTCAGTGGCCTAGACCTGGAGCTGCTCAGCTCTGACATGGCTAAGCCACTGCACAACCTTGGCTTTTCTTCTCCACGTTCTGTGCTCTTCAAAATCTTCAGCCGAAAAATGAAGATTGGAAGAGATGAACCAAAGGTGCTTCTAATCTTTAACAAGTGTTGTCTCCGGATAATACACATGCTTTTATTAATTCAAATTCGTGGATTTGACCTGAGCTACCCAGATTTGCTAATCTAACTCTGTTGTGATACATAATCATAGAATACGAACACTTGCCTCTGATCTCAAATATTGGAGGTCCCTTATAAGGCAGTGGGTCCAGAAGAGACAATCCTTAGCAAAAGGAGGACTGTCTAACTGCTGACACTTGAGGCTCTTTTCCCATCACCTGGATCCTCTGTTTCTCCCCTTCCTCTGATCCCCAAAGCCAAGTGGGTGGACCAGTTGTACTCTACTTAGCATATGTACCTTATCCTGCATGTGAGCTTTCTATGCTGTATGTTTGCTCTCAAATCTGTCTTTGGTTTATACAAATGTCTTCTGAGTGGTAGGTGTGGACATTGTTGATACATAATATGATTTGCTGTGTACCCTTCATGCCCCAAAGATAGCTCCAAGTATTCACTCCTTAATATGAGTCAATCTTAACAAAATTCTCATTTTTTTCATATCACTTATTACTTGCTGACATTAGAGTACATATCTATTTGTTTATTGTCTGTCTTTCACACTAGAATGTAAATTTCCTACTTTATGGATGTTATCTCTTTTACTCACCACTATGCATCCAGAGCATAGAAATTATGCATAAAATTATTGCAGATTATAGGGTTATAGGATCCAGAGTCCTCTGGTCTCCTCACTTTCTTTCCTCCATCTTCTAAGGACTCCATGAAACTCTGAAAACTGCTCACAGAGGAGAAAATAGAAAGCCAGAAATGCTCAGTGTTTGTCTAAGGCCACAAAACCAGGCAGTGGCAGGATGCTGGGCTCTTTGCTGATGTGCTTTTCATGCTGTCAAATAACCTAGAAGCTGTTACTGGCATCAATACATTCCTCACTCTTCTCATTTGTTTGTCCATCAACAGAAAATGAGTTTCTTTCTAACATTTTTGTCACTGGTGCCCAACGCAGAGTTTCAAATGTTTATTCTTTTCCAGCGTCACAGAAAGATCTGAGGTCTTATGCCTTTCCTACGTCTCCACCTAGGGCCATTTATTCTCCAGGGGAGCTGGAGGCCAACTGCTCCTCTGTTGCCCTCCAATCTGGGGCTGCTCCAAAAAGTCCCATCCCTCCTCCCATTGCCACTAGCTCCCTTTGGGCCACCAGGGGACAGGGGGATGACAGGCCAGAGTCTGTGGCATCCTCACTGATGAAGAAATCTCCCGGATCACAAGCCCAGCTGTTAACATGAATGACAGTCAGCAAAGAGGAATCACAGAAACAGATGCCTCAAGCTCCCAGTTACGGTGGTGCTGAAGGGGTGTTTGGCAGGACCCACAATTCACCCTTACTCTGCTGAGGAGGCCTACAGCCTGGAGATTTAGTGGAGATGGGCATGAGTGAAGACCATCACGTTAGAGAAGTGCCAAAGACCCCCAGAGACCGTTTAAAAAGAGATGTCCCTCAACTGAAAGGAAGAGAGGAGGGATAAAAGAAAGAATGCTGCTGTTTCTTACCAGTCAAGATGGTTCCTATTTAAAATATAAAAGATGAGAGACATGGGCATGACAACAATGACTTGCGATGACTGTTTCAATTAGAGAAAAGTCAATAATATGTGTTATGGATGAAAGATGGTTTGGCCATGCTTACTTCCACTGTCTGTTGTTCGTAAACATGCACGCACAGCCCTGTCAGTTTATCTTGTGCAGGCTATGTGTTGTGTAGCAACAGGCCAACCAGGGGTGGGGAGGGTGGGGACTAACTATTGCAAGAGTGGAAGGAATCTCTAGGGTGCAGAGTTAGGCAGAAGAAGAGAAATGCCTTTCCTGCCACCCACTGGGAACTCTACTTTCATTTCCTTCAGCTCCCACTTTAAAGAGGTAATATAAAGAGAAGAGCAACTGGGGGTGAGGGGTAGGAAATGCCGAAGGAAAAAGAAAATTTGAGACCAGAAAAAGGACAGCAGAAAAGGAACAAAAGCAACACAAACTCACAGGCATTACAGTGGGACAACCACACATAGCAGTTTGTTACTGGCTTAGACATTTTGGAGCTCAAAGCAAGTACAGCTTGGTTAAAAGAGATAATTTGGGTTACTTATAGAGGTAATTTGAGTTATTTATGTCGTGGTTGATTTTTATCTCCATCTTTTTACTTTTTGTACTTTTATTTCCATCTTTATATCGTTATACTAAATTTTTACATCTCCATTTTCCACTTTTTCTACAGTAAGCAAACATTAGTTATAACAGAAAAAAAAAGAAAAGAAATGGCTCTGTCACTTTTTAGCTGTGCTTCCTTGGGTAACTCTCTTAATTTCTTTGGGCCTTAGTTGCCCTATCTGTGAATAAGGATTAAAATACCATCATAGGTTTCGAGTAGTTATAAAGAACCAAGCACAGTGTTAAGCATACATATTTAATAAATCACCATTTAAGCATATAGTAAATATTTAATACATGACAATTTGGCATATTAACATAAAATGACATTTTATTTTTTAAGAAGAGAGGGAGAAGAAATAAATTCACCAAAAGATGAAGCATGGGATCAGAGTGGCTCTTCCTATTGATCCGTCCTGTCTTGAAACCCTTGTCGCATTATTAAACTTTATTTCCTATGTGGTTTTTCTGAAAAGAATCAAAAGAAGCACCAGACACTCATGCCTCAGGCAGGACCACTGAGCTTGGAAACTGGGTGCAAACCCTCTGATGTCACTGGCCCTGAGCTCACGGAGGGGCAGCCTCCCCTTCAGGACTTATGGCTTTTCCCAGGCAAATGTTTGCTAAAACTGACATCAGACACCTCCCTGTGCTGAGCTACCTGCAGGAGTGTGAGGTCTTGCGTGCCCCTCTGAATTTATATCTTTTTTTTTTTATGTTCTCACTCCTTGAAAAGACGGCATGTTAGCCAGATAACGGCAGTTGTGGAAAGCATGAAATACTGCAGTTCCCTGGTCCCATTTCCTCCAGTGAAACCACAGATTGGATGATGTGATGTTCCTTCCTCCTGGAATGTTTGTTCTAAAGATGGTAGAGGTTATTCTATTTTCCCCCAAACAGCCAGTACATTCTTCCCCCAGGGAGTGTTTTAAGCCTGCATTTTAAGCCTGATTTTTTTTTTTTTTTAAACTATAAAAGAGGCTTAACTCTTAGTGAATGATTTCAGTCATCATCAATTTATGGAAGATAAAAACGTTGGCCCTTGTGCTTTTCTAGGAGGTTGAGTATGTGTACTCTGGTGACACATATGATCTAATGGAAAAAAATAAACAAATGAAACAAGGCTCCCTTTGGGCTTGTCCATAAAGAGTCAAGTGGAGACCAGGAACATGGAGGCGCATGTATGTCACATTTGTTATAGGACTTGGTGTGAAGTATGCCAAGAAACTTTTACTAAACTCAGCATAGAAACTGAGATGTACCCAATTTGTCTGACAACACAGAGAGCAGAAGGTAGTTCTGTAGTACAGGTTGAGCATCCCTAATCCAAAAATTGGAAATTGGAAATGTTCCTAAATCTGAAACGTTTTGAGTGCTGATGTGATGCCACAGTAGAAATTTTCACACCTGACTTCATGTGACAGGTTGCAGTCAAAATTTGTTTCATGCATGAAATTATTTAAAATATTGTATAAAATTACCTTCAGGCAATGTGTATGAGGTGTATAGGAAACATAAATAAATTTTGTATTTAGACTTGGATTTCATCCCCAAGATATCTCATTATGTATATGCAAATATTACAAGTTCCAAAAAATTTCAAAATCTGAAACACTTCTCATCCCAGGCATTTCAGAAAAGGTATATTCAGACTGTAGAAATATTACAACCTAGTTCTTTCTCCAAACAGCCATTATTTTGCAGGCTCCTAGTGACCAACACCAGTAATGTTTCTTTGAAGCTATTCAGGGAAGTAACCTGAATGTGGTGTTAGAAAAACATTCAGACATGTATTTTCTGAATAAGAGAAAGTCAACTGCTCTTGAAGCCACTCTTTGCCAAATATCACTTGAGAATTACAAGAACACAAAAAGCATCTCTAATGAGGCAGTATTAGTTAACTGTAAAACTTGAAAGGAGCAAGGGAATCTATTAAATAATATGCTGTAGATAATATGTTTGGAGATATATTCAGGTTTTAGATCCAAAGACTTTGTCAGGAAAAAGAGGATTGAAAGCTCTTTGCCTGAATTATTGCTCATCGTGCTCATCATGATAGGCTCATTGAGAGAGCTGGTAGAAACTTGGAGGGCTCATACTTCCTCTTTTCAAAACTTACTGCAAAGCTAGAATGATTTTTTTTTAAGTGTAGTAGGACAGAATTAAGGCCAGAATTGAGAGTCTATACATCTATGGCCAATTGATTTTCAATAAGGGTGCCAAAACCATTCATGGGGAAATAATAGAATTTTCAACAGAATGCTGGGTCAGCTAAGTATCTACATGCAATAGAATAAAGAAGAACCCCTACCTTGCACCAAATAAAAATTTTAACTCAAAATGGATCAAAGACCTACATACAAGAGCTAAAATGATCAAACTCTTAGAAGAAAGCAGAGGTAAATCTTCATGATCTTGAATTTGGCAATGGCTTCTTAGCTACAATACTTCCAAAGTAGGAACAGAATAAATAAATTGTATTTAATCAGAATTTAAATTTTTTTTTGCATCAAAGGACATTATTCAGAAAGTGAAAACATAAGCTGTAGCATGAAAGAAAATATTTAAAATCACATATCTGATGAGTCTAGTATCCAGAATATATAAAGAACCCTTACAACTCAATGGCAAAAAGACAAATAGCCAAATTCAGAAATGGGCAAAGGACTTGAATATTCACGTCTGCAAAGATGATATACAAGTGGCCAACAAGCACATAAAAAGATCATCATTAGGCATTAGGGAACGGCAAATCAAAAACTATGAGATGAGATACCACTTCATCACCCACTAGGATAGCTATAATAATTTTTTAGAAACAGAAAATAACAAGTGTTGGTGAAGATATGAAGAAATTGGTAACTTTGTGCATTACTGGTGGGAATGTAAAATGGCTCAGTCACTCCAAAAAAGTTTGGCAGTTCCTTGAAAAGTGAAACAGAATTGCCACATGACCTAGAAATTATATTCCTAAGTATCTCCCCCCAGAAACTGAAGACAGGTACTCAAACAAATACTTGTCCAAGGATGTTCATAGCAACATTATTCACAGTAGCCAACCCAAGTGTCTGTCAAGGGATAATTGGATAAACAAACTAGGGTATAAGTATACAATGGAATAATATTCAGCCATAAAATTGCATGAAGACTGATATATGCTGCAATGTAGATGAACCTCAACAACGTGTTAGGTGAGACATAAAAGGTTACAAACTGTACGATTCCATTCATATGAAATATCAAAATAGGAAAATCCACATGAACGGAAAGAGGAATGGTGGTTTGCCATGGGCTGGGCAGGAGGAGAAAATGGAGATTAATTGCTTAATGGGTACAAGATTTTCTTCTCTTTGTGGGGATGGAAATGTTTTGGAAGTAGACAGAAGTGGTGGTTGCACAACATTGTGAATGTCATTGAATTGTTCACATCAAAATGGTTAATTCTCTTCTATGTAATTTTTTACCTCCATAAAAATTAATAAAAGAAAAGCAATTTGTGTGAGAGAGTGAGAGAGGAGAGCTGGTAAAACATGGCAGAGGTGGGTCCCCGTGTATCAGGTCACGTCGGTGATGCTGTTTCTGTCTTACCTTCCACCTGAGACCCCCTCTATGCAGTAGCAGTTTGCACACAGCTTCTCTCCAAGTCAGTCTTTCAGGCAGCAGCACTAAAAGCCTCCTCCAGCTCCAGCCCCGCCTTTTGGCTGTAAAAGCACATATGCAATCTTGAGGGTGGGGGCGAGAGGGATCATTTTCTCATAATAGACCAAACCACCCGGGTCAGTGTGACTGAGGGAAAAAATACTAAGGTTATAGGTTAAGGAACTGAGAGCTAGATATTTTTGTAATTGTAATGATTATAGGCCTGGCGTTTTAAAACAATTATTACTTTTTTTTTTTTTTTAAGAAGTGAACCCACAGACCTAACACTCGTTTTCAGTTTTGTGCAGAACCTTCCCTCTCCCAGCCTGGTTGCTTCTTAAGTTCTATGGAAATAGCTCTGCTGGATAACATATGCATAAGTAATGTACGGGCATCCTTTACCCAGGATCTTTGAAATTCACAAAAGTTTCCATGGCCCCGTCTTATCTATCGCTCAGCGTGTTAATAATGCCGGCTAGTCGGCTTTCCTACGGTTCAGAAAATTTCACTCCTGTGGCTTCTTGGCTGGTTTTGAGGAATCACTATATGAGATGAGTGAACTCAGCAGTGTGCTGGTATTTAAACTGTGGTCAGACAGTTAAAAAAAAACGAAGAGAGGGGTTAGTTCATAAAAGACATTCATGAATGATACTCTTTTCCTTGTCATCCCTAGTAGGGTAGAAAACAAATCTGTTAACATCCAAAATAAAAACGGAGGGCTGAGGATTATTATTTTTAAGTGTCTCACCTTAGGAAAAATTAAAAGATGCATTAAATGAAAAGATGCTTAAGACAATGTGGTGATTTTGTTCCAGAGAAACATTTGGGCCTTTTCCCTGGGAAAGGGGGTTAAAAGGTTGTCAGTGCTTTCTCCGGGGGCTCTGTCTGACAGTGAACATGTGTTTCTTCCCTTTAATCGACTCGCCAGTAGCCAGAAAGCTGCTTGTTTTCTGCAGAGGTTGTCAAAAATGATTTCAGTCTGAAGACGGTGAATGATAAAAGAGGTTTTCAAACACGGTTTTGCACTGTAGCATTCGCAGCCCCAGAGAGGAAAGATTGTATTACAATCGTGGTGCAAAGGGCCATGCTCCCTTGGCGAGAAAACAGAGCCTCCTTAAACCTGTTTGATACATCCGGGCATCTTAGGGAGCTGACGATACAGGAAGGGACTCGACTAAGTGGATGCCCCAAAAAAGTGGGGCGGTGGAGTTGCATCATGTGGAAGAAAAAACCCAAAAGCCTCTGCAGGTGCTCTTCTGTCCCACTGTCCACCTGTGTGTGGTTCTGTTGGAGGGCAGCTTTTAGGGCCACAGGTGGGGACAGACTTCAGAGATTCAAGCGGCAGAAAGAGCGGCTGCCACCGGCACTGCAGCTTCTCAGCAATGACCCTTCTCTGCTGAGATGTTGCCTTTTTCGTAAGCAGTGCTGGGTGCTTGGGTGCCATCCATATTTCCTCCCTTGGATTCATGGGCAGCATAAGCCATCACCGATGGGGTTTATGTGTAGAAAATTCAAGAGGTTAGTTATGCCTTTCTAAAACACATGACACAACCTAAGCATGCAGAGAAAAATGAGGCTCGCCATTCTCTGACATTTCCATCTTCTCAGAGGAAGAAAAAATCAAAGCTACAATTATTTCAGATCAGCAATTCTCTTTTTAAGTATTCTCCCATTCCTGTTTCATTATTACAGGAGACCCCATTTTTGGAAAAGCCAAAAAGGTATACTTGGAACATATCGAATGATAAACTCAGCGGTTATTTGCATTTCAAGCATAAAATTATATCCTTCACTTTACGTAAACGTAACGATTTGTTGCAGAGTTACTTTGGCCAAAAGAAACTCCCTGAAGCATATGTGAAATTCAGTTTACAAAAACAAAATTTGATTTATCTGTAGCTTTTCAGGAATACACCAATGATATAAATCAAGGTGTTAGTTACAACTACTCTTAAGAACTTCCCATTAAACTCTCAAACTGAAAAAGAAAACTCTAGATAAAAGTTTCCTAGAACCTAAGGCTGAAAACATGTTTCACACAGAAGGTTTTTATTATTATCTTCTTAATGATATACATGGATACAATTTAAGCTTTTCTTCTACTTGCATAGCCAGATTCCATAACATCTCCCGAGCAGTAACTTGTATCCTTTCTTTATTATTTCTGACAATATCTAAAATATTTTTAGCTCGCCAGTGGCAGATATTTCCGCCACTGTAGAAAGATCAGGGTGATAGGCAACAACTGTACCCACTAACCCAGAAGACCAAATAGAGGGAACTTGGGCAAGCTGAGCGCTGAGCTGGCTTTCGCATCTGATTCTAATTTCTCTTCTGGCTCTACAATTTTATCACCACACAACTCATTTTCTGAATGTAATCAGGAAAGAAGTGTGGATGGGGAGGGTCAGAGGCACCATACAACAGGTGCATGCGGAGAGTTGGGTAACACAGTTCAAACAAGCATCCCAGACTCCAGTAGTAAATAGATTGCTGGTTCCAGCTTTCACTGTTTAAGCCAATGGCATATGCCCTGAGCTGATGAATGTGACAGTCATGAGGAAGGACAAACTTTCAACTAGTATCAACCGCTGCAAAGTCTGAGCTGATGATCTTCTCAGTGCCGACATATTTGGCCAATGTCAGAGTGATTTGGCTAAGTGGGCTCAATAAACTGTTTTCAGTCTATTATAGTTCGTAATCCCTATTCAGGATAGAGTGTGCTGCAGCCTAATGAATGTGGTAATGGAATCCTTGTGTATGTTTTTCCACAGCAGGGCGCAGATTAGCATAAGTGTCATATTCTGTAGGCTTGCCCACTCTTATTTCTCAGGCATTACATATGCTAGGGATTTTTCAACTGGATAATAATAGGATGAATATGGTCCACATCTGCAGAGAGAACACACCATTTTTAGAAAGCAATCTGTAATAAATCTCACCTGGAGGTGCACTATGATAGATTAACTTTGCACTTCTGCTTAAAAATGTAATATTTTACACCAAGGATCGTGTAATCTGAGAAAGGAAGAATTAGATTGAATTTCATGCAGAGTTTTAAAGAATGTTGTCATTTTAGACCATGGGGTTGAGGAATACCTTACAGTTCTCCCAGTTTGCCATACTTGTGGCAAGTTCAAAGCTCTATTTGCATGTCACGATTACTCAGAGTTGATGTTTTGTTCTCAGAGACGACAAATGGAAGGGAAAGATATTCTTAATAGGAACATTTCATGGAAAGAAACATGATAGGGAGGTGGTGGAGAGGCTGAAAAAGTAAGCTCACTCTCCTGTTCTGCTTTAAGAATCCTCGCTCAGAAGCTAAATAGAAAGGCAAGCTACAAGAAAATTTTTCAAAAAGCATTTTCTTCCTGCAGTCCTTAGAAAGACAGATGTTTGCTAAATACCAATCAGATCATTCAGAAGTTTTCCTAAGACAGAAATTATACCTCATAGCACTCACGCTATCTTGCCTTCCTAGAAAACGGTTGTCAAACTTCTTTCTGATTCTAAATGATTTCACAATAGCAAAGATACAGAATCAACTGACGTTTCCATCAACAATAAATGGAGCCAGGTGTGGTGGCACACGCCTCTAGTTCCAGTTACTCAGGAGGCTGCGGTGAGAGGATCATTTGAGCACGCCACTGCACTCCAGTCTGGGTGACAGAGCAAGGCCCTATCCTTAAAACAACCAAACAAACAATAAAAAGGTAAAGAAAATGTGGCATATACACCTAACAGAATACTAATTAGTCAAAAAAGAAGAAAACTCTGTCATTTGCAACAGCATTGGATAAACCTGGAGGACATTAAGTGAAATAAACCAGGCACCAAAAGACAAATACCGCATGATCTTACATATATGTAGAATCTAAAAACATTGAGCTCATAGACGTAGAAAGTTGAAGAGTGGTTACCAGGGGCTAGTGGGCTGGTGGAGGTTGGGGAGATGTTAGTCAAAGGGCGCAAAATTGTAGTTCAATAGGAGGAATAAGTTCAAGAGATCTATTGTACAACATAGGAACTATATTTGATAATATATTTTTGAAAATTGCTAAGGGAGTCGATTTTAAGTGTTCTCAGCACAAAGTGACAATTACATGAGATAATGCATATGTTAATAAACTCAGCCATTCCACAATGTCTCTAAATTTCAAAACATTTTACATGATATATACAATTTTATTTGTCAATTTAAGAAAATTTTTAGTAATAATCTCAGTGTCTGTGACTTCAGCAAAGCTTAAGGTAAATGTAGGAGCCCCCACTCCTCCTGTCCTTTTCTGCTATCAATGCAAAGGTAGCTTATTCAGTCTGAATCACTGGCCTCATCAATCCACATAAATGAAACTCCATAGGTTTTTTTTTTTTCCAATGGCTCCCTGTTTTGGTCCCTCCAGCATATGTATTAAGGAGAGAATGGTGGGCTAAGGGTGAGATAACTCTCAATGAACCTGACTCCACATCTCCTTAGGGAAGGAGGTACTCTCTGAGAGTCCCCAAATTTATGACTTGATTAAGGAGAGTGTAGGTCTGTGGCATGCTCACCACTTAAGTGGTGGTTTAGTGTGACTAATCAAAGAGGTTTTCCTGGCACCCAGAAAGTATCAATATATATAGGCTGGGCTAGAAAAGCATGTCTTGTTGCTTTTAAGTATGGAGGCAGGGGATCAGCCTAGGCCTATTAATCAGTCTAAGGTAAGTGCTGCCTCTATCTCATATTTTAATCTCCTCCTTTCTGCTGTGTTAAAGAAATTATATCTGTGGCTGAAATAACATTTAGAAATGAAATTGTTTGCCAAGTGAATGAGACAATCAAACCAGTGATTTGGAGTTGGGGATTAAATATGAATCTCATTTACCTTTATTATCCATATATTTCTCGCTAATCATAACTCAGACTATTTAAACTTTATTGAAAATGTAGCCGGTAATGGAGTGTTATTAATATTTGTTTGTAATGGTTCCAGCCTGGACTGAACGAGTCTCAAGAAAGCCAGCTCATCTCCTTTTGTATTGAAGGGCAGGGGAGGGGAACCAAGATTGAGGATCTAGGCTGCGCTGCTTCATTGCCTTCGTGGACAATCAAAGTCCAGTTGTCAGCTTTCTTTCTAGGCATCTGTTCCTTGCCAAATGGCTTCAGTGGAACATAACTTTCCAAAAGAAGAGCACTCCAGCCCCCGCCTCTATGTTCACCTATCTTTCTGAGTCAGATTTTCAGCAACACATGCCACCAAGCCAGTTAGCAGACAGTACCAACTACAGAAGGAAATCATGTTGGAAATGTCACCGAGGCCAGGATGCCTCCCCGCCTCCACCCACAGCCTCTTTCATCTCACCACCCATTCCTTCCAGTGAGGCAGAAGGAGACTGGGTGGCAAGTGTTTTTAAGATTCTGAGGAAAAGACCTGTTAAGTCGACCTTGGTAACTTAACTGAAACAGTATATGTGTAAATCCATTGAAAATCCCTGGCCTTTTACAACTTCTGTCCCAATGGAAATCAGATCACAAGACTGTTTACAAGAGACCACGATTCATTTGGATAAGGACCCATGACAGCATGGCCCAGGATTATTTGAAATTTTAGTAACCTAAGCTTTAAAAATATTCTAAAAGCAAAATAATGAGGGGCAGGTAATTGCCACAAGCTAATTACTTACGATATTCCATATATATAATCGAAGAACAATCTCTGTAAATGTCAACTCATGGCACTCTGGCAATCACTTGTAATTGTTATTGTTTAAAGAAATGTCAACATTTCCATTTTCCCCAACTTTAGTTAACCTGGGCCCTCCACATAGCTAAGTGGGCCACCAGAAAAGCACTTTATGCTGTTGTTTCATAGCAGAGCAGGTCCTCAGTTTTGCTGTAATTTTATTGCTGTAAAAAAAGCATAATATATGTACAAAAGAATTTAAATGTTAAAATGGAAGATGATGGGTATACTCACAACTTTCTGCAAAGTGGATTTTTCATTCATGTTTCAGTTGGCTAAAAAATTCAGGAGATTCAAAAACGTGTGTGTTTCTTTTTCTCTTCTTCCCCAGCCACTTAGAAATAACGACTGTGAACAAATGAACTCCACTAGAAGACCCCTTAACAAGTCAGAAAGAAGCAAGGAAAGCGGAAGATAACAGTGAGGGTGGTCAAGACCCGAGGCAGAGGAACCTAAAGCCCACCGTTAGCAGCGGAGCAGCTTCTGGTTGTTCCCTTCACTTCTCTGGGTCTCTGCCTCCAGCACCAGTGATCCAGAGGCCTCCTAATGAGTCCCAATTTCATTGAACTTAAGTGGGAATCAGGTAGCTTCTCTAATTATTCCAAGTGTGGTTTCACTAGCGAGAGTGGCATCTAAGTATGGCGTGTTTTCCCAGCACCAGGAAAAGGCTAAGGAAGGATGACATGGAGAGGCCGGGGCTATGCTTCCCAACTCTGAACTGGTGGCTTAGCAGGGCTGTGGTCAGTGCAGGATCTGAGAACCAAGGGATGTGGGAGAGGGATCTGAAAGCTCAGGAATCAAATGGACACCAATGGGGGGAAGGAAGCAAGGACATCTGGGCTGGCCACACTAGCAGACTCCCTTTGCAGGGAAAAGTCAGGCAACCTCTACCTGAGCAGAAGAGAAAAAGGAGCTTTGGGGAAATGGAGGGTGGGACTGTTCCCTGGGCAGGGCTGTCTCTAGGCAAAGCCAGGACAGAGGGAAAAAGCAACGTCCTCAGAGCCTATCCACCCTGCCCAGTTTACCCTCTTTTCCCTAATCTTCCCAACTGGGGGAGCCTTGTCATTGGTACCTTCTTCTCCATTCATGGGTATTAAAAGTCCTAAAATCAAGACAACTCTCATCCTTGAAATCCACAACATTTTTGTGTGGAGCTTCAAAGCAGATACGGCGGGCGCGCAGATGGGGACAATTTGGAGAGAGGAAAGAGAAGAGAATGCAAAAAGGCTGTCAGCGAATGGGAGTGGAATAAAAGGAATTAACATTTGTGCTGGCAAATTCTTACCTGCTGGCTATATAATGGAAAAAAAAAAAAACTGAGAAAGGAAAAGGGAAGACATCAATACTTGCTTGACTAAATCTGACCAAAAATGGAAACATATTGAAGGTTAAAGGGGAGTTAAATGTTGAAATTTGAGGACTCTAAGACTAGTTTAAACCATATTTAGACTACTGTTTTTTACATTCTGAATTTAAAGTAACATTCCGTAAAATGTTTATACTTCTATTATGAAGCTTTGCTTCTAAAGGGAATTATGTATTTCTTTGGAAAGTTGAAAATAAATTTGTTAGCATGATTTCTGTCTTTACAAAATGGGATTTTTTTTTTTTCCTGTTCCATGCTATGTATTGCATTTAATGAGGCACAGATTTCGGCAATTGTATTCAGGTAAGAAAGACTATAGGCACAGTGAAAAAGCAAAGCCCCCTCTTGTCCTGGTTTGGAACAAATGCTGTAAGATAAAAATTCCCCAGAAGTACATCATTAAATCTCGACTTACTCTTCTTCAACAGCCTCTGATGATAGAATGAGTCAGAGAAAGAAGAACATTTAAAATGAGTGGTAGAATCAAAGTTACTGGTAAAGGAAGTCTTAGTAATTAAGGGGCAAATGAATTCATGAAAACATTAAGCCATGAACAGGTTTTTTTCTTAAGTTCCTGTTTATTTTTGGAAAGTACAACACTTGGATCCTGAATTTGGCTAGTGCAAAGTTTTAAGAGCAAACATATTTTCCATTTTAGATTGACACATCTCAAGTTTTTTTCCCTTAGTAATACACAGAGTGTCTATATTCTAATCTGACTAAATTTTTGTCTTCTTATATCACTGTTTTTAGTCTCAAACCACTGGAATCCTTTTTGGACAGCAAATGAAAACTAACTACTATTATTTACAAAATTCATAAGAAAATATATTGGTGAAGTTCAAGAACTGGGAAAGATATATGTTAGAGCATTAAAAATGTTTTCAGATTCATTTGTAATTTTCTGAAAAATTTCTCCAGATCTTCAGCTGATCAAGCATGGAACATGAACAGCAGATAAGTGAAATTGCATGCTTTATTTAAAAAATGTTTTTCATCAAGCCATGATACATTTAGTGTTTTGTTCAATTCCTTCTAAACATAGTGAAGATATAGTTATCCCTTTTCATCTCTTCTCTTAGAATGTTACTCTGATTTTGTTATTTTGTTACTGTTAGTATAAGAAACCCCAGGCCAGGCACGGTGGCTCACGCCTGTAATCCTAGCACTTTCAGAAGCAGAGGCAGGCGGAGGAGTTCGAGACCAGCCTGGGCCACAGTGAATCCCCGTCTCTACTAATACAAAAAACTAGCTGGGCATGGTGGCACACGCCTGTAGTCCCAGCTACCTGGGAGGCTGAGGCGGGAGAATTGCTTAAACTTGGGAGGTGGAGGTTGCAGTCAGCTGAGATGGTACCACTGCACTCCAGCCGCAGCGACAGAGCGAGGCTCCGCCTCCAGAAAAAAAGAAAACAACAACCAAAAAAACCCAGATTGTGTCCTCAGGTTGTTTAACATATAGTTTCAGTCAGGATAAGGCACATGAAGCTGTGGCAAATGACTGCTGATCTCAGTGGTTTTACAGGCATGTTTACTTTTTGCTAATGCTGCATTTCCTGTGTAGAAAAGCTTATCTCATTGTAATCACTCAGGGACCCAGGCGATAGAAACTCTATCCTGACACCTGCTTTGGAGCAAGTTATGCACTAGGATTTAAAATGTTTCCCAGGAAGCTTTAAGCGTGCATCACCATCATGCACTTTCATGGGCAAAAAAAGCAAGTATGTGAATACTTAACTTTAAAAAGACAGAAAAATGAAATCCTTCCATATACCTAAAAGGAAAACTGGATAATTTAACAGTCTAAATGTTTATCCTTTCCTTTTTTTTGAGACAGAGTTTCACTCTTGTTGCCCAGGCTGGAGTGCAATGGCGCCATCTTGGCTTACTGCAACCTCTGCCTCCCAGGTTCAAGCGATTCTCCTGCCTCAGCCTCCCAACTAGCTGTAATTACAGGCCTGTGCCACCACGCCTGGCTAATTTTGTATTTTTAGTAGAGATGGGGTTTCTCCATGCTGGTCAGGCTGGTCTCAAACTCCCAACCTCAGGTGATCCACCCGCCTCAGCCTCCCAAAGTGCTGGGATTATAGGCGTGAGACACCATGCCCAACTATCCTCTTCTTATCTTCTCACTAGATTTACCTGAAGTCTAGAAAGCAAGTCCTATTTCACTATTGTGGAGCACAGTGCTTCACACAGCACATATTATTCATTGAACTATTAATTGAAATTTGAATAATTGAAATTTGCTCATTTTGAAGATCCAGAGGTTGCAGCCTTCATGTCAATCATTATATATTTATTAAGTGCCCACTGCGTGTAGTAATAGCAACAACCTACCAAGCCCTCAATATGAAGCAGATACTAAGCTAGTTGCTTTACATAGATTTTCTCTAACCTACAGTACTACAAAAGGGAATTATTCTTCCTCTAATTTAAGACACTGAATTATTGTGAGATTAACTAACTTGCCCAAAGACATCCTCAAATGGACCATGGAGGTAGAGTAAGAACGTCTATGGCCCTGCTTTATTCACTCCAGTGCTCCCCAGAGTAGAGCACTAGCCCTCTGACTGTGCTTCTATGTGTTTTCTGGAACAGATAGCTACCTGAAAATCTCCCGCCCCCTGCCATCATGGTTTAGTTCCTGGCTACCGTCAAGTCTTTGCTTAAATAGTAGGCTTTGTCTGATCACTCTATTTGAATTTTCAAACCCACCCTTCCTCCCAAACCCAGCTCTCACTATTCCCTCTCTTGTTTAGTCTGCTCCCAAGCCTTGTCATTTTCTCTGTCCCCAACTAGAATGTACTAAGAATGGGGAATTGGTCTGCTTTATTCATTGCTGCTTCCGCCGTATTTAGAACAATGCCTCCCATGTACTAGATACTCAATAAATATTTATCAAATGGATGAATGAATGAATGATGGAATGATATCTAGCACTACACAGGATGCTTTTAGATGAAACATAAGCGTTTATCACTTATAATTATTTATTGTGTTCTATATTAGAAAAAGTTTAACTAGCACATCAAAGCATGCTTTTGAAGTTATTGTTAGTACTGATATCATGCTTTCTTTTAAAAACAAATATTTAAATGCTTTCTACTTTGGTCTGAGCAGGAGTTGTAGAGTCCATACATAGATGAAATTCACTGAGTAATGCGCTTAAGATTATTTCATTTTACTCTGTGAAATTCTCCAATTTAAAAATAAAAAATGGCCAGGCTTTTGCCTGTAATCCCAGAACTTTGGGAGGCCAAGGTGGGCAGATCACTTGAGCCCAGGAGTTTGAGACAAGCCTGGACAATATGGTGAGAACTTGTCTCTACAAAAAATAGCCAGGAATGGTGGTGCATGTCTGTAGTCTCAGCTATTCAGGAGGCTGGGATGGGAGGATCACTTGAGCCTAGGAGGTAGAGGTTGCAGTGAGCAGAGATTGCACCACTGCATTCCAGCCTAAGCAACAGAGGGAGACCCTGTCTCAGAAAGAAAAATAAATAAATAAAATAAAAATAAAGAACATTTTTGGCTGGGCACAGTGGCTCACTCCTGTAATCCCAGCACTTGGGGAGGCCGAGGTGAGCAGATCACTTGAGGCCAAGAGTTCAAGACCAGCCTGGCCAACACAGTGAAACCCTATCTCTACTAAAAATACAAAAATTAGCTGGGTGTGGTGGCACGTGCCTGTAGTCCCAACTACTCAGGAGACTGAGGCACAAAAATCACTTGAACCAGGGAGGCAGAGGCTGCAGTGAGCCAAGATCATATCACTGCACTCCAGCCTAGGTGACAGAGCCAGACTCCGTCTCAAAAAACTAAAAATAAAAATAAAATAATTAACATTTAAATAAAACTATGGTAAAGAAAGCTAATATAAATAAAAATATTAAGCACTTGATACTTTGGACAGTGTCAGGAATGACGGAAATTTTGTAATCATGTTGCTACTACTTCAATGTCAAAGGGTTGTCAATGGAGAGACAAACAATAATATATTGCCACAGGAGATATTTGTCATCTGTATAATTTGGACAATACGTGGCCCATGACTTCAGAGGAGAGGAAAACCCTGGCAGAGCACAGTGGTCAGGCGTGGGGGTGGGGGAGTTTGTCCGGGAAGGATGCGCCAGGCATGGGGAGCAGGTGTCCTGGGGCAGCACTGCATGGCCATCTCAAGTCAGGCACTGAGGTGAGTACATGAAGTCACTGTTTCAGAACCCAACTTTTACATTCAATATACTCAGTGTTGCATCCAGCAGGTTCCCAGGGGAAAGGAGAACACCCGCTTCTTTCTGATCCTCACTGAATATCTAAAATCTGGATGCCATGCCTCCCACCTTCTCCGTTCTGACGTCAGGCCATGGGCAGCACTTCTCTGGGACGAAAGCCTTTTGGAGATTGAGTTTTGTGGTGCCTTCATCTGCCTGTGGACTACACACTGCTTGTTTTAGCAAAGGGACCCAGGGTAGAACACCCTGGTTGCCAGCACCATTTCTGATCTTCAGCTACCACAGAGAAAGCCATGAGATGGTTGAGCCATGAAGGCAAAATAGTCATTGCACAAGAGCAAGGAAGACAAAGTAAAATTCTTCTCTCTCGGCACTTTCTCTTCTAATGAGCAGCATCTCCTGGTTCACTAACTGTGGGGTGGAGAGCACCACAGCAGTAAATTGGAACAATGATTGTGAAAGATACATTCTTTGCCATGCAAAGCCATTCACCAGGACCTGGCGACAGCATAACACTCCTTTTACACAGACTCATCAAAGGCTCCAGAGTCAGTGCCCTTTTATTTAATTTGCATGACACTGGAGAGTTATTGACAAAAAATAATAATCAAGTGTTTCCCTTGAGACTGTCTTAGTTTGTGTTCAATTAAAACTAGATACTCAGAGTTGGCACCTGGCTCAATCCGCCAAATGGCTTTTGTGCTTCTTGGCTGCACTCACACCAGGGGAGGAAACCGCTGGCAGGGAAAGTGAAGAGTACCATGAGTCACCCTCCGACAGCTGCCCTTTGAAGCCAGTTCCCTAGGCCACCTCCCCAGATGCACCTTCTGCCACACTGGTCTCCTTTCATCTTGGTTCAAGTCTGAGAGAAGAGAAAGTGTAACTTTCAAATATATTTGTGAAGAAAATGCAAGCTCATTGTGAAAAGAAAAAGGAGGGTGAGGGGAGGACTGGTTATACTTACAGCCACCTGATTGCTCCCAGTTTTTCAGGCTTAATTGTTTGGAGGAAGAAAAAAAGAGCAATTTAGAGGAAAAAAAAAAGAAAAAGACAAAGCATGCATTTTGCCATCTGTTTTAGCAAGAAATTCCTTTAGTCTGATGCAATCAATTACACTTGGATTGTATTTTTTTAAAATTACGGGTACATTAAGCTCTCTGGCAATGATTTTCCACCTTGTCTGACATTCTATTTACACATATCCAAGGAAACCCTACGGTAACTGACCTGAAAGCCCCAACTTTGCTAGAAAATGTGTCTTCCAAGGGGGTTTTGTTACTCTAGGTACCAGAAAGTGTTGGTTATCACACTTCCTCCAAGAAGCCTGCTCTGGAGTCAGAAAAGTACAATGAAGAATATTTCATTCTCCCACAATTATTTCATATTTATCTTTTTTCCTTTCAACATAAAGCTCCTTGAGGACAAGAGCAACACAACTTTGGCCATGATGGGCTTCCCATCAACTGGTAGGACGCCTCATGCCAGGGCCGTTTCATGGCTCTGCTGGAGCTTTTATTAAGTCCACCCACTCAACACTATTGTTGAACCAATTCTTGCAAAAGATTCCACGTTAACAGAAACAAACAAATGTGAAGTCTATTGGTCAATTCAGATTTTAAAATATGTGTCACCAAACGCAACACAGACCTAGGGACAGTTAGATGCATCTGCAACTTGCTAATGTAATTCCCTCTACCTCGCTATCTGCCATCACGCACCAAATTTATTTTACACTCTTGGTTAAGTGGTCACATGTTAATACAAGAACAGAGTAGTCATATACATATACATGCATGCACACATATATATGTATTATTTTGTAATCACATAAAATAATAACTGTACTTTATTTTTAAAGGCACAGCTTCTATTTTTAAGATATTTTAAAGTATTTCCATGCATAATTCAAAATTCATGGAGTTTTCTTGAAGGACAAATAGTCAAAGGAACAGCTAAAAGGCCAGTGGGGCACTGGGGGAATGTGTATATTTGGATTTTAAGATGTAGCGAGAACCAAATGATCAAGAGACCAAATTGAAAAACTATGTTTGACACCTTTTTTCCTTCCCCTGCTCTGAAAGCAGGGGATATCTAATTGCTTCTGTTTCCTCCAATAATAATCCCATAAATAACAAAAAGGCCTAGTGTGGCTCTATTCCCTCAGTATCAGATAACTATCTTGACTATTTATGCAGTCAATGCATTAATTTTAGTGCGGGTTGGCTTTTTACTTCTTTGAAAAGAGCCTCAGACAAATCCTCTTTGAGCTTTGCATTGAGCTCGGCTTTGCAGCCAAAATAAATTAGTAAAGTCTAGAACTTTGTTTTCAGAGTTTGTCAAGTTCTTTCCAGTGAAATCTTTCCTCTAGTTCCAGATGTTGCGGTTTATTGACTTCAGCTTCTATTTTCCTGCCATGTGAAAATGCCAACATCTCATTTGGAGATGGCATGGAGAGCCAGAGGAGGGTAGACATAGCCAATCTGCTCAAAGGTGACCCTGAGGAGTTAACCACAGGTACTGGCATGGCACTTTAGGTTGAATCATTATATAGATATATTAACATTTCAAAATTATTTCTTCTGATAACAGCACTTAACATAAACTTGGTTTATTTTGTATTCTGCACGGACAAACTGAGATGAAGTGGGGTAAATTGGGAATTATTGTATTACAATCAAAATATCCAGATTATTGGGAAAATGTTAATTTGAGGCTCCAACTATTCGGGGAATGGTCATTTTCCACTTCTCTGTGTGTAACACAAACAAAAGTGTGTGCAACAACCAATGAGACCAGAACCAACTCAGCCGACCCAGAGTGACATGTTTTAGCTATGAGGTTGGTTTGCGGTGTACAGTAAGAGAAATGAGCTCACTGCAGAGAAATATGGCTACTCTGTTCTCATATTAACATATGACTGCTTAACCAAGAGTGTAAAATAAATTTGGATTTCTCTATGCTCCTTTAAATGTCCAGGGGCAATATTGTCTTCCACTGGAACATACACAAAATATAACTTGAAGTAAATTATTGAAAAAGCATTGGTGAATTCATTCAAAGAGTAAAATTCTTTGAAGTCTGACTTTTTCTAGTTTAATATTCTACAGCTTTTAAGCTGTGGTTTATTGTACATGTATTTTATAAATGTATATAAATATATATGTGTCTGTCTTTACATATATATATGTCTGTCTTTTACTTTCATAATTTTTTTATGAACCATTCCCACTTTGATATCTTGGTTGTACTAGCCTTATTTTCATCATCAAGCTAGAATATTAGCATTCTTGTCCTCTTTGAGGGTATTTTCTGAAGATCACCACCTGCAAGCTTTTTAGGAGGTGCCATCGGTACTCTTTCTGACATTTTAATAAATAGGAAAATAAATGCTGCCCACCAAA
Organism: Macaca mulatta; assembly: GCF_049350105.2. Classification (NCBI taxonomy): domain Eukaryota; kingdom Metazoa; phylum Chordata; class Mammalia; order Primates; family Cercopithecidae; genus Macaca; species Macaca mulatta. The sequence continues at coordinate 58,350,295 of NC_133418.1, read as the reverse complement.
TTGCTCTAATGTCAACACTTACCTCATCTAAAATGAGTGAGTCAGTTTTCATAGATCTCACGGCATGTGCTGAGAACCTACATTTTTACCCACATCAATGTGCCCAACTTCTTTCCTCTTCAGGCTTTAGTCTTAGGAACTATAACTCACTTTGCTTTTCTGTGCCTCAGTTTCCTTATCTGTAATATGAGGAGGGTGGGCTTAATGACTGCTAAATTGTCATTCAGTTACAAGTTTCTATGATTCAAGAATTTCTCTGAGTTTTCCAGTTCCGGGAATTGCCCACGTCTTTATCAGAAAGCTCATGAGTAATCCACCCCTCGTTTAGCATATGATCAAGAAGTAGCAATAAGTATAATCAGCTGAGCGGCGTAAGTTGCTGCTCTGCCTATGGAGTAGCCATTCTCTATTCCTTCACTTTCTTAATAAACTTGCTTTTGCTTTGCAAAAAAAAAAAAAAAAAAAGAATTTCTAGCTTCAACTTCTTCATCTGTAAAAGAAGAAGGTCGAACTATGTGTGAGTTTTCTGTTTCCTTCTAATTATTATGAAAGTAATATTTGCTTGTTGAAAAAAATCAAACAGCACATGATTCTATAAAATAATATGGTAGAGTTTCCCCCTCTTTTCTCTCATTTTATTTGCCTCCTCAACCTATATCCCAGTGATAACTACTGTTCAGATATTTTTTATAATTCCAAACATATATAGACTTATTCAAATAGTTTCGATTATATCATACTTTTAAAATTATACTTTTAAATTCAAATTAAATTATATAGCATACTTCCCTGACTTCTTTTTTAAAACAAAATATGATAAACACTTCCCATGACAATGCATATTAGGCATACCTCTTTTTTTTTTTTTTTTTTTTTTGAGACAGAGTCTCACTCTGTCACGCAGGCTGGAGTGCCGTGGCGCGATCTCGGCTCACTGCAAGCTCTGCCTCCCGGGTTCACGCATTCTCCTGCCTCAGCCTCCCGAGTAGCTGGGACTACAGGCACCCGCCACCACGCCCGGCTGATTTTTGGGGCATACTTCCTTTTTAACAGCTACATAGTGTTCCACTGAATGGCTACACTTAATTTGTTTGTTACCTTCTATTGAAAACATTTAAGTTGTTTATTTTTACTTGAAATAGGTAATTTCTTTCTGTTTTTACTGGTTTTCTTTTTATTATTATTATACTTTAAGTTCTAGGGTGCATGTGCACAACGTGCAGGTTTGTTACATATGTATGCATGTGCCATGTTGGTGTGCTGCACCCATTAACTCTTCATTTACATTAGGTATGTCTCCTAATGCTATCCCTCCCCGCTACCCCCACCCCACAACAGGCCCCAGTGTGTGATGTTCCCCATGCTGTGTCCAAGTATTCCCATTGTTCAATTCCCACCTATGAGTGAGAACATGCGGTGTTTGGTTTTCTGTCCTTGTGATAGTTTGCTCAGAATGATGGTTTCCAGCTTCATCTATATCCCTACAAAGGACATGAACTCATCCTTTATATGGCTGCATAGTATTCCATGATGTCTATGTGCCACATTTTCTTAATCCAGTCTATTATTAATGGATGTTTGGGTTGGTTCCAAGTCTTTGCTATTGTGAATAGTGCCGCAATAAACATACGTGTGCATGTGTCTTTATAGCAGTATGATTTATAATCCTTTGGGTATATGCCCAGTAATGGGATGGTTGGGTCAAATGGTATGAAATAGGTAATTTCTAAGGTTCATGTAGTGTTAAGATTCTATAGTCACAAGCCTATTGATTATTTTCTTGCAATATTTGCTTTCATTCAACAAATATTTAAGGGTATATATTGTGTGGCAGAAACTACTTTTTTACAACTCCAAATGAATGAATTATGAAGAACCAATTTGAATAAGTTGTGTTTAATGCATTTCCCATATGCAAGCAAACCCAAATTCCAGTGCATACTATAGCCAGGAAAGAAATAGACAATGGGCAACAAGGATATATGCAGAAATTACAGCTATCCGTGTTCTATACTGGAAGGATAGGCATTTAGTTTTCTTTAAGAAATTTGAAGAGGTCCTTCTGTAATTCTTCTTTTAGTGTCTAAAATGTCTAAAATTACTCCACCAAAATAGCCCCAAATCTTAAATTTTGCCATTGTATCTCCTTGAAGGACAGTAAATTCTAAAAGGTAATGCTATGTGTATTCTTAGGGCATGTCTTTTTTATTATTTCTATAGCACCTTAGTATAAGGTGATATTGCCTTGGAAATACCATGATCATTGTTATCAATATCATATCATTATTAAGAATGAGACTAATATTTATTACAGAGTGGTTAGTCACCATGTGGCAGTACTAAGTGATTTGCATTCATTTTTGGGAATCCTTATAACTCCCCTGCAGGATACATATCAATGCTCTTATTGTACAGAGTAGGAGAAAGTAGGGAAGCCAAGATTCCTCCAACACCTGTTTTTCTCCTCACTGAGTTGCTCTAATGCCACTTTGAGTATACGAAACACAAGCTGTCTATAAAAACATAACTGGAAATTAAAAAGGAAAGCCAGAAGGACTTTAGGTAATGGAGAGAACTTAGAAAAGATCCATGATTGGATTAATATTTAATGTACTTTAAAAACTATTAAGCTATCAACCACCCCTTCCCCTTTGTAACACCCTAAGTTGAGATATTCTAGATGCTTCAGCATGCAGTTTCCAAAATCTTGGTTTTCAAGCCACTAGATTTTAGTTTAGTTTAGTTTTGTTTTGTTTTGCCGTCATTGAGTAACTCTTTTCTGTAATAAGTGAAGATTATCCATCTTCCAACCTAATTATAAAACAGCATCCCACACTATCTTTTGTTGTAAATACATTTCTCTATATGTCACTCAGCATTCAATTATCCACATAAGGATTATTCATGTCAGAATTGTCACCTGCTAATATTTAATCTCCAAATGAATTTCCCCTGCTGACCAGGGTGGGGCCTTTCCTGCCAGCCATGAGTATCGGTTCAGAAAGTCAAGATAATGTTGACAATAATGTGCATAGGATCTAATTAAAAGACATACCTCTGCTGCTGCAAAAGCAAACAAACAAACACACAAACATATGATACCTCCTGAGGCCTAACAACAGTGTTTTGGGGATTATCTGTTGCTTTGGATTTTCTGCATTACCACGCCCTCCCACTGGCACGCAGAATTGAGAACCGGCTGCCCAACATGTTTGCAATGACGGTTTTAGGAGTGAAGCTGTTGATTAGCAAAGGACTGTTGTCATAACACATGTCAATCTTCGTAATTATCATATTTTCTTACAACAAGTTCTACAGCTGCTAGTCTATGGCTCATTTGTCTCTAAAAACTTGAGAAATAATTGCTTTCGGTCAGGAGTTTACAAGAGCAGAACTATTAGAGTCCATATGATTAGATACTATGCATTTTCCAGATGATAATCAAATCATGACTTGAAGGGAATTTTAGATCTTCTGAAGCCATAACCAACTACTCTCTTATGAAGGCATATGTAACTAATGGAACTAGAACCTTCAAAGCCAAATTACCCCAGCCCCTCCACAAGAGAATATTATGGTAAATAAATGAACATTTTCAGCATAGCACAAGCCAAATTATCCAGATTTGGCTTTATTTATTTATTTATTTACTTATTTATTTGGATCTCACTCTGTTGCCCAGGCTGGATTGAATCTCACTCTGTTGCTCAGGCAGGAGTGCAGTGGTGTGATCTCGGCTCACTGCAACCTCTGCCTCCTGGGTTCAAGTGATTCTCTGGCTTCAGCATCCCAGGTAGCTGGGATCACAGGTGCGGGCCACTATGCCCAGCTAATTTTTTTTGTATTTTTATAAAGACAGGGTTTCATCATGTTGGCCAGGCTGGTCTCGATCTCCTGACTTCAAGTTATCTGCCTGCCTCAGCCTCCCAAAGCGCTGAGATTACAGGTGTGAGCCACCGCACCTGGCCTGGCCTTACATTTTCTATGAGCAAAACAAAACAAAACAAAACAAAAAACAAAAACGTTCTCACTCGAGGAGAAATACTCAGTTACCTAAGTGGTAATTATCTCAGTAGACCCATTGAGCAAAGACATGTCTGGCAACAATGCCAGACCTTTCTACCTAAAAGAGAGAGGTTTTGGTCCTTGTGAATGGACCACATAGCCCAGAGCAAGCAGAAAGTGCCAAGGTTCATTTCCATCTTTTGTGCAATCTTTAGAACGCATACAAACCTTGTATTCTACTCCATAATGTTTATGTTAACTTAAAATTGCTTTTTCCTCTTAAAATTTTGAATTAAAATGATGCCCTGAAGTGACTCACGGCATTTATCCTGCAGTTCCACATACCACCTGGTGCACAACCTCATTTACCACCTACAGGTCTGAGGACCCGCAGTCATCAAACAGAGCTCTTTATAAACCTCTTTCTAATAATGCAGTTTCAGATATCAATTTGGGCAGCAAAGAGAGTCATCACCAGGGCCCAAGATGCACACAAACACAGGTGCCAGTATTGTGACTTCCTGGTTCTCAGCTGTAGGGAAGGCAAGATTTCTGATTGTTCCTTTTACTGAAGACTGTCTGGGGATCACAGTATCGAGGATGCATTTGCACCTGGTCTGAAGGTTGTCCAGGATCCTGGGACTCTTCTTACTTGTCTGCTTTTTGTGGTAGAGTCTGGCCAGAGCCTACTTTCTCCTTCCTCTTTTGGTCTATCCTCCAACCAGGTCGACCATCATGAGACTGGGGTTCAAAGCTTTCAGGCAAATGAAGAGCAGCCAATTCCTTAGAGTAACCCCAGAATTTTCCTCCATTTCTCTGAGTCTTTACTACAGATGTTGTTTTCAGAATAAATACAATTTTTAGTCACCTTCTAAACTTTTGAGTTTCTTCGCATTTTAGTTGTTATATAATACCATTGTTTTACAACCCTTTCTTCCTGCCATTTCTCTCTAGAAAACTTAACTTGACCCATGAGTGCAAGTGTCACCTGCAGGCCGATGTCTCCCAGAGAGCACATCCAGCCCAAATCTCCCATTGCTCTTCTAGAATTGCATTTCCGGTTACTACCTGAGTGCCTCTCTTGCACCTCAAGAACAGCACCTCTCTATCTGGCTTTTCTGCTCAAGTCAACTCCTCCTCCTCCTGATTTTCTCTTTCTCTAAGTAATCATTCCCTCAGCTACCCAGGATAAAGAAAAACAGGGTCTTGACATATCCAACTCTTTATCACCAGCAGCCAGTCCCATGCCTAGCACATAGTAGGTACTCGGTAAATATTTGTTAACTGAATGAACACATATATGTATGTACACACATATGTATGGACGCATATGTGTACATTTATTTTATTTTAAAAATTAATTCAATATCATTTGCAAAAATGCAAAGTAAAACAAGGGGAGTTGATGTTTCTATTGCCTATAATCAGATGAAATAAAATATACCAAATTGCTAATGTTCTTAATAAACTTGCAACATTTACAATAGCCGATGAGAAAAATTTAGAAGACATAGAAGGAGTTAAAGATAATTAGAAGTTTTAACTAACAGTCAATCCATTTGGTTTAATTGAACACCTACTATTCTCTATTGAGTATCTCCTATGCATCCAGCAGATGCTCAGATCAACAGGAAATAGAGGAGCTGGGTAAGATGTGATTTCTGCCCTTTAATAATCTAATTGGGAGTAGAAAACTATCCACTTGAACAACCCTGATCAATACAAGCCATGATGTGCCAAAGGGCTAATCTGTGGCACAGACTCTGAGCACATTGAAGTTATAGGTCTCAGAACCCCACATGGGAACAGAAAGCATTAGTAAGCATGAGAAGATGGCTTTGTGGGAGCTGTGAGAATTTGAAGAATGGTCAGAGGGCAAGACTGAGAAAAAAGAAGGAATAAGGCATTCCGAAAGAAGAGCTAAGGAGAAAAGCTGGGTTCAAAATGCAGACACAGGCCTGGGCGTGGGGATGGCATGTGGGGAGAAGTTCACAGGACAGAGAAACTGGCTAAACAAGTCCATTTTAGCTCTAAGTCAGCCTGTTGGTGACACTATAGGGTAAACCTACTTGGATGAGATGACCAACCTGTTTGGAGCACATGTGGAAATCTCATGATCTCTGTAACAAGTAGATACATAATGGCTGCTTAAAAAAAAAAAATCATATCATATTCTCTCCTTATAAAACTCTAAAATCCTTCTGTAAAAAGAAAACATTGACTGTAGACATCATGGTTCCCTCAGTTAATACTAGGCATTATTTAGGCACTTGGGAGTGTATATCATGTCTCAGGCCAGCATGAAAAGATTGCCATAATATGTCAGGTGACTTCATGGCAATCTAAATGTTGATAAGCCAACAAGGAGTGATTTTATTCAAAAAATTAATTCAATATCATTTGCAAAAATGCAAAATAAAACAAGGGGAGTTGATGTTGTTTCTATTGCCCATCATCAAATGAAATAAAATATGCCAAATTGCTAGTGTTCTTAATAAACCTGCAACAAGGTTGGTTTCCTCTTAGAAACGTAAAAAAAAAAAATGGAGTATAACTTAGAAGGATCAGTGGATAAGGGTTATGATGTTATTGGTTCAATTATACACTTCTCTTGTATGTATTTTCCAGCATCACATTTGATTGAAAGACAACTTTGACATCAAAAAACAATTACTCTTCCAATCTCTCAATTTGTTTTTTGGAAATGTTTTCTATCTTCCCCAGCCACTCCCTCTTTGTCTTAGTCATCATGACTTCCAGTTAATTGGTTCAGTCTCTGAACAAAGCCTAGCCCTGCTGGGCAGAATTAGGATGCATGTTTGAGTGCTGAATTAGACCCAGTGGTTTAGACAAGAGAGAAGTCCTTCTCACTTTCATGTTCAAACACAAACAACCTAGGGTTGACTTGTAATCATCACACTGTTGAACACTCAGGCACCCTCTCTCTTGAAGCTCTGCCATTCCCAGGTGTCAATCTTGTTGACATAGTCAGCAATGCCATCATCTTCTCTTTCCTAAGGATATTAAGTGACTGGTATCATTAGCTCTAAGTGTTTCCAGAGGAGTAGAGCTCTAGACTGGGCTAATGTGCTGGGGTGGGGCAGCTGGTGAGATGGCAGTGCAGGTTTAAGCCCCATTTTTCAGCACAGGCCTTGTGACATTTCACTGAGCAACCCAGCATCTGGCTTACAGGTAGAAAGAGGTTGGGGGAAAGAAGAGAAGACATGCCCCACTGAGAAATGATACATATCATTTCTGCTCATATCCAGTTGGAAAGGATATAACACCTAGCTGCAAGGGAGGCTGGGATATGTAGGATTTAGCTAAGTGGCCATGATCCCCCTAAAAATCCTACCATCATAAAAGTAGATGATCAGGAAAAACAGCTTTCATAGAAGACACAGAGAGATTGTTTTCCTAAATATCTAATCACACACTTCTCTGTTCAAAACAGATTAGAAATGCACATACATTATCACAAGATAAGATAAATTGAAATGTTTTAAAAAATGAGTCAAAAGTAAAATAGAATTTTAAAATGTAATCAACATATTCAAAAGAATTACCAAGCCATGACCTTTTATCTGGGAGTAAACTTGAGGTCGACATTCAGGGAGTCCCTGAATGAGAAAAATGACGGCTTGAAAGAGAAGGTTGTTTTCTCGGCCATACAGCTCAGGGCAAGAACAATAAGTAATAGGAGGGGGCTTTCTGTGAAGGAAATGGCAGATGGATTTAGGGGTCTGATACCCAGACTATTCAGTCTGATATCCAGATTATTCTAATATCCAGGTTGTTTTCTTGTTTTGTAATTCCTTTCAGTCATCTTAAACTTGCTATCCTCAGTACTTGAGGAGTGAAGGGTGGGGAAGGGTCATAGATCTGAAGCAACAAGGAGAAATGATTATTAGTAAGGCAGACCATGGATGCAGGACAAGCCTGAGCCACTGGCCCTAATGGCAGGATGGCATGCCACAGCCAGGGGAATGGAGCACTCTTTAGAAAAGCCCAGAGAAATTTGAGAGAGGTATTTTTCAAGTTATTCCCCATGAAGGGCTAGGATTTTGACACTTGTGTAAAAAGTAACAGAAGATGGAGTTGGGGGGAACTCATATTGCCCAAAAGACAGTGGAAAAAAATGGGTACACCTAACTAGATATGGACCACAAATTTGGCGACACCCCTTGGGCAGATCTGCCAGTGTTTTTTTCTCTCTGTCTCATCACCCTATGCCCTGATCATTTTATGCTCTGGTATGAGCTGAGACTGACCTAAAGCCACCTAAGCCCCTCTTCTATGGATTCCATATAGAGCAGATGCTGCAACATCTCACCTAAATCTCCTTCAGAGGGAGCTGAATCCATCCCCAGTATCCCCGTTCTGGGCACAATTGCCCTGGGATGAATGGAGACTGCTCCACCTGGAAAGTTATCTTCCTCCCCAGCCAGTAGTGGATGCATGGCTGGCAGACAGGTACACAATCCTAGACCCTTTGCCTCAAAACAGAACCTGTTTCATGGGACAATCTGTCCTCCCGATCTGCCCATGGGGCCAGAATAAAGCTAGCCTCCAGTTCAGACCCTCTCCTTGTTTCACTGTCTTCTCTGCTTGTCTCACACTCTTTCTCCTGAAAGCACTCTCCCACTAAAATCACCTGCCCAAGAACCTCTGTTTCAAGTTCTGCCTCTAGGCAATCCACCTTAAGACACCATAAAACACAAGACACAGCAGGAAGTGAATAGATTCCCTGGAGGGTCTGTAGGGCAGAGGAGAGGACAAGGAGGAACCATGAGGCTTATCAGTGGCAGATGATAAGGGAAACTCAGCGGCCAGACAGGGTCAGGGAGCATTGTTGAGTAAGGCTACAAGGCAAAGACAGCAGGGAGTAAAGAAGGAGGGGACGTGAAGTCAGCAGCATCAGAGGCACCGTGTCAGCAGAGCTATTTCCTCCATGACCCTGGGCCTCCTTGGGGACACACCCTGCCCAATGCCTGGCAGGTGTTGTGCTCTTAGCTCCCAGCAGAACCAGACATTTCAAGGACCATTCTTGCTTCAACTTGTCCATTCTTTCACAGTAAGAGGAGGTCTCCAGCTGATCCATTTGTTAATCCCCTGGATTAAGCGCACATAAAGAGTGAAAACACCACTAGGGGAGAATTCCTACAGCTTCCTGCTTGCAAACAAGATTTGCCTGCAGCTAAGGGGCATGCCCAGCTCTGACAGCTACTATAAGCCCTGAGTAGGGTTTGGGGAAAGAAAAAAGAAAAGGAAAAAGAAAAGAAGAGAAAAAGCCTGTGAGAGGGAGCAAAGAGGAAAAAGTCAGGTGAGAGGTAGCGGGAGGTGAGGGGTCTCTGTCTCTCTCCTACAGCAGTCCCTGGATTGCTTTTTCTGCACTGAAGATGGAAGGAGAGTACGTTTTGGTCTTGATCTTTTCGTACCACCCACAATCCGGTAATTTTAGCAGAAGTGACTTGGGGAAGAGGGAAACAGTCTTCCTGCCATTTCTTTACTATTTGAGATATAGTAAAGATATGAGATATTCTCTATGCCCTTGAGATATAAAGAAAAAATGGAGAAGAATATCACTTTTTTAGAATTTGCGTTAAAATTCTAATCAAGAGTCTTCCTTGATTTTGCTGTATATTAATATCTCTCTATGAACTTTTGAAAAGGGTCTCAAACTCAAGATGGAAAGACTAAGAGCTGTCCTACATTAAGTTCCTTACTCTTTCAGGGAGTGGGGAGAATGGAGGGGTGTGTGAGTAAATATTGGAGGCTGCTGGGGGCAGTAGGATTTTTTTTTTTTTTTTTTTTTTTTTGCTAGTTCAGACTAAGTATGTGGTTACTATTGATTCACTCACTTAAGAACTATTTACTTAGCATCTTCTATGAACCAGGCTTCATACTGGGTGCTGCCAATATGGAGATGTGTGGACACGGTTCCCATCCTCCAAGAATTCACACTGGAGAAAAGACATGTAAGCAAGCTGTTACACCAAAGTCTGCTTGGAGTCCTGTGGCTATACTCAAATCTGTCCACACAAGTTTCATGAGCTTTCAGGTACATGGCAGTAATAATCTAGGAGCACAGGAAAGGATAAACTCTCCAGGTGTTTGTGGCTGGTACAGCTAGCAATATGGTCTGAGGGAAATCCAACTCTGTGTTGTGATGACCTGATTCATCCCACTCTGAAGTTGCTGCTCCCCAGGGAAGTATCAGTGCAATAGGGACCCAACAAGAAAAGGACCAGAAAGCACAGTTCAACTGTCTTTTCCTTGAAGCCCTCAAATATATGTATAATAGCTTCTTTACAATCCTTGTCTGGTTATTCCAAAACAAGTCACTTTGTGGTCACTTCCTATTGCTTTTTCCTCTTGATTGTGCATCATATGTTCCTTCTTGAAATGTTTAGCAATATTAAATTGTATGCTAGATATTGTGAACAATACGTTGTAGAGTATCTGTCTGGCAGGACAAACTCAATACCCTTTAAGGAAAGAGGATATAATTCACATGAATTAATCAAATAACTGGTAGATTCTTTTGACCCTCTTATATTTGATTTTATTCTTAGAAAAATGGTCTATTTTGTTTTTTATTTTTGTTTTTTTACCTAGTTTCAGGGCAGGATGCTTACACTAAGGCATAGTTATTATTCCTTTACAAAGCACGACCTTCCTAGGGTTCACAGGAATGCCCCAAATTTTTCTTTCTTCTGTGGGTCAGAACTCCAACATCATCCTAACCTGCAAGGCTCTGTTATCACTGTTCAGCTTTCATCTCCATGATGTCTATCTATGCCATGTCTCAGGAGTCTCAACCTTTACCTGCCTAACCTGCCCTTTAACCAAGGAATTCTCATAAGTCAACATGCAGACTTCAGAGACCCCCACTGCACAGCCCCTGCTTATCCACTACCCTGCCCAGGAAATTTCAGCTATTTCAGGAGCTTGGAACTCTGATCCTTGCTTCCTCAACTCAGCAAGACCGTTGTTTCATTGGGTTCTACCACCTTGTGCTGCAGCTTTGTCCACACATAAAAGGGTGGCTCATGTTGTGTGTTTCCCATCTCTCAAAGATCATAGTCCCATGCCTCCTATTCAATGCTTGAAAATAATTGTCTCATATATTTGTTCAGGTTTATAGTTGTTTTCAACGGAGGGCAAGTTTTGTACCAGCTACTTGCTCATAGTCAAAAGCAGGAGTCAACATGTTTTCTTAAAAAAAAATCATTGATGTTATTTTCTGCATATCTTGACTAGAACTCTACCACCCCATAATTGAGGAGTTAAGAACAAGCCAACATCCCCAGAGAAGATGGCAGAGCAGAAAGAAGAAAGGAAACTAGGTCTTTAACAAATTTACCAACCCTGGTAAATTTCACAATTTAACATCTTCACAATTCTTGTTACATGATATTGTAAATGTTATTATTGCTTAAGACTCAGTTGGATTTCCAGTTATTTGCAGCAACCAGCACTTGTAGTAACTGATACAAGTCATCATGCCTAAGTCTTCTTTTCTCAAGGTGGAACAACTTCAGCTACTCTAGGCATTTCGTTCAAGGTATCATGTGAATTCAAATGCATTTTTGTCTCAATGATGATAGTGTGCTATGAACTGAGGAGTATGATTAACTCAAACCTCTGCCCTAAGACTGTGTGAGTGAGAGAGAGAGAAAGAAAAAGAGAGGGTAGGGGTGGGGTGGGGGAGTAGATACACATTGTGGTCTCTAATTACAGCAAATTCACCCATACAATGAAATCACACAAAGTTTTGCTTAGAAAACTCCAAACCAAGAGATCATCTAATTCAAGTTTCTCACCCTAGGATTCATTGACATCCCAGGATGGGCTTGGGTGAAATTGGATATAGCACGTTTGCAGATGAATTTTGCTGAGCAGAAGTTCAGTAGCTATCAATGTTTTTGTGTGGCTCTATGGCCCCATCCTTAACAGTTAGAAACCACCAATGCTGACCAAACTTTTACTTTCTGGACAAAGAAAGATTATCCCAATAAAATATGACTTATCCAAAGCATAGGACCAGTGTATTAGTCTCTTTTCATGCTGCTGATAAAGACATACCCAATTTACAAAAGAAAGAGGTTTGTTTGACTTACAGTTCCACATGGCTGGGGAGGCCTCACAATCACTGCAGAAGGCAAGGAGGAGCACGTTGTATCTTATGTGGATGGCAGCAGGCAAAGAGAGAGCTTGTGCAGAGAAACTCCTGTTTTTAAAACCATCAAATCTCATGAGACCCGTTCACTATCGCGAGAATAGCACGGTAAAGACCCGCCTCCATGATTCAGTCATCTTCCACTGGGTCCCTCCCACAACACGTGGAAATTATGGGAACTACAATATGAGATTTGGGTGGGGACACAGAGCCAAACCACATCAAGCCAGTTAGAGCCAGAACTGAGACATTAATCAAGGATGCCTACCTTTTTCTATATTACTTTCAGACCAATCTCATTTATTGGTAGTACTTTGTTCCCTGCTTGCATGAAGGTGGGAGACAAACTTTGGCTCTCCACACAGCCAGACCCCAGACTCTCTGTTTGACCTTGTGCAATGTATTTGTTTCTTTAAGCCTGGGATGGCTGGGTGCGGTGGCTCACACCTGTAATCCCAGCACTTTGGGAGGCCAAGGTGAGTGGATCACCTAAGGTCAGGAATTCAAGACCAGCCTGCCCAACATGGCAAAACCCCGTCTCTACTAAAAATACAAAAAATTAGCCGGGCATGGTGGCACATGCCTGTAACCCCAGCTGCTCAGGAGGCTGAGGCAGGAGAATTGCTTGAACCCGGGAGGCGGAGGTTGCAGTGAGCTGAGATTGTGCCACCGCACTCCAGCCTGGGCGACAAGAGCGAAACTCTGTCCAAAGAAAAGCCTGAGTTTACACATCTATAAAAGGAAATTTAAAATATTATCTCTGTTCCCATCAAATTTCTTTGTTTCAAGTGATATAAACTAACTACGGCTGATTAGACAGTAGGGAATTTATTGCAAGGGTATGAGAAAGCACATAGAAAAGGCTTCTTTGTGGCTCAACTCCAAAACACTGTATTTTATGTTTATGAAAACGTTGGGAAGGCTGAACTACCAGACACAGAATTGGCAGAAAGAAGGGGTCCAGGCAACAGCCTGAGCCACAGCCAAACTGATGGCACAGTGCAAGTGAGGTGAAGACTCTGCCACTCACCTGACTGTTGCTGACACTGAATACTGAGGCTTATCTGTTATTGCTACTAAACTCAGACATTTAATGTCACCACCACAGCCTCTGCAAACCCTGGAAACTGATGTTGAAGCCACCTCTGCAACCATTACAGGAGAAATAAATTCTCTGCTTTCCTGATTTTTTGCATCTCTCAATGCAAATTTAAAGTCTGAGGCAGGTACCTCTGTTTGGCTGAGTATAGGTAACGTGTTCATACCTTAGCTGCAAGGTAGCCTGGAACAATAATTTTTTTGACTTCTATACTGGGAAAGTTAAGCAAAATTCGTATTATCCGAAATTTCTCAAATACAAGAAATGGGCTCAAAGGCTGAACTCAGCCATTCAAAGGCTGAACCCTCCCAAATAAAACTAACATGGATCTACTACTCCATACCATTGGGTTGGTGTGAGGATTAAATGGATAATAATACATAGAGTGTCTAGGAAACAATAAGGACTAAGTTAATGTTCATTTTCATCATGATCATCTTACTCTTGTAAGAGTCAGCTTATCTTCATGGTATGCCACTTGTCTGTGATACCTATAGCTGAGAAAAGTGAAATAAGGATTTGAAGTGTTTTCATTTCACGTAATGGGAAAATGTAGGGAAAATTAAGGAAATGAGGAATAATGCCACAAGAGATGAAAGTGAAAAGACTGACAGAGAGAGTGGGATAAGGAAAATAAATGGGTATTAGATTAGTTGCAGAATTACTGACTCCTGCAAAGGAAAAGATTGTCTACGGAAAAGAAGCTAGCCAAGAAGTGGAGACCTGGGAATGAGATCCATGCTACTCAGAGTTCTAATCCTAGAGCTGACTCTCCCAATCCAGGGTGCCCTGGATAAAAAAAGAAACACAAAGACAAATAAGGAATAGACATATTCTGGGTCTTTTTGGAATTAAACCCTTATAGCTTGCATCTGTTTGGTAGTGGTGATGGTAGTGGTGGTCCTAGTGGTATGTGTATGTGTGCAAGTTCATTTTGTTTTGTTTTAAACTTACAGAACAGAATTGAGATTTGGATTTTAAGGAAATTTTGATTTTTCATTTTGACAGCTCTGCTCTGACACTTCATTCTTCTTTTCGCACCCAAACACACACAGGCATACAAACCACTTTAGGACTGGCTGCAGAAACAGTGCCTCCCAGAGTATTCCCATTCATCTCATTTGTGCTTAGCTGACCTCTAATACCTAGAGGAGAACTGTAGTGCAAACATCAAGAAAATAATAATGTAATTCTAGAATAATATCCCCAAGACTTATAAATATGAAGCAAATATGAGAACCCTTTTTGCAGTGGACAAGAATTGCTTGTCTGTTCATCACATTCTTTTTTGTTTGGAAACTGCCTCCTCTCTCTCTCCATGTGACTCTAGAAGGACTATAAACTACATATTCAACTCTGTACAGGAAGAAGAGGGCTTCACCTCTTCTTCACCTCTTCTTGCTTTACAGAGTTGAGCATGTGATTTACACTGACCAGTCAGTTTACCTTATATGCCTTAATGACTGTGATTAGTCCAGAGATAAATATGTGAAGTAGGGATGGCCAATCCAAACACTGCTTTGGAGTTTGATAGTTGGGATAAAGTCTCTCTTGAGTTCACAAAGCTTCAGGATCATCTATTCATGTGGCAAGCACCAGAATGCTTTCACCCCCTTATGGGAAAAGCCTGCCTGAAACTGAACAAAGGCAAATAGAGCTCAACATACTGAACAACCTGAGCCAACAACTTCTCCTTTTGACTTCAGTTACTTTGAGTTGAGGTTTTATTACTTAGTGTATTAGTCTGTTCTCACACTGCTATAAAGAACCACCTGAGTCTGGGTAGTTTATAAAGAGGGATTTAATTGACTCACAGTTCGATAAGTTGTATAGAAGACAAGGCAGGGGAGGTCTCAGGAAACTTACATTCATGGAGGAAGGGAAAATGGGAAGCAAGCACATATTTACGTGGCAGCAGGAGAGAGAGAGAAAAGAGGGAAGTGCTACACACATTTAAACAACCAGATCTCATGAGAACTCTCTCACTATCATGAGAACAGCATTGGAAAAATCTACCCCCATGATCCAACCACCTCTTACCAGGTCCCTCCCCCAACACCAAGGGTTACAATTCAACATGAGATTTGGGTGGGGACACAGAGTCAAACCATATCACTTGGAAGCTGGGAATTTTATATCATGTACTTCCCCCCAACCCAGAAAAAAATAGTTTCATACCCCCTAAGTGATATGAGTTGAATTTTTAGTATGGCTTAAGAAAATATATAATGACAAAAATGGCTAATGATCTCAGTAAAGCTTTTAAAATATCATTTAGTCAGACTCTAGAGAATGCTTGCACAACAAGTAGATTGTAGACACCTAACAATAACTTATTGGTCCCCCCACCCAAGGTTAAAAATCATTGTTTATAAGTGCTTCTACTTTCAAACCAATACTGAGAAAAATGCACTTCTGAGTGTTATCGTATTTTGAAGACTATAAACCCTTCACCCACTTTTGAAAAGAGGATGATATTGAAAAAGCCATTTGATAAGCTTTTATATCCAAAGAAACAAAGAAGCAGTTTGGTTTGAAGACTCCAGAGACACAAGGCCACCACCTGTGAGGACACAGGAGCCACCTATGAGCCATGAAAGTTTGAAAACTTGCCTGGGAAGTTCATCAGGGTCACCACCAGAGGAAATCAATGATATTCACGGAGTATTGGATTATCAGCAGTATAGTGGCATGTAGGTCACAAACAAGACAAAAACTGTTTCTGAGGCTTGAATGCAATGCCATTAGAGAGCCATTAGTGATATGTTTGACACTGTATCAGCAAATTTTACCAAAGCTCCCTTTTCTATTAAAAGCAACTCAGGGACAAAGAAAATGGTGGCAAACCCAAAATAAAAGCAACTATTTTCTGGGAAGACCAATGCAGCCCTTCAAAAAGCTGACTGGACGGTATTAAACTGCTATGGTTTGAATGTATCTCCCCGGAGTTCACATGCTGGAAACTTAATCCCCAACTCAACAGCATCGAGAGGTGGGACTTTTGACAGGTGAATAGGTCATGAGAGCTCTGCCCTCTGAAATGGATTCATGCCATTATGGCAGGGGTAAGTTCATGATATCAGGAATAGGTTTGGTATAAAAGCAAGTTTGGCCCTCTCTTGCTTGCTGGTTCTCATCCATTCTCTCTTCATGTGATGTCTTCTACCAGGTTATGACACAGCAAGAAGACCCTCACTAGATGCAACCTTTTGATCTTGGACTTCCTGGCCTCCAGAAACATAAGACAAATACACTTCTTTTTATTGTTATTATTATTAATTTTTTTATTTTTTATTCCAGTAAGTTTTGGGAAACAGATGGTGTTTTGTTACATGAATATGCTCATTAGTGGGGATTTCTGAGATTTTATTGCACCCATCACTCAAGCATTGTATGCTGTACCCAATGTGTAGTCTTTTATCCCTTGCCCTCTCCCACTCTTTCCTTTAAGTCTCCAAACTCCAACGTATCATTCTTACGCCTTTGCGTCCTCATAGCTTAGTTTCCACATGTGAGTGAGAACATATGATGTTTGGTTATCTATTCCTGAGTTACTTCACTTAGAATAATAGTCTCCAATTCCATCCGGGTTGCTGCAAATCCCATTATTTCATTCCTTTTTTTGGCTGAGCAGTATTCCATGGTGTGTGTGTGTGTGTGTGTGTGTGTGTGTGTATAGTATATATATGTGTGTATATATATGTATGTGTGTGTGTATATATATATATGTATGTATATAATTTTTTTATCCACTCATTGATTGATGGGCATTTGGGCAAATGACTTCTTTACTTCTGAGTAGATACCCAGTAGTGGGATTGCTGGATCAAATGGTAGATCTACTTTTAGTTCTTTAAGGAATCTCCACACTGTTTTCTATACTGGTTGTGCTAGTATACATTCCCACCAACAGAGTAAAAGTGTTCCCTTTTCACCATATCCATGCCAACATCTATTTATGTATTTATTTATTTATTTTGATTATGGCCATTCTTGCAGAAGTTAGGTGGTATCGTACTGTGGTTTTGATTTGTATTTCCCTGATCATTAGTGATGTTGAACATTTTTCCATATGCTTCTTGGCCATTGAGACAAATAAACTTCTATTGTTTATAAATTACCTGGTTTATGGTATTCTGTTATAGCAGCACAAAACGGCCTAAGATAGAGACTCACTAGCTGTTCAATTTCCTTTTTGACCTGTTTTTAAAGCTACGACAATTTTCAAAGCTATTTATATAGCTGAAGATCTCTATAAAAATTTCTACACATTTTCAATTTAACAAAGAACAGGCTGCTAGACCATTTTGGGGTCAAGAGGGACTGCAAGTGAGGTGAGGGAAGCACATATGCCCTACTTCAATTTAGCTATGAGAAAAGAGTTTTGTGGCACCGAAAAAAACATCGATCTTTCAAGCAAAAATGTTAGTGGGAAAAGTAAGGGGCAATAAAAGTAGGTCCAAGCCCTGTAGCAACTTGATCAAATGTTACCTGGATCTTTGCCACCTGAATGGCCCCACAGAACTAAGATGATTTGAAATGGTTCCTTGCAGCCAATTGTAGCTTCACTGAAGCCTGGGCTGTGCCTCTTTTCCACCTCCTGGCGCCGCACCATGCCAATCTCTGACTTGAGGCACTGTTCCTGTTGTGGGATCAAATGTTAGGATTTTAAAAACTAAAGTTTGATGTGGATGAACAACTGCCTATAAAACGCATTAAGCTCTTTCCCTGTAATGTATTTAATTTCACACTGACTGCCGGTATTGCCCCTGAATGGATTACAGCAGGGGACTGCCATTGTCCCACTAAACCACACGGGTTAAATAATACCTTGGTGTCTAGAACTGCTTCAGAACCATTTCATACTGGCTAATACATGAAATGAATACCCAGCTATTCTGCAAGTGATTTAGTTTGGTTAAAAAATAAGGACACATTGAATTGGTTTACAGTGCAAGATCATTTACATCCCTATTTGGATTGTACTTTTGCCTACAGTAACATTTGCACCTGCATTTTGCCATTCGCAGCAGCAGGGCATAATCACACACTTACTGCTCTCAGGCATTTGGTGCTCAGGGTCTATTTACTTAACAGCCCCAGGAATAATACTCCACTCCAGGGTCAGCCACTTACATTTGGCTTCGTGTTTGGATAATGATACCGTATTCTTGTCCAAGCCGGGGGAAATGCTACAGATAAGCTCCAACATTGCCTCTGAGTTGATTTGATGCCTTTTTAAGAGCACTTTCGAACTTTAAGCACATTTCCAAAGTTATCCCCTCACATAGTCAGGATAATCACCTCATTTCATGAAGCACTTCTCAGGCCATAGACACTGGAATCATTTGAGTCTGAGCCAGATGGTGCCACAAGGAGGTTTTACAATGACATAGAGTTTCTCTGTCCCTTCAGTTGCACCTGTAACATAAACAGTCACGAAGAGAAAAAAATCTTGTACAGCCGCTTAGCTGGGCCTCTGCTACCATAGGTTTTGCTTTAGTGTCCACATCAGTTTGTGACTTGCCCTAGCATTAGGAAGCAGAGAAGCATCCTGGCACATGTTTGAGGCCCTGGGCAAGCTCACCTTGGGGCTAATTATACAATTGTAGATCCTTATTTTTAAAAGAGGTTTCAAGTGCAAAGGAGTGAATAGGGTTCTTTTATTTCCTCTGTATTGTTGCAATAAAAAAAAAGTTAGAAAAGTAGTAAAGCTTTGCACATCTTTTTTTTTTTTTTTTTTTTTTTTCCCTTCCCTTGGCTTTTGAGTCTGAAAAGAATGCTGGAAGTCATCGGAGGCCTGGTTGGAATAGAGAGTGTTAATTCTTCCATATCTAAGCCTCTTTGTCGAAATTCCCTTTGTCTCCTGCCCCAAGTCATTAAACACTAATCCCATCACTCTTCCTAATCCGATGCACTGGAGCTGGAGTTCAGCTTCCGAAACTGTCTTTGTGGCACTCCTAATAGACAGCTTCTCTGGATTGTAGTTGGTTCAGGCGCATTTAGAGCTTCCCATTTCAGCCTCTTAATGAAGTGCCCTTAATGAATCTTTTCCTCCTTCATGCAGTGAGCACGGGCTTCAATTGGTTTAGCGTTGAGTAGGGGAAGATGCAGAGTCATCTCAGGGGCCTTTGCAAAATATGACTGTCAAAGGCAAAACCTAGGAAACAGGCCATTGAGGGCTACAGCCACTGAAGTGCTCATTTAATTACTAAGGATTTACAAAAGAAAATCTGCCCTTTGTAGCTAACAAAGGAAAGGAACTAAGAAGAGATAGTAAAAGGTTTTTCCAATAAACGATAAAAGAGGAAACATGGTTGAGTAAAGCCATCAGGGTATGGAAGGGAACACTTTCACACTTGCTACACAGGCCTACCTTTCTAACTGTTAGGTATGCTCAGAGCTACTGAAAGAGGCCTTTCTGTCCTGCCAAGGGATGGAGGCTATTGAGTCTGATAAATTCTTCACAGGCAAAAATCCACCAAAATGACAATCCATTCCATTAAGCTTAAAACGAAGTAATTTTTTCATGACATGATGGTAATGCAGGGGGACTGGAAAAATAATTACAGGGAAAAAATAAATGATGGAAAAAAATGTTTGCAAGGTAGTTCTGTCCACCCCCCTTCTTCGTTCTGTTTGAGTAAATTGTTTACAGTCTCAACAGTCAACGTAAGCTTGGATCTAATATCCCTCCAACAATGCAAATTTAAATGAAAACTCTGAATGGCACTAGTTCACTTTATGTTTTAAAATATGTTGAGCCACTTCATGGATAGCTCAGCGCTGCTTCTCCTTCAGTGACAATATTTATTATATGCTGAAATCTATATTGTATATCTATATGATATAATCTGTTTATTATATGATGAAATTATTTGTATGATAATATTAGCCAAATTAATAGATGATCTTGGTCTTGCAAATATGTACATTATCATGCAATATTGCTTTAAGTTAAAGAATAAGAAGAAAAACAAATTAATAGAAAAAAATACCATCCTAATGATCACAATATATTTGGCGTAAAGACGTAGAAAAACTACTGACAGCAATTAATATAACTGTGTCTGAATTCTTTGGTCACAGTGTCTATATGCCAGCAGTCACAGCAACAACTGACCCAAAAAAACTCCTAAAGTTCATAGGCACTCCTAAATATTTTATATCAGACTTGTAAATTAATCCGATTAATTTGGCCGATTGATCTAGTACTACAGAGAAACCTCAAGTTTGTTGATACATGTTTAAATGTCGCCTAGGCCTTATCATGAAATCATGTAATACATTAAACAAAATTAAGATCACACAGCACAAAAGGCTTAGTATTTCTGATGGGGCAACCCAGGATGGCCTTGTAAAGATGCTGTCAGATACTGACACAAAGTCCTAGGCTGCTGAAATTCCAAGTTCACCTTTTATTGCCAAGACCCCAATCCCTCTTCATTGTACTGGCAGGTGACATCTTGGCTTTATCTTTATTGAGCATGACAATAAAATTTTGTTTCCTCTTATTCTTACCAGACCTGATAGTTTTCTTCACTGGGGAAAAAAAAAAAACAACAAAATGAAACAAAAACAAATAAAAAGCAAAAAACAAACTTTGAACTCACTAACAAAAACAAATCAGATACATTTACTAACTGCATAAATCACAACAAAGTGACTCACCTCAGAAGAAAACCACAGTGTTCTCCACATAGATAAAAACAACTGCGTTTAGCATTCGGGCTGGGATTCAAATTCCAGTGCATGTCTACTGTTGGCAATAAAACTTACACTTGGACATTGTTAAAATGTGCTCATGTGTTCAGTGCTTCCCCTTTCCTCATAACTGACTTGCCAAGTCTTTTTCTTTGGGGAATCAAACAGCTCTTACATGCATTGAGGAAAAATTTCCTGCGCCGCAATTTTTTTTTTTTTAAAGTCTAAATAGCATCAGTTGAGTTTATGGGAGACAGTGAGGCTATGTGAGGCCAGCAATATGACCAGCTGAGTGCCAGCTGTCCTCAGGAGCTCCAGTCCTTGAAAGTCAGGATTCCCTGGAGCAGGGCTGCCCATGGTGTATTAGATTATGATGGCTACATCCTAGCAGAACTCCTTATTTAATCCTTCTCTTCCTTTCCAGACCCTAACTTATTTTTTTCACTCTCATTTCACATGAGCAAGCTGCATGAATCTAGTTTCAAATGAAAACAACATTAAAAAAATAGAACCACGGTGGTGTATTGGGAAGATTTCCAGAAGGCTCTAAACTGAAGATTTTTACATCCCTCTGAACTTCATTCCCTCAACTACAGAATGAGTAGAGGGAGGATTAGATTACAGCTCTCTCTCTCTTCTTTCTTTCTAAGGAGGGTATATACTGGCAACGTATTTTGGTATTTAAGTTGTTCTTCCTTTTTTTTTTTTTTTTTTTTTTTTTAAGAAAAGATGCCTCAGTGAGTTTTTGAGTTAATAAGCATTGGAAGCAGTAAATGTTTCCTTCTGTTAGTTGTTACCAGCAATTCATACTTCAAAGTTACCAGGGACACTGCAAATTCAACTGAGAAAAGGACATATGGGAGAGGAAGTTCATCATTTATCTAAGAATCAATAGCTCACACCTTGACGTTTACTCCTCCAGAAAGTAAGACAACAAAACACTGGCCCATCTCTTCCATGAATTCAGAAAAACCATGAGGGCAGGTGTCATGTAACTTATACTCCCCTCTATGTCCTGAACGTGTTATATATTGCCTGAACATATTTCTAAAAGGAATGAACAAATCTATCGGTTTATCGACAGCCTGTAACATTATCTAAAGAGAAGTGTAAGTTGGACAACAGAAAGAGGTAAGATACATTTTTTTTTCACAGTTCCTACAGGATTTCCCATAGAGCTTATGGGAAAATTGAATGATCTGCTTTTTTTGTCTGAAACAAAGGCAGTTCACAGAAGGGAAAGTTGAATGGCTAAGATCTTACTTAAGAGATGCTCACACTCTGGTTGTTAATAACATATACATAAATTAAAGCAAAGATGGGATTTTATTGTGTACCCATCAGGACGAGAAAAAGTTGGAAGGGAGGATAATACTGATTGGTGGAGAGGATGTACGGCCATGAGACTCCTCATACACGAAGTGTACGTTGGTGAGCCATTCAGAAAAGCAACTTGCCAGTGTTTATGTCCCCTGACCCTGCAGTCCCATGTGTCCCCCAAAGAAATTCTCACACAGGCCCATTAAAGGGCACATACCATTCACCACTGTGTTGTTTGTTGAGGTGGTGAGCGGAAGGCAATCTAGAAGTCCAACTGTAAAAGAAAATGAGGCGAGAATTTGCGCAACAGATAGGATTAACAAATGGCATAAATATACAACATAGATAGATACTCAGAACCGTTTGCGAGTGAAAACAGGAAGAAATTGAAGGAGATCTACAGCAAAATTTCATATAAGTAAGTTAAAATGCATAAACACGCAACCAATGCAATAGGAGTACATAGGAATCCAAGTAAATATACTGAACAACTTAGAATGTGTATGTACCAGAGAGAAAGAAGTGCGAGTATTAGTAATAGAGGGAAAATATAATTATAACAAGTGGGGATTTTTCAGAGACCAGTAATGGAAGTGTGCCAGGAACTGATGAGAATTTCTGCCCCTGAAGTCCAAAAGAAGGAAATACATTTTAAAAAAATAAGAAATAAATAAAGCAGAGATAAACTAGACTGTCGTTTTACTCTTCCCCCAACAAAATGGCATCTCTGAGCAATTATTAAATTTAAACAACATTGACTTAAATGAGCCTCAGTTCAAGGGCATCAGATTTCCCTTGACCTAAGGGAAAGAATCCAGCAGATGTGTCAATGGTCTTGAAAACATATAAAGCAAAAATCCTTATATCAGGCAGGATAATATTAGGTGCTGTAACTAAATTTCAATGACTCAAAACAACATAATTTTGGTTTTTGCTCATGGAATAGTCCAGTGCTAGTGTAACTAACTGATAGGTGGGCTCTGTGCCACAGCTGAAAGGTGCTGTGCCATCTTCCAAACAAGGTTCCTCAAGAGCTTGTCTCTATTCCATCATTTGGAAGGGAGAAGGAGATGGAGGAAAATGTATAGGTTTCTACTGGCCAGATCCATTCCTATCCTGTTGGCTAGAACTCAGTCAGAGGGCAGGGAACTCAGTCAGAGGGCAAACTACAGGGGCGCCTGGGGAATGGAGTCCAGCTGTGTGCTCAGAAAAAGGAGAAAACACAGATTTTAATCAGCAGCTAGCAGCCTCTACTGCAATCCTGTTACAATGACATTATCAGTTAGACATGGGAGACACCAGGGCCACTTGCATGTATGTTTGAACCAATGAACACCACTTAGTTCTTTTTCAAAATTCAAGAAAGATAAAGGAGAAAATGGAGGTAAAGAGGAGAAAGCTACACCTATGAGCTTAGTTTCAGCTATGAAGTTGAGCATTTATAAAGGAAAAAGTCATAAAAAAAATTATAAGGTCAACTGTTTTATCAACAGTAGAACACTCAAAATCAAATAAAACTACAAACTAGCATCTCTTTTATATTATATTATATTATATTTTATTTTATTTCATTTTATTTTGAGACAGAGTCTCATTCCTTCACCCAGGCTGGAGTGAAGTGGCCTGATTCAGCTCACTGCAACCTCTGCCTCCTGGGTTCAAGTGATTCTCCTGCCTCAGCCTCCCAAGTAGCTGGGATTGCACGCGTGCACCACCACATCCAGCTAATCTGTTTTTGTTTTCATCAGCAGCTTGGTAAGAAAGGGGCTACAGTTTTTCTGTAAAGCAATATGGTAATATGTATGTAAAAATCTCTGAAAACTTCATAGCAATTGCACTTCCAGGACACATAAGCAGAGGGTCTTGGTGTCTCAGCACGTGAACTTTGGAGACTGCTACACCAAGTTTAAGTGTATGTACTTACCTGTCAGCCCTAAGTTTTTTCTATAAAATAACAGTAGTAAAAATATGTACCTCCCAGGTTAGGAGGTTAAATACGATAATGCACAAAAAGCCTTTATTGACTGTAATAGTTGGCACATAAGAAAGACTCTCTAATACTATTGAGGAAATAATCATGTCTGTGTGCAGTTTGCACTCCAAGAATACAGAGCAAAGATCTGTTATTAATTGCTACATTTTGGGGGACATTTCCCAGTGTCCTAAAATAGGAAATTGGCTAAATAAATAATAACATATCAATATGTATCCCTGAGAAGATATAGAAAATAATTTACTAACATGGAAAACTGTTGATTGTGTGTTAAGTTTTAAAAATGATTATGAAATGGCCCATTGAGGGTGATCCACATTTATAAGTATGTGTGAATTTGTAAATAAAACACAGACTAGAAGAATATACCCTAAAAATATTTGATAACAGATTTTCTTAAATGGGGGTGTGGACAAGTGACAGTTACTCCTTTTTTTCTCCTTTTGTAGACCAGTGCTTTCCAGATTTTCACCAATAAACATATATTACTTTTAAAAAATCAAATTTT
Source organism: Macaca mulatta (assembly GCF_049350105.2). Lineage (NCBI taxonomy): Eukaryota > Metazoa > Chordata > Mammalia > Primates > Cercopithecidae > Macaca > Macaca mulatta. Next base: position 58,325,484 of record NC_133418.1, on the reverse strand, counting down.
TAAATTTCAAGACATACTTACATGTTAGTACGCTTTTTCTTCCCTTCTTATAAAAAGCCTTCAAATATACAGAAAATTAGAGAAAACAGTATAAGGACTACCCTTTTTTCATCACCTAGATTTACAATTTTTTTACATTTTGCCATTTGTTTCATCTTTTTTCTTGTAGCATTTTAAAATAAATTCTAATCATGAAATTTCGTACCTATAAACTTCCACAGAATTTCTAAAAATAAGAGTACTTCCTTACTTAAGTGTAGCTAACAATATTTTATGTTATTAAGAAATAACTACTTGTAAGTATGAACTCTTCTATTCTTAGGTAAACATAATTTTTTAAATGATTCTATATTTAGAGATATCATGAGGCAGGAGTCAGGAAACCTGGCTTTTGGACTAGGCTGTGTGTAGACGTGTTACACATCTATGAAGTCTGTGAGGTCCCCACTTCTCATTTGTAAAATGAAAGGATTGAGTTAAATGACACTTTCCAGTTTTAACAATCATATTTTCTTTGGGGGCAAAGAAAGAAACAAGTAAATTTTCAAAATTAAAGAAAATTTTGGGGGTGGAGGGTGGGAGGAGAGAGAGGAGCAGAAAAAAAAAATATTGGGTACTAGGCTTAGTACCTGGGTGACAAAATAATGTGTACAACAAACTCCCATGACGCGAATTTACCTATGTAACAAACCTGAACATGTATCCCTGGACCTAAAATAAAAGTTAAGAAAAATACAATTAAAAAAAAAAATAAATTTTAGGGTGACAACACCACCAATGAACTAATAGGAGCTATTACATTAAGGAAAACTTTAAATTCGAGAATCTGAGAAAGGAGATATTAAAAGATTTTTCTAATTTGTCCAATAAATAAACACACGTGACCTTTCGTTTCACTAACGTAACTCTTGAACAACCATCTAAATCCCAGGGATGCGCTTCTGTATTTTAACTTTTCCCAGTCTTTGCCTAGCCCCTTGACTGTTTGATTCTTGTAATTATTTTGTCCTGTCACAGGGCAGTCTGGGTAGACCTTTGGCAAGAACCTATCTAGGGAGCCTTCTGACACCCGGTTTAATACAAAGAAGTGCTTGGCCAGGGCCCCATCCCTGCATTTACATCCCAAAGCTGAGTGGTCTTCTGCACCACTTTTCTCAATAGCAGACGACCTTGGAAAATGTCAGATTCAGTTCCAGCTTGAGGCACCACTGTCTGGGAGCCTGGCTGTTATACACCCACTGGTAGGGCACTGATTCCAATTCTTCAGTTATCCTACACCCAAAATAGAACTAAGTCTCTCCCTGCAGGCAGTATGACAAAAATGTATTGTTTTAGACTTAATCCATATGTTTGATTCATTCTTTACCAAAATAAACCTGCAACACTAGCTTGAGTACTAGCAAGAATAAGCTTGCACTAGACACATGCTGTCTCTGTCCACACGCACGCTCTCCATCAGCTCAGATGAAATTTGCTTCCAGGCTCTCTAATTATGGAACAACCTTGGTAAGAGTCTGGCAACCCGGATTCTCATTTCTTCTCTGCTATAAACTGCTATATGGGCAAGTTCCTGAACTTCCCAGGGTCTCAATTTGACAGTTTGTAAAATGGAACACCTATACCTAATTATTTCTTTTTCTTTTTTCTTTTTTTTCCTTTTTTTTTTTTTTTTTTTTTTTTTGAGATGGAGTCTTGCTCTCTCACCCAGGCTGGAGTGAAATGGCATGATCTTGGCTCACTGCAACGTCTGCCTCCCAGGTTCAAGTTATCCTCTTGCCTCAGCCTCCCAAACAGCTGGGATTACAGGCACCTGCCACCATGCCTGGTTAATTTTTGTATTCTTTAGTAAAGACGTTTCACCATGTTGGTCAGGTTGGTCTCGAACTCCTGACCTCATACGATCCACCTGCCTTGGCCTCCCAAAGTGCTGGGATTACAGGCATGAATCACCAGGTTAATTATTTCTGGCTAATTATTTCATTTTTTTTTAAAAAAGTACGTTCTATTTTAGATTGAGGGGGTACATGTGCACATTTGTTAAATGGACGTATTGTGTGATGTTGAAATTTGGGTTTCTAATGATCCCACTGCCCAAGTAGCAAACATAGTACCCAATAGATACTATATTTTTTCAACCCTTGCCCTCATCTCTCCCTCCCCCTTTCAGGAATCTGCGCCTATTGCTCTGATCTTTGTGTCTGCGTATTCCCAATGTTTAGCTCCCACTTATTTATAAATGAGAACATGCAGTATTTGTTTTTTTGTTTCTGCAGAAATTCGTTGAGGAAAACGGCCTCAAGCTGCATCCATGTTGCTGCAAAGGATACGATTTTTTTCTTTTTTTTTTTGTCTGTATAGTATTCCATGGTGTATGTGTACCACTTTATCTAATTCGCCTTGTTGATTTCTTTGCTACTGTGAATAGTGCCACATTAAACATATGAGTGCAGGTGTATTTTTGGCAGAATTATTCTTTTCTTTTGGGTTTATATCCAGTAATGGGATGAGTGGGTTGAATGGTAATTCTATTTTTAGTTATTTGAGAAACCTCCAGACTGCTTTCTGTAGTGACTGAACTAATTTGCATTCCCCCAGCGGTGTATAAGCATTTCCTTTTCTCCACAACCTTGCCAACATCTGTTTTTTTTCTTTTTTAACTTTTTATTAAGTAGCCTTTCTGACTGATGTGAGATGGTATCTCATTGTGGTTTTGATTTGCATCTCCCTGATGATGAGTAATGTCAAGCATTTTTTCATGTTTGCTGGCCATTTGTATGTCTTCTTTTGAGAAGTATCTGTTCGTGTCACTTGCCCGCTTTTTAATGGGATAGCTTGTTTTGGATCTAATTATTATTATTATTATTTTTGAGACGGAGTCTCGCTCTGTCGCCCAGGCTGGAGTGCAGTGGCCGGATCTCAGCTCACTGCAAGTTCCACCTCCTGGGTTTACGCCTTTCTCCTGCCTCAGCCTCCGGAGTAGCTGGGACTACAGGTGCCCGCCACCTCGCCTGGCTAGTTTTTTGTACTTTTTAGTAGAGACGGGGTTTCACCATGTTAGCCAGGATGGTCTCGATCTCCTGACCTCGTGATCCGCCCGTCTCGGCCTCCCTGGATCTAATTATTTTTAAAATGCCTTTAAGACACACAGTATAGTGTTTCTAAGTGAGTTTTTTTCCTTTCCTGGGAAAAATGGTATTCCATATTCATTCATAAATATTTCATTTAAATATCCATTTTAAAAGAATATATGAAGAATATTCATTCACCAAATTTCCCACCCTAGAGGCAACTACTTGATGAGTTCCTTATATTTCCAAATATAGTCTATCAAATTATAATTCCATATATCCTGAAATCTTATCTCAAAATCTTTAATTTGATTTCTAAGAATTTATCCTACCGATAGACCTAAACTTGCTTGTGAATATACGTAGTAAAGGCACTTGTTGCAGTGTGGTTAATAATAGCAATGAATGGAGTAATCTGACCCTTCATTAAGTGTATCGTGATGTGTTCATACTAAGGCCATTAAAAAGAAAGAGGTAGCTTTATAGCTACCCAATTTATACCTGACCCAGTTAGGAGTCTTTATGTTGTAGGTAACAGAAAATCCATTACAAACTGATTTAAATATTGAAGGAGATGTATTGAGTTACATAAATGGGAAGTTCTCAAGGACTTCGTTTCTTGTCATCTCTCTGCTGTGCTGTCAAGGATGATAGCTTCATCCCCAGACTGGTTCTCTCATGGTTGTAAGAGACTAATCAACTGTAATTAGGGCTACATGTTTCTTGCTCCATTCCAATGGAGGAGAGAGTGATTCTTCCTCAGAATTCCAAGCAAAGACCCTGAAGACCACCTTGATTGTATAAGCCTAGATCCCATGCCAGGAAAATGGAAAGCATTGATTGGCTTTGGCCAGTCGGTCCAGGATGATGCGCTTCCTGGAAACTTTGCAGGGGAGCACAGACACGGAAATGAAAACCTGAGTATAGCAGGTCTTTGAAAAACGCTGTTTCCTTATAACTTGGATGAGAAAAAAATCAATTCCTCGGCCACTATCTGTGAGGAGTTCACGTGTTCTCCCCACATCTGCATTGGATTTCTCCCCCGGTACTCCAGTTTCCTCCCACATCCCAAAGATGTGCAGCTTGATTCTGCGTGTCTGCATGGTTCCAGTGTGAGTGAGTGACAGTGTGTATGTGAGTGTGCCCTGCGAAGGAATGGCCTCCTGGCCAGGGCTGGTTCCTGCCTTGCACCCAGGCTCTGGCTGTCCGTGACCTTGAGCTGAAGAAGAGGTTTCGAAAATGAACGAATGTGAATGATTATAAAATAAACATTTGTAAAGTACACAATAATCATACAAATGCACACAATAAATGGTGTGGTCTCAAAGCACTCAGCAAACCTGCCAGGTTTGTGATTGGTTTTGAACTGTGTGGTAGCAGAACGTGCTCCTTAAAATTTTCACTTTGCAAGCATTTATTCCTTGATTCAACTCACCACCACCACAATCGCCATCACTCATTGATTCACCAAAATCGAGTAATTATTACTTGTTTTTATTAATCATTTTTAAATATACGGATAGCTCCCATTTATTTCAATGTTTAACATTAGAAGTGTTTGGGGTCTTTATTTAGAAGTTTGGTGATGTTTTTGTGACCAGAAATATGCTGTAGGAGCTAAACTCTTGTTTATATCAATCACCCTGTGGTAAAATTGGTTTTGCTATATGTTATTTTGCTTAAAGTTGCAGTTTCTAATAACCTATGAACCATGTTAAGTGAGCACGTACTGTATTTCAGGGAAGGAGAAGGAGAGAATGGACATCGGTAAGGCAACCATCAACTGTCCATCATAGCATGGGACTATGAAATTACTTCTAAGATACTTTCTTAAATGCAAAAGGCAAGATATAGGAGTCTGAGCAAAATATGCTACCATGCATGTACAAAAGCATACTTATTGATATAGTTTGGATGATTGTTCCCTCCAAATTTCAGGTGCAGATATGATCCAGAATGTTAGCAGTGAGGCTTGGCGGGAGGTTTGAGTCATGGGAGTGAATTCCTCATGAATGGCTTGGTGCTTTCCCTGCGGTAATGAGTGAGTTCTGGCTCTTTAGTTCATGTGACATCTGGTTGTTTTTAAAAAACATGTCTGGCACCTTCCGCCTCCCCATTGTTCCCTCTCTCTTCCCCTTCTGCTGTGAGTGGAAACTTCCTGAGGCTTCACCGGAAGCAGATGCTGGCATCATGTTTCTTGTACAGCCTGCAGAACCATGAGACAAATAAACCTCCTTTCTTTGTAAACTACCAAGCTTCAAGAATTCTTTTATAGCAGCACAAATGGACTAACACACTTACATATGTGTAAAGTGTTTCTAACGATAATTCTAACCGCACACACATTCATTCTTATGCATATACATGAAAGTACCCATGGGGAGAAAAATAATGTAATTTTAAAAACCAAAGTTCTGGCTGGGCACAGTGGCTCCTGCCTGTAATCCCAGCATTTTGGAAGGCCAAGGCAGGAGGATCACTTGAGTCCAGGAGTTTGAGATAAGCTAGGGAAACATAGTAGACTCATCTCTTAACAAATTTTAAAATTAGCTGGGTATGGCGGCCGTGTGCGTGTAGTCCCAGCTACCAGAAAGGCTGTGGTGGCAAGATGGCTTCAGCCTAGGAGTCTGAGGTTACAGTGAGCCCTGATCACACCATTACACTCCAACCTGCGTGACAGAGGGAGCTCCTGTCTCAAATAAAAGACAAAAAAAAATTTATAAGATTCTATCATGTGGTTGAATATTTTCAGATAGTCACTTGGAACGGAGGGTGCTAAAATAGCATTGTCAATGCATCAGCAGCCCCTCCACTGATTTTGTCTTTCCACTCTGAATGACACTGTTCTTCAGAATTCTCAGGAAATGAAGAGTATTCAGTAGAAGAAAACAAACTAACTCATCATGCAAATGATATGGTAATAAATAATATATATGTATTTCCACAAATCAATATACAAACATCACTCCTCCTGAAAGAGTTTTTAAACAATACCCACGAGCTAATCGCTGGGAACTCCACAGGTCACATGAATCCGGAGATATTTCTTTTCAAACTGAGTTTCAGAAATACTCAGAACTTCTCAATCAGTTGCTCACTCCAAACTGCAAGGAATCCTGACAAATTCTGATAGTTTCCCAAATGCTTGCTACTTAGTGGGAGTTATATATCCATGAATTGGCATAAAAATGAGTTTTAGTAAACTGAAGAAGAATTGGAAAAACATCTGCTTCGTAGAGGTACCCCCTTCCTAGGGAAAAATTAGAGGACTTTACATAGTCAGCCTACAGAGCTAAAGAGCAAGAAGCCAGTAATGATTTCAAAAACCCACTGCAAAATGCCAGTACTATTTTTGCAAAAATAAAATTGAAATATAGATATATGTGTGCCTGTGTGTATACAGTGCTAGATGCAAAAACTAATTTTTACAATAGATTATAGGATATCAAATGTTTTCATAAGTGGAAATAGATCAACAAAGAGAACTGGAGCTGAAAAATGTGGAGTGATCAAAACATATGATTTTCTTTGACATATAAGAGGGAAGACTTTGTTTGGAAATATTGTCACTAAGTATTCATTCATTCATTCAACAAGATTCTAATTTAATGTCTGTTATGTGCAAGGTACAGTGCTGAGAATTCTGATGAAGCAGATACATTAACCACATGGAAACCAAAAGAAAAAAAAAACATATTTGGAAAGTGGGTTATTATTCAATGTGGGCCTGACAAGAAGGAAAGTTATAAACATTCATGAACGCCAATCACTTATTAGAGGAGAAATATTACAGTGGGATAACTATTGCTCATTTAGTATTTTTCACTGGGAAAAATATGTGGATGGGGTAAAATGGTATAGTGATAAAACATATGAGCTCTGGGTCAAAGTGCTAGCAATGTCTAGAGTGCTATTGACCAGCTGCATTAACTGGTCATTCCTTAACCTCTTTGTTCCTTGGTCTATCTAAAATAATGGAAGTAGAGTTCTTAGCATGGCTCCTAACATTTAATTAGTGCTTTCCACAAGTTAGCTATTATTATTATTAGAGTTTAGCTGAGCCTCTGTTTACTGTGTTTAGCATTATCTGTTTCTCTTCTTTATTTTATTATGCATAGAACAGGATAGACTATTAACAGGCTTACCAATAATGATTTTTTTAAGGAGATAGGAAGAAGAAAGATTACAGAGAAATTACCTATTTACGTTAAAGTTGTATTTGCATGTATTTATTCACTAGCAGCCCAGCAATTTTACCTTTTGAATATTGCTCTGGCCTCTTAATGTTGACTCTGTGGCATTTTAATGAGCTGTTTATTTGGCAAAATGGTTACTTATAACTTAACTACTCATTTGGTTGGCTCCTACTTTAATTTTGATTCTAACATGTTGGATAATTTCAATCTACTGTTTCTCTGATCTTCATGCACAACCCAAACACAGGTATAAGAGCATTCGTTTCAAAGCACAGCAACGTTCTTTTGGTGGTCTTGTTTTGTATGGGCAATGGGATGGGGAGAAAGAATGTATTCAGAAGCAACTAATTGTAAATGAGCAGTAAGTCAAAGTATTTCTTTTCTGGAAAACTGATTTAAAAATCTTTCTTTGCATTATCTTGCCTTTATGAAACTTGTAATAAAAATATCCTAGAATATCCCAAAACAACTCTTTGTAATGAGATACAATTCAGCTTGAAAGCTAAAGGATGCAAGATCGTTCTGATGAGATGTCACGTCTAAGGCACTGATCTCCGAGAGGGATGATATGGAATCTCCAGAGTAAGTCATCAGTCCTAACAACTGAAGAGCCGAGAAGAGAACCAGGAAGAAACTGTTACACGCAGGAAATGCAGTTATTTATGACTGATTCCTGCTGCCCTGTGAGTGACTGATGTTAAATTTCCTCTAAAAGTGCCTTGAATTAGGAAGACAACTTTTCTCTGTCAGCCTGAGACTATATATTTTTAAAATGGGAGGTGACTCATGACCATTTTTAACACTGATTAAGTCCCCAGTGTGATGTGCACATATAGAAGAGTATGACTTTGAGCTTCCTGAAATGTATCTTCTGAGAAAATAGTGGGAAATGCTGTACAAAAAAGAAGGGCAGGGATTGAGAGGGAATGAGAAACCACCCCAGGCCCCCAACACACAAGCAAACTATTCACAATATATTCATTCCTTAATACTGCCATTTTTTTCTGCTATCTTTGCCTTTTAGCTTGCGGGGTATATCTCCCAACACACACACACACACACACACACTCACACACACACCTCCCATGAGAGAGAGAAAGAAACAGCTAGATCATCTGGATCCATTTAGGGGCTGAATTTCCTAAGTGCCAGTGAGATAAACAGACCCTATAATATAGTTGTCACCTGAACAAACCAATGTTTGATCAATGTTCCATTTGCCTGGTGGAGTGTGAACCTTGCCTGAGTGCTGAAATGACAAATATTAGTAAATTATTATCATCAGCCATCATCAGACAGTTGGTTCATTGTCCTGCGTGGAGTGAATTATGAATTAGGAATCTATATATAGCTATAAACGGTACCACAGCATGACCAGATCATTGAACAATTGATTCAGCTGCTCCATGCTTTCTGAACAGATCAAATCCCTCATCCGGAACCCTTGAATCCACAGTGGCATCTCTCCTCCAGAAGCTCTTAGCACTAATGCCGGTACCAGTAGCCTTCAATCATTTTTAACGATTAGAATCAGTTTAAAAGTAAACATGCACCATCAACAGATATATAGTTGTTAATTTATAAATTAAAAATTGCACATTATAAAAGACACTGAACAGGAATTAGAAAAGAGTGAGCTAAGATGAAATAAATGTTTAAGGTATTTTTATTTTATTTATAAACAATGCAAAAAACCTTTTGCTCTCACCTAAAATGTTAATGTGTATACTTTCTTCCTGGATATTTCTTATCAACATTCAAGATCTTGGTTTTATTTGAAAATACTTGGTTTTATTGTCTGTTAAAAACTTAAAAAGTTGCTTTACAAAGATGTGTCAGTCTGAATGGAAGAGACATATCGTATCGTTGGTTACACTTACCAAAGAATTATGTTGGCCAGGCATGGAGGTTCACGCCTGTAAACCCAGCACTTTGGGAGGCTGAGCGGGGTGGATCATGAAGTCAGGAGATCGAGACCATCCTGGCTAACATGGTGAAACCCCGTCTCTACTAAAAATACAAAAAAAAAAAAAAAATATTAGCCAGGCATGGTGGCAGGAACTTGTAGTCCTAGCAACTCCGGGAGGCTGAGGCAGGAGAATTGCGTGAACCCAGGAGGCAGAGATTGCAGTGAGCCGAGATTGTGCCACTGCACTCCAGCCTGGGTGCCTGGGTGACAGAGTGAGACTCTGTCTAAAAAAAAAAAAAAAAAAAAAAAAAAAAAAAGTTTATGTTTAGTTTTCAGTCTCATTCTACTATTATCAAAGTGTTTGTTGAAATGTGGCAGGTGAATTTTCATGTTCCCTGTTAGAAATGAATCAGAAGGTGTGATGTGTTAATATTTTTAATGCACCGATTCAAAACTCACTGAAATTCTTTATTTTGAGGAATTTTGAAAGGGTTAGAAGATTTTACTTTCCAAGTTCTTAAACAATAGAGTTACAAGGAGCTTTATAGGGAACATATACGATTTTCAGAAATAAAAATTACATAAAGTTGTAAATATTTTAAGCAGCAATTTTCAAAATGTTCTCCTTAGAGTACGAAGTTTGTTTCCAAAGGCAGTTTCTTCTTCCTTAATGTTAAAAGCGTCATTAGCTTAAGGAAAGGCTCAGAGTGAAAGTAAATACATATTACAAGTAACCTTTCCGATCCCTGTGCTTCCCGCCCCCCAACCCCTGACCAACATTTTTTTTTTTTTCTAACATCTGATCTGATCTGGCTATCTCATCATTGCTTTTTCTGCTGTAAAAAAACTTTTCTCAAAATGAAGAGTTTGTCCAAGGAGCAGAAGGCCAGGTCAGCCATGTGGTTTTTGCTCATTTGTGTGTGCGTTACTCATACAATACTGTCTTCAGATTCTGTTTTCTTGATGAACTCTTTTGGAGTCACTTGTTCATTTTCTGAGAATTCATTTAAATCATTACCGTCAGCATAATTGCATAGGTGTAAACTGCAACATGTCTATACACTAAGTGAACAACTAGGGATGCTGTGGATGATCCAGAGGGTTTTGGAATTTCCATTCTTTCTTGGGATGCTTACTTACCACATGAAATTGTGGTAATAAATGAATGAGACTACCCATTTCAGTCCATACGTTAAATACTTCAGCGCTTAACTTGTTTCTTATTTTGTTAGAAATACTTAAACAGGGTTTTATACTTTTTTCCTACACCTGCCATATTGGATCGCCTTACACAGCGACTCCTGTCTACCTAACTTCTTTGACCTCAGGGCTTTGCACATGCTATTCTCTACCTAGACCATTCTGCTTTCCCTCCCTCCTTAGCTAGCAACTGCTACTTATCCTTCAGGTTTCATCTGTAATATTACTTTCTCATGTAGACATTCCCAGGTGTTATCTGTCCTCTCAGTTTAGGTGAGGTCTCTCTGTCATAAGCTCTTACTGAACCCTACTGCTTCCTCTCAGAGGCCTTCATCGCACACATAGTAACAGATTTACCTGTGTGGTTGAGAATGGGCTCTCTACTCTCTAGAAAATGTAAGCTCCAAGTCCATAAGAATAGAGACCATATCCATTTTCCATTGCATGCTCAGCGCTTAGCATTGCACTTCACAAATGGCATCCAATGGATATTTGCAGAATAAACAGATGAATGATTGATAGACTATGAATTTGGGACTTACTCATATATGAGACATCATAGATCACACAGTTATGCCCCCTTATGTAATTGATAGGAAACCTATAACATAAAGGTCTATGTGGCACACCCCAGTCACACTGTTAGTTGATAACAGTAGTAGGAAGGAAACTTGAGGCTCTTGGTCCCCAGGCCCAGCACTTTTTGTATGCATTTCAGAAGATGTTAAAGAAAAGCTAATGTTGGAAACTGTCTCCTTATTTAGATAATCAGACATCCTGAGACCAAAAACCCTCTTGAAATAGCATATAAAATAAATTTATGAAAATGAATACTTCAAATCAATAAAAAATATGTAGTCATGATTGTGTTAAAAAAAAAACAGTAAAACAAAGAACCTAGTAGAAAAGCTTTACAAAAACCATGAATTGCCAATTCTTGAAAAAAGAAAAAGAAATGACCAATTAATATATGAACAATATATAATTTAAGGAAAGTATAATACAAACTGAAAAGATGTTCTTTGTCCCTGCACAGCCTAAAAATTTAGAAAATTTAGAAAAATTGGTTATATCCAATGTTGGCAAGAATGTGAGAAAATGAATACTCTTTTAAATTCTTTGTGAGAGCCTGAATTGGTATAATCCTTTGAAGTCAATTTAGCAATATTTATTAATATTTTAAATGTGCTTGTCTGATGACTTAGCATTCTTAGGAATTAAATATACTGCTGAACAAACAGGTGAATAATAATATATTACCAGATGTTCCAGTAGTATTGTTCACTATAGTGAAAATTGGAATACAACCTAAATATTCACCAGTAGGAAAATCATGAAATAAGTCACTGTTCAACCAAAATATGGAAAAGTATGTAGCCACTGAAAGAATTCACTAGATCTGCATGTACTGATGTGGAAAGCTCAGTTATATCACCAATTTTCTAAAATGTATAATAAGATCTCATTTGTGCTTCATTTAGTTTTTTGGTTTTTTTGTTTTTTTTTATTATTATACTTTAAGTTCTAGGGTACATGTGCATAACGTGCAGGTTTGTTACATATGTATACTTGTGCCATGTTGGTGTGCTGCACCCATCAACTCGTCAGCACCCATCTCATTTAGTTTTAAATAAGTGTTAAGTTTTTCATAATGGCTACATCTGGGAGGGAAGTAATATGGGGCATATAATAGTGGGGACCTTCACTTTTTACTATACGTGCTTCAGGGATTTTTCCTTTCCTTTTTTTTTTTTTTTTTTTTTTGAGATGGACTCTTGCTCTGTTGCCAGGGTGGAGTATAGTGGTGAGATCTCAGCTTACAGCAACCTCCGCCTCTTGGGTTCAAGCAATTCTCCTGCCTCAGCCTCCCCAGTAGCTGGGACTACAAGCATGTGCCACCATGCCCAGCTAATTTTTGTATTTTTAATGGAGACAGGGTTTCACCATGCTGGCCAGGATGGTCTCAATCTCCTGACCTCGTCATCTGCCTGCCTTGGCCTCCCAAAGTGCTGGGATTATAGGCGTGAGCCACTGCTCCCAGCCTGCATTTTTTGTAAACATGTATTTCTCTTGCAATGTAGTTTTCTGCCAACTTATTACTGATGTTGTTTAGAGTCAACAGATGGGGAAAGAGCTTTCTCACTCCCTGCCGCTGGTACTTAGCCCTTATGGACTAAGATATCCATACCTGTGCTGAGAGGTGCTGTGGGAAACTGGCTAACTTTCTGTACTTTCCCACAAACACACCAAGATAGCCAACTGGAGAGATGGCAGAGAATGTTTCCTATACACACCAGCTCCTAAGACTTATACACCTTCTCACAACTAGGTCTGGACAGAACTATGCACACACACTGTAGACACCAGCAGTCTCCCTGCACTGTCATACTCAGACCAGTGCCTTTTTCCCAACAAAAGTTGTAGGAACTACATAGCGCATCCAACACAACTTTTCAGCATCCCTTTCCATCCAGTGAGTAGGGCAAATCAAATCAAGAGGAATACATATCAGGGGGTTTCTCGAGACGCAATCATTAAATGAATGTGCCAGAGTCCTTAGTGGTGTCAAATTTATTACAATAAGATGGTGTTCCTTAAGACGTTGGCCCTTCTTCTCCTCTTCTCCCAGCAAACTCATCCTACGCATCAATATCCATCTGTATATCCACTAGCTTTAAAACTTCCCTGACCAGCCCAGCTTAAAGTAAGCTCACCTCATTTAACCCAGTCATTCATGCTTACTCTGTTAAACTGACAGGAGACTGCCCGGTGACATTCCACCTCTTGCTTTCTTCAGCTATTTAAATCTTTGCTTATTGTTTAACTTTATGTTTGTCTAATTTTCCAGAGTAGGAACCTTGTGTTAAATTGCTCTATATACAGCCTTGCCATAATGAGACATCTAATAAATACTTACAAATTCAAAAAACCACAGACTAGAAAGTCCAGAAGGGCGTGAATTCTATCTTTTTACTTTGGTGATTGATATATTTGTGCTTTCTTCTCTCCTTCCAGAGTTTAATGTTCACTATTTGTGAGAATAAATTCAACACCTAAATTAATAACGAATTTCAAACATATTTGATGTTAATGTATAAGCCCAAGAAGACTGAAAAACTCCATAGTAGCCAAGAAGTGCAAGTTAGCAAAGAAGAAAGAGAAAAACTGATTTCAACTATAGAATGACATTCATGTTTCACATCCAATAAAATATCATGAAAAAATGATGTGAAAACTTAAAAAGATAACTAGTCTTGTCAAATAGAAATGGGTGGGGTGGGTGTGTGTGTGTGTTTTAAATTTAAAAATGAAATTCAAGGATCCTTTGCTTAATGAAGCCAGTTCTTTCATCTTTTAAAATGACAGGTAAAGTAAAAGCTGAAGTTTGGGTGGAAAGGGAGATTTAAGGGCCTCCCTTCAGATGTTAATAAACACTATTCCACATTCTAAAACTATTAGACATAATTTGGCATAATTGCCGATCTTTCCTGAGCAAATGCATACAACTCAGTTGTTTTAACTACTAACCTCTTTCCACAAAGAGAATGATCACCCCAATTGGGGATCCAAGCTTTATGCTTTCAGAGAGGCATTTTGATGAAATATATTCTTGACCCTGTATATTAAAAAAGAAATTTTATTTTCTCAAACTCACCACAAGGAGTGGAACAGAGACACATATTTGTTGACACCAAAAGATATTTTCTATGATGCTTGTATAGAAGAAAATTTATATAAGGAGAATGAAGCCATTTATTTTTATTTCCTTTCAGCCAAATTCCACTTTAAGTTTGTCAAATTCAGAAATTGTATAGACCTTAAAAATATTTTACTCTGTGAACATATGTTTTCTTATGGTGATTTCCTGTCCAGCCTGTCTCATCTGTCTAATTTAAATCTTAACCCCTCAAGGCAGATACTGTGTATTTTACAGTGTTTTCTTTAAAGCAGTATTATGCTGACAAGTTCAGTAAATCCTAAACAGCAATAGATCTTCCTTTGTCATTCTTCTGCTAACTTGTAGTTTGTCTGGCTCGCTAATTTCAATGCTTGTAGATCAGTGTCCTTTAACTGAACTATTGTAGTTGCAGGAATTTTCTAAATATTGATTATTCACTTGGGATCTATTCCCTAGAATATATCAAGAGGAAAGAAGGAAGAAAAAGATCCAGGAACCGGGGAGGGAAGAAAAGGGTCATATTGATTATAGTGAAACTAAAGATAGTCTTTCTTTCTTATTTGGGTAGGACATAGCTTTTCAAAGACCACCAATGCTTGTAAACAACAGGTAGGATATTTTGCTATTCCTACTATATTTTAAAACTGTTCATTTCCTATCTTCTCACCCTATTTGTCAAAGATACATATAATAATCAGTAAGTTAAGAATTCATCACTGATGTCAATTCACAGAAATGTTTGTTGGATTTTTTTTTTTTCTTTTTTTAAGATGGAGTCTCACTCTGACACCCAGGCTGGAGTGAAGTGGCGCGATCTTGGGTCACTGCAATCTCCGTCTCCCATGTTCAAGTGATTCTCCTGCCTCAGCCTCCCGAGTAGCTGGGATTACAGGCACGCATCACCACACTCAGCTATTTTTTTTTTTTTGTATTTTTTTTTTAACAGAGACCAGTATTTCACTGTGTTGGCCAGAGTGGTCTCAATCTTCTGACCTCGTGATCCACCCGACTCAGCCTCCCAAGGTGCTGGGAGGAGTATTTTTAAAGTTGTGTTACCTTTGTACACACTGAAAAGCATCACAATTAATGAGAAAAATAAATGCAATAAATCTTTCTATATTAGTAGAAGGCTCTCCCGGGTCATGCAAACTTGTTAACAGATATTTCTTCAGGATAACTTGAGAACCTTCACAGTAGACGATGCTAGTGCTGTGCTGACTGTAGTGCTTACAATGAATCACTGAATAAATTGTTACCAGCCACGGAGGCTGCCTCTCTGGATAATTAGCAATTTCAATTTAAGAAAGGTACTATAAAGTGCACTTCAGCTTCGACATCAGTAGACCAAACTCTGGGGTAAGTAGTTACATTAGACTGCTTTAAATACTATCTAGAACTTTTATTTTTAATCATATACTCTTATAAATTTCTATCTAAAACCATATTATATATAATCCTTTTGAGCATATAGTAAAAATTTGAGATCTCATAACACAGCAATGAAATTACACTATAATTTTAGTAATTTGTCAAAAGACTTAAAGATAGAATTTATTTTCTGTACATAAGTAACAGAATGTAGAAACTGTGTCTACTATTTTCAAAGCTTTTCTTTTTTTCCAGTTTTGTATGTGCACTTATAACAATAAGAGATGTAGAACATTCCGTACGGTCACTATTATATCTCTGTCTATGAATTAAGTTGATGGGTGCATTTCACTTAGGAAATTCAGTGCTCTGAAGTTGAAATACAGGTTTTACGACCTATGTACCGATCTCTATTTTGTTGCTAAAAAGACCTTTAGAAATTCAACACTAGGCAAAAGATTCTCTGAGGCTTGAATTCTTGCAGCTTTGTGACTAAGATTTTTAAGCAAGAAACATTTACTCAAATGTTTTTGCAAGTGCATAGTTCAAAAAAGTTCTTATTACAATCAATCAATAAATTTAACATAAATTATCTCAATTATTATTTCATAACTTAAAAAACAGAAAAAAGTGCATATATACTGTTTGTCCCAGATTTTGAATCAACAGAGGGAAAAAATCCTTTTCTCAGGCAAGATCAAAAATAGACCTTGAGAAAATTTGACCCAATGACTTCTCTTACTTCATTAGCCTTTCACACAATACCCAGGAAGATTCTGAAATACAGATACAAAAGGAAAATATACGATCAGATCATTACAATGTATAGTCTCTGAGGTGATTATCATAAATACATAGCTGTTTAGAAAAGATATTATTATGAAAGACAAAGCAGAGATGACTTATATGTAATTAGAACCATAATATTTTAATAACATGATATTCTCCAAAAAGCTCAAAACACATTTTTAAAAATTAGTACCTCATAATAATCATTATAGAAAGGTACGTATCCTATATGTGACCACCAGACTTTAAAAAAGAGGTAGGTTTTTATTTTTTTTTTAACAGCTTTGTGTTACACTCTTAGAAATGTATTTTAAAATTAAGTGACCAGAAGACATTACTACTAGCAAAGCATTAGCAGAGAAGAGACCTCTATGAAATTACCAGTGAAACACAGAATCATTTCTTCTGTTAGTGAAAGTCATAGGCAAAAGTTCTAAAATTATACAATTACAAAAATAAATCAAGCCAGCGTGTCATTTCTGCTTTTCTACATTAATAAATTAACCATGTAACATTGTTCAAAATTATGTCAGTTACGCATATAATAATCTTTTAAATTAATGAAGTGATGAAGCAGTTTGATGACACCCATGATTTACAGGGCTGCTTTTAGCTAATGTTAAAAGCCTTTCGTTTAATAAATTGTCCCCTTGAGAAATTACCAAAAATGAATATTTTCAATGCTAAATGTTTCAAGGTTTACACTTTTTAAATATATTAACAAATGGCAAGGGAGACACATTTTTCAAAATATATCTTCTTTTACATATATTTAATTGAAATTAATTAGTATATTACTTTAAAAGGAAATGATTATACAAGATCATTTATGAGAATTTTTGTGATGCAATAAACCTGAATTTGAACAATGAAATTAATCCTATCTTTATGAAATTTTGTAGAATGAATTGAGAACCATTTCAAGCTTTTTGATTAAAGAGAAACAATTCTACAAAATCTACATTCTTAAGATACAGCTAGTGCTCTTCATCGATATTATTGCTTTAATTCTTTGTTTGCATTATTTATCAAGATTGAAATGGCATGACTAAGAAGCTTCATAATTTTTATATCGATTTGTGTTTTGTTCACCTTTATCTAAACATTTCTTTATGCATTTTTATATGTGATATTAACTCCTGTGTATTTCTGTTTTAATAATGAGCCACAACAATCAGACCTTACAGTCAAAGTACATCATTTCCATTGTCTTTCGGTTTTATGTGGCCTCTGAGACATGTCTGAATAGAGGAGAAATAATATCTTATGAAGAGATGTTATGTAAGTTCATTAGGAAAGCAAAATAGATTTCAGACAACCCAAGATATGCTTGTGTGTCACAGCAGCAAAAAAGAAATGGAGCTAAATATAACTAGCAAAGAAAGCCTGAAATTGATGTTCCCTGTGCTTATGGATTTGTTTTCATAATGTGGAGCCTGATTTTTATTCCACTTCTGAATTAGTAATGTGCCTAGTACATTGGGCCAATTTCTTTCAAAGCATTTGCAGCTCCAGCCCTGAAAACAAGAATAATTAATTTGTGCTTCTTGAGCCCAATAGATGTAATTTTAGGCAGGCAGATGTCAAGAAAATAATTTTGAGAATTCTTATAATTGATGGCAATGTAATGGAGAATTGCCTGTTGGCATTTCAAATGATTTTAAGGAATTTTAAACTTTCATCAATGAATTTTTAATGCATACTAATAATGGACTCTCGTGGGTTTGTAGCCTATGCATAGTGAAACAGAACTTTAAGCATAATATTATTTTCCTTTAAAAATGGCTTGGAGAAAGTAATAAAAGTGTTGGAAATGAAAGACTTCCCTTTTTTATAATATATAACTGCATCCAACTAGTCATGAATACAAGTATTTGTATTTGCTTGAGTCAGTCATATTTTTGAGAGTTAATAAAGAAAATTTGAAAGAATCAATGGTCTTTCAAATACACATATCCATTATATGAACATTTGCAGAAGGATCCCTGTTTACTACTGGAGCTACATTTACATTTGCATCACTTCCTGCCCCCCACTCCCACCCCCGCCAAGGAGCCTGTATACTTGCTAGAGGTCTCCATGCATTTTGAAGAAATATCACATGAGCTTCAGGATGGCAAATTGCAAAATATTACACATCTCCAAGTTTGAAATATCTGATAATGCTAGCACTGATATTGAAGTCTTTAGTGTCATTGGGACTATTTCCAAAAAGTCCTTCAAAGAGTACAAAATTATATAGGTATAGAAATTGATAAAAATTCTTGTCTGGCTCAACTACAATCTCCAAAAATCACAAGAGAGGTGGGAGGGATATCAAGAGCTCCCAGAGAACCTGTGGTTATCAATGGAAAAGCAGCTGACCCTATTTAGAGATGAATAATTTTAAAATATAGAAGTTTAATTTCTGATGGATCAAACCACATGTTCTAATCCATACTAACTATGGGGAACATGATTTTATGTCTCTGAATCTTAGTTTTATCTGTACTTAAAGTGGAATAGAGCTACCTATTTTTAGGGAGAATTATAGCATCTTTTTCCACCCTCCTCTGTTGAACTGTAGAATCACAATGAGATAACATACGAAAGCATTTTTAACTCTTTGAAAGAATTGCATCATATAGACCTGAGATTCAAGTAACTTGATTTTTCCAATTTGTGAAAGTAGATGAGGAAGTAAGTACAGATTAAATACATATTGATAGTGTATGCACATGTTTTTACATATCTGAAATTCTTATATGGTTTTTATGACAGATTTCCTTTTTTAAGTATGTTCAATTGGGCTAATAAATTTGTATTCCCTGTGGGTGCTTCAACAAAGTGCTGAGAAGAGGAGGACAAGAAACTTTCTCCAGCAGTGGAGGACAGCTTGATTTTTTCCCCTATCATGTTCTAAATGGAAACCTCATTGGAAACTTTACATCTTAAGTTTATAGAAACAGACACACAGTGGCTGAGAAGCTTACAGAAGTATCTGCACTCTGTCCATTTTCAAGGCTGCACTTTGGAAGTTGGGCAGATCTTTTACTTTTTACAACACAGAGAACAGCAAAGCTGCTGCTGTTTTTCAAAATAGAGTGCAGTCTGCCTCACAGACACAGATCCAATAAAATGCTCTATTTATTGGCTAAGCATTAACAGCATCTCTTATTTTCCTCCTGTGACCCTCCTTGGCAGGTAGTCACACATTCCGATTAAGCAGACACCACAAAAATATCCCTCATGTATAAGGAAAAAGAAAAATCCTATTGGCCATCGACCTCTCCCTTTCAGCTTCCATGGTGTCATAACCCAGTGGCTTCCAATCTGTCACCCCTAGGGCTGGGCAATCTGGACTAAGAAGATGACAAGGCAGGCAAGGCTAAGCACCAGATTCAGGGCCAGTTCCTTACCCTACCCAGAATCGTCACTTCAATGAGCAAAGCCCTCCTGATGGCCATCACCATCAGCTGAATCAGCATTTGTGAAAATGTAGTGCGTACGACAACACCGTGTTATTCAGAGCAGTGGTTATTACTTTGTTTTTATTTTATTTATTTTTGCTGTTACCTTCTATTCATAGCTGTAGTATTGCAATTCCATTTACAATAATGACATAAAATTCCCTTTAAAATAGATGCATTTATACTTTAAAGAAGATTTAGAGAAGTCTTCTATGCAACTAAAGTTATGCAACTAATAGCATGAGGAAGCAAATACATGGCAATAATCATGAAAATGATTTGTGAATAGCTGGAGATGAGACCACACTGAATTAAAGAACGCTAAAGCAATTGTGGGGAGAAAGTGACCGCTCTCCCATTCAGCTAGATTTTTTTTTTTTTTTACCCGTGTAAAGAAAACTACCAAACTTTATTGAGAGCTATAAAAGATGGCTTGAATAAATAGAGAAAATAACTGTTCCCAGATGGGACTTTATGTTATAAAGATGTTAATTTTCCCAAAAGTTAACTTATACATTTAATTCAATCTCTTTTTTTTCTTTTTTTTTTAAATTTATTTATTATTATTATACTTTAAGTTGTAGGGTACATGTGCATAACGTGCAGGTTTGTTACATATGTATACTTGTGCCATGTTGCTGTGCTGCACCCATCAACTCGTCATTTACATCAGGTATAACTCCCAATGCAATCCCTCCCCCCTCCCCCCTCCCCATGATAGGCCCCGGTGTGTGATGTTCCCCTTCCTGAGTCCGAGTGATCTCATTGTTCAGTTCCCACCTATGAGTGAGAACATGCGGTGTTTGGTTTTCTGTTCTTGTGATAGTTTGCTAAGAATGATGGATTCCAGCTGCATCCAAGTCCCTACAAAGGACTCAAACTCATCCTTTTTTATGGCTGCATAGTATTCCATGGTGTATATGTGCCACATTTTCTTAATCCAATCTGTCACTGATGGACATTTGGGTTGATTCCAAGTCTTTGCTATTGTGAATAGTGCTGCAATAAACATACGTGTGCATGTGTCTTTATAGCAGCATAATTTATAATCCTTTGGGTATATACCCAGTAATGGGATGGCTGGGTCATATGGTACATCTAGTTCTAGATCCTTGAGGAATCGCCATACTGTTTTCCATAATGGTTGAACTAGTTTACAATCCCACCAACAGTGTAAAAGTGTTCCTATTTCTCCACATCCTCTCCAGCACCTGTTGTTTCCTGACTTTTTAATGATCGCCATTCTAACTGGTGTGAGATGGTATCTCATTGTGGTTTTGATTTGCATTTCTCTGATGGCCAGTGATGATGAGCATTTTTTCATGTGTCTGTTGGCTGTATGAATGTTTTCTTTTGAGAAATGTCTGTTCATATCCTTTGCCCACTTTTTGATGGGGTTGTTTGTTTTTTTCTTGTAAATTTGTTTGAGTTCTTTGTAGGTTCTGGACATTAGCCCTTTGTCAGATGAGTAGATTGCAAAAATTTTCTCCCATTCTGTAGGTTGCCTGTTCACTCTGATGGTAGTTTCTTTTACTGTGCAGAAGCTCTTTAGTTTAATGAGATCCCATTTGTCAATTTTGGCTTTTGCTGCCGTTGCTTTTGGTGTTTTAGACATGAAGTCTTTGCCCATGCCTATGTCCTGAATGGTACTACCTAGGTTTTCCTCTAGGATTTTTATGGTATTAGGTCTAACATTTAAGTCTCTAATCCATCTTGAATTAATTTGCGTATAAGGAGGAAGGAAAGGATCCAGTTTCAGCTTTCTACTTATGGCTAGCCAATTTTCCCAGCACCATTTATTAAATAGGGAATCCTTTCCCCATTTCTTGTTTCCTTCAGGTTTGTCAAAGATCAAATGGCTGTAGATGTGTGGTATTATTTCTGAGGACTCTGTTCTGTTCCATTGGTCTACATCTCTGTTTTGGTACCAGTACCATGCTGTTTTGGTTACTGTAGCCTTGTAGTATAGTTTGAAGTCAGGTAGCGTGATGCCTCCAGCTTTGTTCTTTTGACTTAGGATTGTCTTGGAGATGCGGGCTCTTTTTTGGTTCCATATGAACTTTAAAGCAGTTTTAGATTTTTATAATTATAGAATTTTATAGTAAATTTTTGATCTCTTTATGCCAGTATCAAAGTAGATATGATGTATTATTATCACCTCTTTATAGATGGGGAAACTGAGGATCAGAAGGCTCAGGCAGTTCACTAAAAGTCACACAGTTACAAATGCTGAGAGAAATATTTAGCCTTCAACATGAGACTTTCTGCTCCAAATAGAACACAGTCTTCAGTTTCCCAGGCTATTCAATGAAAAAGGTCACATGAAAGCTTAGGAGTTAAGTATTGTCTTTGTATTAAAAGCAACATTTCAGTACATTTTCCAGCCATAGATACAATAGGAAAATTCCTTTTGAGTAATATAAGATATGAACCCAATTGAACTAATTAATTCATGGTGGTGTTAGGAGGTTAAATATCCGATGGTGATAAAACATTTTATGGATGCAAAAATGCCATATTAAATACCAAAAAAATACCATTACTTGTATCACTCTTCAGTATTTATATTCAATAAAATTATAGGTAAAGAAAAAATATTAGTACCTGCAGTTTTGACTCTTCTGATCAGTCGTTGGAGAGATGTTATTTAATCCTGTCTGTCACTATTGTGGGGATATCAGCATTTGTCAGTGAGGACTGATGGATCAGGCAGTTGATAAACATTTAGAGATGTGTATATCCAGGAGATGCCACCACTTTGTTGTTTTATAGGAAAGAAGGAAAAGTATTAAACTTTGGTTTAGCCACTACATTTGTTTAAAAAGAAAAATAAAAGAGAAGTCATAACTTGTGAAAGCAGAATTTGAAGTTTCAATCGCAGATTTAGACATGAAGCTGTACTTTGAGACTACAATTTGTGACATCCTAAAATTAAAATGGTTTCTCAGAAATGTAAACACTTTGACGTGAAAGGGTACACGCTCAGCCTCAAGTCAAAGTTACATATAGTGCCGGCAAAATCTTCGATACCACTAGTCAGTCAAATACACTCAAGATCTCAGCATGGAAAGCCATGTTTTCTGATCCAAAAAAAACCAAACCAAACCAAAACAAACAAACAAAAAAAACCACACCTAAACAAAGAGATCTTTTATCCCTGCAGTTTTCCAAGTTAATAGCCAATTTGAAGACTCACTAATAGGAAATTTGATTTGGCTTTTCACAAGAATACTGTTTCACAGTATAATTTATATTTTTTTCAAAAGAATAAAAACCTGCTGGTTTTAACTGTGTACTTTTGCATTTTTCAAGAGAACGTTTCCTTTAGCAATATGGACAATATCAACTTGATACAAAGTAGGCATGTGATCTGAAATAACACTCTGAAGTGTAAAGAAATGTAACCTAAACTCAAAGTGAAAGGCTAGAAACCACTTACAGAGGCATAATTATTTGAACCCCCGACCTTTCATACTGAAATTAGTGAGCATTTTCATTTTCCATATGCAATCACTTACTGTCCTTTTTCTTCTATTAGTGTTTCAAGAAGCAGGGACATTTAAATGAAAAAAGAAGAGGAAGAAAGCCCTCTGTTAATTTGAAACTGAGCATCTGATCCACTAAAATTGACAAAAGTATCCTCTTGAAAACTGCCACTTTCCAGTAATACAGTCTCGCAGGAAGGAGATGTGCTGGAGAAAGGGCCAGTTAGTATCACTATTCTGGGTCTTGCTATCAGTGGAGAGTCATGTCTTTCACTACAAAGAGTTATTTTTCAGATTTTTTGAACAAGGGCTTTCTTATAGATAAAACTACACAGAAAACTCATTTGTAAATGTCCCTGTCTGAACACTTTTCCACTCACTTCGGTGTTATGAGTAGGAGTCCTTCAAAAACCTCAGATGATGAATTGTTTTATGACATGCAAACAGCTCAAAACCTGTTAACTTTGAGAGGCTCACCACTAGCAACTTGCCTGTTGCCAAGTGTCTTGATTCTGATTGGTCAAGGAGAGGGCAAAAGGATTAAAATCTGCCTAAGCCAAGTGAGTATGCTTCACATATTTAAGGTCCACTTGACTCAAGGAGGGGAAACTGACGCGGCCATCAGGCCATAGACTTTACCAGCCCCACCCTGAGTTCCCATAATGAGTCATAGCCCAACTTCTTACAACTGCAGAGGGAGTCCGCTTCTTCCCTTTCTCAAAGTAGCTGGAAAACTCCTCAAAGTGATGACCTCTCACAAAGTAAGAGTTAGACAGTCATTAGCGGCTCAGTCACCAGACCTATCGGTGCGAACTGAAGGGGAATCATTCTGTTGAAGTAAAACATGATTTTGGCCTGGACATGAGAGTAAAGCAAAGGCATGACACCTGGCACGGGGAGTGCCCAGATGGCAGAGGCCAGGGAGTCTCCGAACAAAAGGGAAAGAAGAAATAAAACAATTTTCTGCTCCATTTTATCTCAATTCTTTGACATCCAGACCAAACCTGATTACGCAGGCTTGTGTTAGGACTGGGCAGACCTGAACATGTCTGTAATTCAGGTTGAATGAGCTTTCCTGAAGTTCACATGCATACCTCAGGTTTTCCTACCACTTTCCCCCCTGCCCTGCTACGCTCAAGACCACCAGCCCCCTCTTTCTACCCTGCTGTGGATTCTCAGAATGCTTTAAAGAAGATGATAGTTGAAATTTGGAAGAGCTTACTTAATATTGGTGATGGTAAAGAAAAAAAAGAAAGAAAGAAAAAGAAAACAAAACAGAACTCATTTTTGCACCAGCAGCTCCTTTTCCCAGTATAGCCAAATAATGACAGTTTAATTCAAACCATTCATTGAGAAATTCCTATACAAAGGCCCCTAAATGAAAGAGCAGACAGCGAAAAAGCATCAAGATGTGAGAAAAGGAGAATAAAGCTTTTGAATCTTTCAACTCTGCCAGGATATCCTTAAATAGAAGTGTTGTGGGGGAAACCAATCTTAGAATTAAGTGATTTGCATAAGATTAATCTGGAAGGAAGGGAGGGGAACCAAACCTTACCAACATTCACGGAACTTTAAAAAAGTTGTTCTTAACCAGGAGTAAATAGCATAATCATATACGTGGGGATTCATGCTGAAACTTCTGAATCAGACACCCTGGGGCTGGGAACTAGTCAGCCAGGATGTCTTCTGGATCACACACCCTGGGGAATGTGGACTTTAACATTTCTTCTGAGTAATTTTGGCCTCCAACCTGAGTGAGGATAGTTCTAGACCTATAGTTCTCAAACCTAGATGAGTAATTATAAGAATTACCTAGTATCTCAAATAACGTGGACTTTTGATATCTATTCTACCTTGAGTTGGGACCTTTGGAAGTGGGACCCCAGATACAAATCTGATTATCTGCCATATTTTGGAACTGCAACTTAATATCACACCCCCAAACAAGTCCCAACATTGGCCATAGAGCCAGTTGAATAGGTCCAGATAGGGCCCTGAAATCTGCACTTTAATAAGCATCTGTTGTGAGCATTTTGAAGACTTTACTATGTGAACGCTGAAGAGATGGATCCAGGGTTGCAAACCTGAACCTTTATTTGAAGCCTTTGTCCCTCTCATCCAATCATTTATTTACATATTCCAAACACAAAAGTTTACCAAGCATCACCTATGTGCCAGGAACTGTTTCAGAACATAAGGAGTTCACAATCCACTGACAGAAATAAACACACAAATAATTATACATATGGGAGAAAGTAAAGATACAAAATTATGCAAAAGAAAAAGTGAGGTGTAAACACAAAGGGGACAGTAACTCAGCCTGGAGGAGCTGGTGAAAGCTTTACAGAAGACAGGATAACTTTAAAGTGAGATAGGATTCTAGGCAAAGGAAACAGTGTGTAAAATAACTGCAGTGGTTCTCAAAGTGTGGCCCTCAGACTACCTCTATCAGAATACTCAGGGGCCTGTGACTCAGCTCACCCCAGAACAACACACCCAGAATTCCTTGGAGTCAGACGTAGGAATATGCATTTCTATTGTGCTTCCCTGGTGATTCTGAAAAATACTGGCTTGTAAAAACTATACACAGACACTCTTGAAAGAGCCAGGTTTATCTGGGGAAAATATAAGCACATGATGTTAAAGCAGGGTCTATACATATATATATATGTGTATATATATATATATATTTTTTTTTTTTTAATTACAGGGTCTATTTTCTTAAGGCATTAAAAACCAAGTGAGACTCCAGTTTGTGGCTAAGATGGAGAAACAACAACCAGATGTATCCTCCTACCTAAAACAACAAAAGCACAGGGAAAAAAAAATGAAACAACAGTTTTCAAAGCACTGAATATAGAGCAGTGAAGGAGGGTGGTCCCCAGATGAGAAGAAAAAATGAGATGGGCCCTGTGACTGGGTTGCAAAGAGAAGGAATGCAGGCAGAGCACGTAAGACTCCTTGAGTTGAAGAGATGGAGCTGAGAATCCAGGAATACCAAGGCAGCCAGAGTCCACAGGATCACAGGACAGAGTACTGGAGAGAGGAGTATAAGACAGGTGCCCACATTACAGAGAATAAGGGAAAATTCTGTACGTCTTTATGCCAACAAATTCAACAACTTGATTAAACAGGCAATTTATTTGAAAGATTAAATAGGCAGTTCTTTGAAAGACAAAATGACCAAAGCTTACTCAAAAAGAAATATATCATCTGAATATTTGCATATCTGTTAAATAAACTGATATCTATTAAAAACCTTCCCACCAAAAAACAAGCAAAAAATAAACAATAGCAACAGGCCTAAATGGTTTCCTTTGTGAATTTTAGCAAACATTTAAGGAAGAAATAATACAAATTCTATTCAAACCATGCAATACTATTGAAAGGAAAGAAATACATCCCGATTTATTCTGAGGCCTGAATTAACATGATACCAAAACCAGCAAAGACGTTATAAGAAAGGGAAACCATAGACTAGTATTTCTCCTGAATATAGATGGAAAATTTGTGAACAAAATTTTAGCAAATCTTGCAATAGTCAACCCCTCAGTATCTCTGGGAGATTGGTTCCAGGACTTCCCACAGATACCAAAATCTGTGGATGCTGATTTAAAAAAAATGGCATAGTATTTGCATATAACCTATGTACATCCTCTTATATGCTTTTAATCACCCCTAGATTATCTATAATACCTAATACAATGCAAATGCTACACAAATAGTTGTTATTGCTATTATATTGTATTGTTTGGGGAATAATGACAAGAAAAAGGTCTGTTCATGTTTAGTATAGGCACAATATTGTTTTTGAATATTTTTGATACAAAAAATATTTTTGATGTAAGTTTGGCTGAATCCAAACTCATATTGCAGAACTCGATACAAAGGGCAGATGGTATGTTTAAAGGATAATACACAGTGACGTAGAGTACATGCACCTGACAGCAATACTTTGTGCATACCATTAGAATGACCCTGTATGGCAGATGCACCTGAATGTATGTTCTGAGCTAGGGAATCTGGGAATGGCCAACCTGGAGGTTCCTTCCTTATCTATGAGAAGCATTGAGCCCTCAGCTTGCCCTGCAGAACACAGCCCTACAGGGGATTGAGGCCCTGAGTTTTGGGGTAAATAAAAGTTGCTAGGTGAAAGTTGTTAAAGGAAGGGTAAGTGAAAATGCTAAACTGCATGATGTTCACAGGTGATTACAGTTTTCCTGACCAGCCTGCCACCCCTGGGCCATGCAGTTATTGTCCAGCCTGCCAACACTGCGACGATAGAAAGGCAGGTTTGTCTAGCCTGCTGCCACTGAGCCAGGTGGCTATGTTGTCCAGCCTGCCACCACCGAACTGCAGTAGGCAGATATCTTTCCCAGCCCACCACCACTGGACCCTCTCCCCTGTATGTAAGCCCCTAATAAAAATCCACATCTTGTTTGTTGGCTCTGCACATCTTCTTTGGCCTCTTAAACCTGGTGCCTTCCCTATTGAGATTAATAGGGGTTGGGCACAACACACGACCAAGTAGTTTTCATCCCAAGGATGCAAGGTTGGTTTAATATTAAAAGATCAATTGATGTAAATCACCCTAATATAAACTAATAAATAAAAATATATGTGTATATATAACTATTTCAATAAATTCAGTAAGAGTGTGTGGCAAAATCCAATATCCATTCCTGATTTTTCTAAAAGTCATCAAACAAGGAATAGGAAATGCTATGAATTAAATTTTGTTTCCCCGAAATATATGTTGAGTCCTAACCTCTAGTACCTCAGAATGTGACCTTATTTGAAAATAAGGACATTGCAAACATAATTAAAGATGAGATCATACTGGAGTAGGATGGGCCCTTAATCCAAAATGACTGTGTCCTTATAAGAAGGGCACAAGAAAGGGGCAAGGAAGGATTCTACTCAAAATCTCAAAAAAAGGATGGTCCCATTGACACCTTGATTTCAGACTTCTAGCCACCAGAAGTGAGAAATAATACATTTATATGGTTTTAAGCTCAGTATTTAGTGCCTTGTTACAGCAGCCTTAGGAAACTAACACAGAAACTTCCTAGTCCTGATAAAGGACATCTGTGAAAAACCTACAACTCACATCATACTAACAATGAAAGACTGAATGTTTTCCCCTAAGAACAGGAATAAGACAAGGATGTCTGCTTTTACCACTCTATTCAACATTGTGCTGGAGGATGTAGCCAGTGCAATCTGACAGGAAAAAGAAATAAAACCCATCCAGATTAGAAAGTAAGTACAATTATCTTTATTTACATGAAACATGATTGTACATAAAATTGATGCAATTTATGTAAACACTAGTAACACTAATAAGCAAGTTTGGCAAAGTTACAAGATATACATCAGAATACAAAATTCACTTGCATTTCTATATGCTAGCAACAATCAGAAATTGAAATGTTTTAAAATACTATTATAACAACATCAAAAGATATTACTTGCAAGACATCTGGTTTTAGCTCCAACATATAAAGAGCTTGGATTGATTTTACAGATTAAGTTGGGAAGAATTCACATCCTTACAACAAGAAAAAAAAGCTGAAACAAAACTGAAAATCAACAACTTTTCCAGGATCCATCAGAGAATTGAGGTCACAGAACAAAATGCCACCCAGTATCTGGAGAGACAGGCAAATAAAAGAGAACCACAGCTGATATCTGCTTACCTGGAACAGAAGTAACCAGAGCCATAAACTGGTAAGACCACCTCAGTGATCATTTTAATGAATTACTGGAGGCTGAGTGTGGATGAGTATCACAGTGAGAAACCCTAGAGGCCACAGTCTTAGGATGGCCACCACACACATTTGTGGGTTTTTTCAGAAATCTCACCAAATTCTTATAGGGAAGAGCCAGAAAAGATTCCATGTATCTCGGGCAGAAGGAAGAAGAAAGTAACCATTTTGAAATACACTCACAGGATTTTACCAGAACCTTCGCCTGGCATAAAGACATTTACCCAACTCTAGTACCCTCTAGCTTTCCAATTTCATCTAAGAATGGGGGAAAAAAGCTAAGAAACACTTGTGAAGGTCACAGCCCAGAGGCACAGGCCCACTAAAACACTGCTTGATCAATTACTGAAAGATAGCTGTAGTCTCCAACTTTAATAGTGGATTTGTTTAGTTCTCTTTGCAGTTCTATCAGTTTTTGCCTCGTGTATTTTGATTCTCAGTTGTCAGTTGAATACACAGAAAAAAACTGGAATAGTTTCTGGAAGAATTGACCTCTTTATCATGATGTAATGTTTTTCTTTATGCCTGATAATTTTCCTTGTCCTGAAGTCTGCTTTGTCGATTAATACCAAACAAAACAAACAAAACAAAAACAAAAACAAGCATTTGACAAAATCCAGCACCCTTTCATGATAAATACTCTCAGAAAACTAGGAGTAGAGGAAAATGTACTCAACTTGACAAAGAATGTCTACAAAATCCTACAACTAATATCATATGCAGGAGTGAGAAAATACATACTTAACTCCTAAGATTGGAAACAAGGCAAGGATGTTCCCTTTCATGATTTCTACTCACCATAGGACTGGAAATTCTAGCTAGCGCAGTAAGACTAAAAACAAAAATTTGAAATAAATGATGTACAGATTGGGAAGGAGAAAATAACACTGTATTTCTTCATAGATAATGTGATTGCCTATGTAGAAAATCCCAAAGAAATAACAAACAAAACCTCCTAGAAATAAGTCAGTATAGCAAGATCACAGAAGACAAAGTTAATATGCAAAAGTCATACCAGCAATAAACAACTGAAATTTGAAATAAAGAATATCATTTACAGTAGCACCTCAAAGATGAAATACTTAAGTATGAATCAAACAAAATACATATAAGATCTATTTGCCAGGCACGGTAGCTCACCTAAAGGCAGGAAGATTACTTGAGGCCAGGAGTTTGAGACCTACCTGGATAACATAGCAAAACCCAGTCTCAACAACAACAACAACAAATTTAAGTCACCAAGTGTGGTGGCGCACGCCTGTAACCCTAGCTACTTGGAAGGCTGAGGTAAGAGGATCACTTGACTTCAGCTCAGTGTTACAATGAGCTATGATCACACCACTGCACTCCAGCCTGAATGACAGAATGAGACTCTGTCTTAAAAAAAGATCTATATGCCAAAGATTACAAGGCTAATTAATTTGAGAAGTTCAAAATCAATGAAGAAATATTCTGGTTCATGGGTTATAAAACTCAATATTGTAAAAATGTGAATTCTTCCCAACTTAATCCATAAAATCAATGCAACCAAAATCAAAATCCCAGAAAGCTGTTTTGTAGATATTGAAATAATTCTAAAGTTTATTTGGAAAGGGAAAAAACCTAGTATAGCCAACACAGTACTGAAGAATAAAGTTGGAAGACTCACACTACCTAATTTCAAGACTTGTCATAAAGCTATAATAACCAAAACAGTGTGGTATTGTCCAAAGAATACACAAATAGATAAAAACACAACAGAATTGAAAACCCAGAAATAGACACACCTAAACAGATCTTTGAAAAAGAAGCAAAGGGAATTCATTAGAAAAAATAATAGTCTTTTCAAAAAATGATGATGGGACAACTGGATGTTGTCCCATTCATTCAAAAAATGAATCTAGACAGACCTTATACCTTTCACAAAATTTAAGTTGAAATTGATAAGACCTAAATATCAAATGTGAAACTAGAAAACTTCCAGAAGAAAACACAGGAGAAAATCTTAGTGGATGACTGTGGGTTTAGAGATCAGTTTTTAGCTACAACATAAAAAAAAAATTCCATTGAGAAAATTTGTTAAATTGGACTTTATTAAAATTAAAATTTAATATTTTAAAAGTTGATTAAAATATTTTGAGTTGGAAATATCAATGTGAACTCATGTTTATCTTGACATTGATACATTAAAATTAAAATGTTCTGCCCTGTGAAAGACACTGTTACAATGAAAAGACAAGCCACAGAATGGGAAAAACCACATTTCTGATAAAATACTTGTATCCAAAATATACAAAGAACTCCTGAAACTCAACAATAAGAAAATGCACTCCAATTAAAAAGTGGACAAAGATCTAACAGACACCTTACTAAAGAAGATATATAGACCAGGCGCGGTGGCTTACACCTGTAACCCCAGCACTTTGGGAGGCCAAGGCGGGCGGATCACACGTCAGGAGATGGAAACCATCCTGGCTAACAAGGTGAAACTCCATCTCTACCGAAAGCACAAAAAATTAGCCAGACATGGTGGCGGGCGCCTGTAGTCCCAGCTACTCGGGAGGCTGAGGCAGGAGAATGGCGTGAACCCGGGAGGCAGAGCTTGCAGTGAGCCGAGATCGGGCCACTGCATTCCAGCCTGGGCAACAGAGTGAGACTCTGTCTCAAAAAAAAAAAAAAAAAAAAAGAAGAAGAAGAATATATATACGTGGCAAATAAGTATATGAAAAGATGATTTTTCCGTTAGTGAATTGCAAATTAAAACAACAATGTGATACCACTACACACCTTTTAGAATGACTGAAATTGAAAAAATGGACAATTCCAAATGCTGAAGATGTAGAGCAACAGGAGATCTCGTTCATTACTCGTGGAACTGCAAAATGGTATGACCACTTAGATAGTCTGGCAGCTTCTTCCAAAGCTAAATATACTCTTACTTTATGATTCAGTAACTGCACTCCTAGGTATTTACCCAAGCATTTTGAAAATATATGTCCACGCAAAAACCTGTACATAAATATTTATAGCATCTTTGTTTATAATTTCCCCAAATTGGAAACAACCAAGGTATCTTTCAACAGGTGAATGGATAAACAAACTGTGCTATATTTATGCAATGTAATTTTATTTTGTGATAGAAAGAAATGATCTATCAAGCCACAAAAAGACATGGAGGAAACTTGAATGAATATTGCTAAGTAAAAGATGCCATTCTGAAAATGCCATATACTCTATCATTCCAACTATATAATATTTGGGGGGCAAAATTATAGAGATGGCAAAAAGATCCATGGTTTTCAGGGAGAGAGGGTTTAATAGGTGAAGCATGGGTTTTGTTCAGGGTGGTGAAACTATTTTATATGATACTGTAATGGTGGAAACCTGATATTATGTATTTTTCGAAAAAGGTAGAAATTTACAACACAAAGAGTAAAAACCTTAATGTATTTCAAATTTAAAAAATCATTTGGAAGGTCCTGCATCTCAGAAAGGGATGTAGACAATGATAAAATAATTGATGCTGGGCGCGGTGGCTCATGCCTGTAATCCCAGCACTTTGGGAGGCCAAGGTGGGCCGATCACGAGGTCAGGAGTTCGAGACCAGCCTGGCCAACACAGTGAAACGCCGTCTCTACTAAAAATATAGCCGGGCGTGGTGGCAGACCACCTATAATCCCAGCCACTCAGGAGGCTGAGGCAGGAGAATCGCTCGAACCTGGAAGGTGGAGGTTTCAGTGAGCCAAGACCATGCCACTGGACTCCAGTCCGGGCGACAGAGTGAGACTCCGTCTCAAAAAAAAAAAAAAAAAAAGGAACTGAATTGTGCAACAAATGTATGAAACAACCTCACTGAAGGAGATGGGTGGCAGGGGATGTACTGACCTAAATAACTTTCGGAAAGAGTGCACTCTGTAAGACTAAAGGCAAAAAAAACCCCAAAAAACAAAAAACAAAACAAAACAAACTGCACAAAAACAACATGTTATAGTTGATAAAGATGTTTCCAGTAGGGGTACAGATTGGAAATTCTGATACTGCTGTACATGTATACTGGAAATAACCAAGTACATGTATGGCAGATGGTAGGATCCAGGTTTCCTACTGTTGAAGTAAGAGTTTACAAATGAGCAAGGGAGGAGGCTGGAAAAGTCCACGTGACAGTGGATTGGAGTTGGAAATATCAGTATGAACTCATCCTTACCTTGACATAGACACAGATGGCTTTATATATACACAGGCACACATATCCTTGCTTTGTCAACTGAGAGGGCCTGGAAGCAACAGCAAAACATCCCAGTAACAATGAGCACACCGAGCATCCAACTCTTTGTTTCTAATACTTTTAGAAACCAGGGCACCTTGGAGAAATGTCTGATTCTAGGACATGAACAGGACATATACAAGATTGGCCTGGAGCATTTGTAGTGCCAGAAAGCAAGGAGGTGTGGGACACACACACACACACACATACGCATTGATGGAAATATAAAAAAGATACCGCGGCCAATGGCCAATTGAACGTACTCCCCAGTGGCCAAAGCCAGACCATTTTAAGCAATAAAATAGGGCATTGGATTTTAATCCAAAGTATA
The DNA here is from genome assembly GCF_049350105.2 of Macaca mulatta. NCBI lineage: Eukaryota > Metazoa > Chordata > Mammalia > Primates > Cercopithecidae > Macaca > Macaca mulatta. The sequence continues at coordinate 58,291,999 of NC_133418.1, read as the reverse complement.
AAATAAATATCCTTGAGTTCATACTTATATAAAGAAATGTTCTAGTAAATAAATAAATGGGAAAGAAGAAACACATCTCTCATGCAGAAGAATTCCAAATAATTTATGTCAACACTTAGCTCTCGTGGAGGGGTCTCATAACTCTTCCCACCTTAAGTGTGGATTGTGCATAGCATCTTCCTTCCAAAGAATATAGTAGAGAAAGAGAGAGCTTTTTTTTTTTTTTTTTTTTTTTTTTTTTTTTTTTTTTAAGAGTAACTTTACAGTGGAGAAACCTGATAGACCCTACCTCACCTAGCAATCAGGGTCATAAATCATGTTGACAGAGTATATCCTTGATATGACGTGATGAAAGGGCACTTTATCTCTGTGGTTTTCCTCCCCAAAAGACATAACCCCAAACTAATCATGAGAAAAACAGCCGATGAATTCCAGGAGAAGGGCATTCTACAAAGTATCTGGCCAGTACGCCTCAAAACTGTCAAGATGATAGAAAATAAAAAAGTTCGAGAAACTATCATAGTCAAGAAGAGCCTAAGGGGACAAGACAATTAGTATAAAGTGGTATCCTGGATGGAATTCTGGAACAGAAAAAGAACATTAGATTTTTTAAATTAAGGTAATGTCAATAAAGCATGGTCTTTAGTTAATAATAGTTAATAATAATGTATCAAAATTGATTCACTAATTCTAACAAATGTAGTATACTAGTGTAAGATGTTAAATATAGGAGAAACTGGTGTGAGTCATATGGTAAATCTGTAGTATCTTCTCAATTTTTCTGTTACCCCAAAACAGTTCTGAAATACAAAGTCTATTTTAAAAAAATAATAATAATAAAGTATTGAGGATAAATCTAACAAAAGATGTCAGAGCTGTCACTGAAAACTATAAAACATTGCTGAGGGAAATTAAAGACCTGAAAAAAATTAAAAGATATACTTCGTTCATGGTTCAGAAAACTCAATATTGTCAGGATGTCAATTGTCCCCAAGTTAATCTATAGATTCAACACAAATTCTAATTAAAATCTCGAAAGGCTTTTTTTGGTATACACCGACAAACTGATTCTAAAATTCCTATGAGAATACAAAAGACCTAGAATAGCCAAAACAATTGTGGGGGAAAGTTGTAAAACCAACACTATCTCACTTCAAGACTTCTTATAAAACTACAGAAATTAAGACAATATGACAGTCATGTGTAGACAGACAAATAGATCCATGAAATAAAATAGAGAATTAGCAAATAGACCCACACATACATGGACAACTGATTTTTGACAAGTTGCAAAGGCAACTCAATGGAGAAAGAATAATCTTTTGAACAAATTGTGCTGGAGCAATTGAATACTCATACGCAAAAAAATGAACTTTAACCTATACCTCCCTCCAGATATAAAAATTAACTCAAAACAGATCATAAGCCTAAGTGTAAGAGATAAAACTATAAAACTCTTGGAATAAACATCTTTGCGAACTTGGATTAGGCAACAGCTTCTTAACTATCACACTAAAAACACAAGCACCAAAAGAAAAAAATAGATAAATTGGATTTCACCAAAAATGTTTGTGCTTCAAAGGACATCATCAAGGTAGTGAAAAGACAACCACAGAATGGGAACAAATATTTGTAAATCATGTATCTGATGAGGAATATATATATGTAGATATATAAAGAAGAAATAGTAAAACTCAACAACTAAAGACAAGTCAATTTAAAAATGGGCAAAAGACTTGCATAGACATTTCTTCAATAAAGATATACAATTGGTCAATAAGCACATAATATTATGATCAATGTCTTTAGTGATTATCTAAATTAAAAACTGCAATGACCTATTACTGCACATCAATTAGAATAACTAAACTTTAAAAAGTTGACAATACCAAGTGTTGGCCAGGATGTGGGGGAGTCTGAGCTTTCATGCTTTTCTAGTGGAAATGTAAAATGGTACAATCTCTTAGGAAAACAGTTTGGCTGTTTCCAAAAAAGTTAAACATACACTAATCTTACAATTCTATAGTTCCACTCCTTGATATTTACCCAAGAGAAATGAAGGCACATGTTCATACAAAGACATGTATATGAATGTTCATAGTTGCTTATTCATAATAGCAAAAAACTGGAAACAACCCAAATGTCTATCAACAGGTGAATGGATAAGCAAAATGTTGTGTAGGGATAGTACCATACTAAATAATAAAAAACAATAAACTACTGATAGATATAACAGCATGAATGAACCTCAAAACAATTGTACTGTGTAAAATAAGCCAGGCAAAAAAGGAGTACACAACATATGATTCCATTTATATAAAATCTTAGACATTGTAAACCAATAGATGGCAACAGAAAGTGGATCACCAATTCCCTGGAGCCAAAGAAGTATTACAAAATGGCATGAAGAAATGCATGAGTGTAATGGATATATTTACTACTTTGATCATCAGAATAGTTTCATGGGTTTATACACACATCAATAATTATCAAATTGTTCACATTAAATATATGCTCTTTACTATATATGTCAAGTATATCTCAATAAAGTTGTTTGGTATTTTTTTTTTAGACAAGATTTTGCTCTGTCACTCAAACTGGAATGTTGGAATGTAGTGGCATGATCACAGCTCATTGTAGCCTTGACTGCCTCAGCCTCCTGAGTAGCTGGGACTACAGGTGTACACCACCATGTTCAGCTAATTATTTAATTTTTTTGTAGAGACAGGGTCTCACTATGCTGCCCAGGCTATTCTCAAAGTCCTGGGCTCAAGCCATCCTCCTGCCTCAGCCTCCCAATGTATTGGGATTACAGGCATGAACTACCACTCCCAGCCTAAAGTAGTTGTTTTTAAAAGGGTGATTTGCAAGGATAAGTGCAGTTAGATGGATTGGGCATTTGAGAATGGCCATGACATCCTTCTCTAACCTTTCTTATACACCGAATAACTGACTATTATCAGGTAGCTTCAGGAAAGGTTCTTCTATCACAGACCATTTTCAAGACCTTCAGGATCAAGGTCTTTTTGTTTCCATTGGGTACTCAGTTAACTATGCCATAGGACAATAATAACTTTTCTTTCTTTCTTTCTTTCTTTCTTTCTTTCTTTCTTTCTTTCTTTCTTTCTTTCTTTCTTTCTTTCTTTCTTTTTTCTTTCCTTCCTTTCCTTTCTTTCTTTCCTTCCTTCCTTCCTCCCTTCCTTCCTCCCCTCCCTCCTTCCCTCCTTTCTTTCTTTCTTTCTTTCTTTCTTTCTTTCTTTCTTTCTTTCTTTCTTTCTTTCTTTCTTTCTTTCTTTCTTTCTTTCTTTTTCTTTCTTTCTTTTCTTTCTTTTTCTTTCTTTCTCTCTCTCTCTTTCCCTTTCTTTCTTTCTTTCTCTTTCTTTCTTTCTTTCTTTCTTTCTTTCTTTCTTTCTTTCTTTCTTTCTTTCTTTCTTTCTTTCTTTCTTTCTTTCTTTCATTCCTTCTTTCTTTATGAGACATACTTTCACTCTTGTTGCCCAGGCTGGAGTGCAATGGTGCAATCTCAGCTCACCACAACCTCTGCCTCCCAGGTTGGTTCAAGTGATTCTCCTGCCTCAGCCTCCCAAGTAGATGGCATTACAGGCATGAGCCACCATACTTGGCTGATTTTAGTAGAGACAGGGTTTCTCCATGTTGGTCAGTCTGGTCTCGAACTCCTGACCTCAGGTGATCCACCTGCCTAGGACTCCTAAAATGCTGGGATTACAGGCGTGAGCCGCTGTGACTGGTCATCTTAGCTCCATTTCTATAAATTACCATACACTTACCAATGCATATGTACATATGTAATCCAACTTGCGCCTTTCTATGTGTGATGTAGACAAGGTGTATCTACATCATGGCCATTTGACAAGTGAAGGCAAATGGAGGAAAAAAGGAGAAAGCTCGAGAAGTTTGCAGTTATGAGGTGACTTACTTAGGACTAGAAGTAATATGTCTTGGTTAAGTATTTTCCAGGACACCAGCTGCTGTGTAAGTCAAGTTGTCTCCTCAATCAAACAGTCAGTTATGAATGAATAAATGAACTAGAATTCAGGGAAGGAAGGCTAAGCAGAGTCTCACTTAAGTCTTTCCATTGCTTCTGCTACAGGGAGCCCACTAATCTTCTCAGATGTTATTTCACAAGCTTGGTGCAGTCATTTAACGCAATTACTATAAACAGCATGAATCATTCTTATTGTTTGTTCTGAGCTCCTAGAATTAAACAGAATGATAATTAATGATAGTTAGCATTTATTGAGTTATTTACTGACTTGTTTATTGCTCTATTACACACTTACCAACAAGCCTATAAGGTGGCTATGACTATGATCCTCTCCAACTGACAGATGAGGAAACTGAGGCACAGAATTTCAGTAGCTTCAGCAAAGTCACATCGTTCTTGAGTGGAAATGTTGAGATGAGAACTCAAACTGTGACTTCAAAGCTTCGTCCTATGCCCCTAATAATTCATTTAATGTAATATATGTAAATTAAGACATCCCCAGATTAATTATATTTTAAATAGATCAGAAAGCCATAAATTGGATTGGAAAGAGTAGAAATCCATCTGATTATATGACTAAGGGCCTGCTCCCAGCACAAGCCTCCTCACTGTTGGAGAGAGGCAGAGGGAAGGTGGATAGCTGCAAGAGAATATACCCAAAAAGAAGAAGGTAGAGGAAGGAGGAGGCCAGTGCTTCCCAAGCATCATTACCCTTCTCCTGTTTCTGTTTTGCTAAGTTCTATTTCTATTTGACTGGTACCATGGCCTTCAGAGAGTTACTATTTAAATAAAAAGAGATGAATCATTTCAATGACTCCGGAATTGTATTTCTCCATCTTCTCTAATTATTTAGCAAAAAACTTTACTTCTTTCAACTCATTCTCATTCTTTACAAAACCGGAGAACCAACTGTAAAAAAAAAAAAAAAAAAAAAAAAAAAATCAGTCCTTCTGGTTTCGCAATCCAAATAAGTGGGACCTTGAGCAAGTCAACTTTTCAGAGGCCCAGTTTTCTTATCCATACGTAAGAGAGTTAATTTGTGCTAGATGTCCTCTGAGATGCTGTTCTAGCTTTAAAATTCTATGATCTCATGTTTCTTTCCAATATGGTTTGTGTATAGGAATTTGAGAATCCCAAGTTCTTTTTGTTCTTTCTGGTGGGAAGGAGGCTGCTCTCTCTCATTATGTGTCTCCTTTTGCTACTCTTCTTCTTCTAAATTTTGTAATATATCCTATGTTTTGGACAAATAATTCTCATAGCTACTGGCTGCCCTGGGTCTGAGGGAATCAAGGTTGAAGGGCTGCTCACAGATAAACAAAAGGAAGCAGAGAGGGAAACTGCCAATGCTATGGAGAAGAGTAGAGAGGAATCACTCACTTCCAGAGCACAAAAGCAAGACGTTCAAGAGAGAGAAAAAAAGTCTATGCCTTTAGTTAGAAAGACTCACGTAAAGAGGAGGAATTTTTCATGTTGCTTTTTCACCACCACAGAATAGTTCCAGCCCGCAGATGTCTAAACTCCTCAGAAACTGCCCTATTTGAGATACAATTTTAAATCTAAATAAATATATCTGAATAAGTGTCAAAAAAAATTAAGATTTTTTTCCACATAGGTAATAATGTTGAGTTTTTTTCTTTTCTTTTTCTTTTTTTTTTTTTGAGTCAGGGTCTTGCTTTGTTGCCCAGCTGGAATGCAGTGACACACAGTCACGGATCACTGCAGCCTCAACCTCCTGAGCTCAAGTGATCCTCCTGCCACAGCCTCAGGAGAAGCTGGGACTACAGGTGCACATCATCATGCCCAGTTAATTATTTTTTGTAGAGATGGAGTCTCCCTATGTTGCCCAGGCTGGTCTCAAAGTCCTGGGCTCAACCTATTCTCCCGCCTTGGCCTCCCAAAGTGCTGGGATTACAGGCATGAGACACCACACCTGGCTGGGATTTCTTTTAGAACTTTAACAACAGAAATGATATTCTTAGATTTCCAGTTATATAAAAAGGTCATCAAAAGAAAAAAATAACTTTAGTGATAATAATAATTAGAGACTGAATTTGAATGTGCTTCGAGATGGCTTTAACTTCTGATTTTTCTTTCTTGCAAAATGAAGAACATCCGGTACAGCAGAGAAATACAATTTTATTAATTCAAATTTCCCTTCGAAGAGTACAAAAAACTTCATAGAAAGATACGTGATATTCACATTACCCAGGAGACAAAGATTTGAAAAAAGGGAGTGGGCTCAAATATAGTATCTTTTTTTCTTGTTTAAAGTAATTTTAATTCCTTTTCAGAAAACATAAGACATTTACGTTCTGCCTTACTGACACTTTTGTGTTGAAATTTCAACATTAAAATTATATCACATAGACTTTAAATGTTTATTAAATGAATTAATAAACTTTATCATTTATATGGAAGTTACAAAATCTTGAAACCATAATGAAGATATTCATCTCTTTTATATATAAAAAGTGAGGAATTAATCACTTCCCTAATCAAACACAAATGATTAAAAGAGCTGAATATACTGCCTTTACAAAAGTAATTCTTAAAACAAGAAAACAATGTGAAGAAACAACAAATATGCTACAAACCGGGAGATACCAAATTGAGAATTAGGTTGGAATGAGCTAATGGCACAATTGTAAGTCATAGTCCAAAAGTTAAATTAATAGTAAAATTAGAATAAATGCTACATTTATCAAAAATTAAAATTTTAAAATATGAATATGACTTATAGTTTTAGAGTTTTTTATACATTGATATCAGTCCATTTAAAATATCTTTTAATAAGGGTAACAAGTTTTTTACATTAAAAAAGTAATCAAAAAGCACAGAGCTACATGAAAGAAGCTTTCCAGATGTTTTCTATGAAGAGTCATATATAGTTTTGCTTAAACGAAATCATAGAATACTCATGCCACTTGCTTTTTTTCACTTGAGAATATATAATATTTTTCCTTGCTTTTTCTACATATAGATTTGCTTAACGTGTCTCATGGTTGAAAACATTCTGTTTTATGGATATACTATTACTTATTTAAATAATTTCTACTACAAACAAGGCAATACCTTTACAGGCATCTTTGCTTACTTGTGCAAGGATATCTGCAGGATAACCTCCTTGAAATACAGAGTTCAAAGATGTGAACACTTAAAATTTTGATAGATGTTGCTGGATTGACCTTAAAATGTTTTTCCAAGTGCCTCTTTGGATTGCTATTTGATGAGGACAGATCCATACACTTTCTTTGGGTCTGGATTGTGGATTCTCAGTGACTCTCTGTGCCCCTTCATCTGGGCCCTATTTATAGACTCCATTTGGTTTAAAATCTATATGCTAGGCCGGGCATGGTGGCTCATGCCTGTAATCTCAGCACTTTGAGAGGCTGAGGTGGGTGGATCACAAGGTCAGGAGTTCGAGACCAGCCTAACCAACATGGTCAAACCCCGTCTCAACTGAAAATACAAAAATTAGCCAGGTATGGTGGCATGTGCCTGTAATTCCACCTACTCAGGAGACTGAGGCAAGAGAATCACTTGAACCCGGGAGGTGGAGGTTGCAGTGAGCTGAGATTGTGCCACTGCACTCCAACCTGGGTAACAGGGTGAGACTCTGCCTCAAAAACAAATAAACAAACAAACAAAACAAACTATATGCTAAGTGTTTCTTGACTAGACTCTTCATTCTGTCATCTAAGGGAGACAGCAAGCTGGTTGGAGGCTGAATCAATCATGATTACTGGGTTGGTTCTGTTTTCTTCTTCTGTAATGATGTCCTAAATCTCCCCACTTGGGTTCACTCTCCTAGTTAGAAATTCACCCTCTTCCTATGGGACATAGTTATGAATTTCAGATTCTTTCTCCCAGTTCAGGGATTAGCAGACTCCTGCCTTCTTCAGAAAGAAGACTCCACTAAATTTTTTTTCTCCAGCGTCTTTGTCTTATTTCTTCTCTTTTCTTTCTGTAAAATCTCAGCTTATGGTGGAACCTACTATCTCTGGCTTTTTCCCATCTTCTTCCCAAACAAAGAAAAACAAAACTGAGTCCTGGTGGTTCTTCCCTTTTTTGGTGAGTCACTCACTCTCTATGAAAACAAGGGAGGACTTATGTTCTAGAAGGAGCTCTTTGGATTTTTCTCCCCTTGACTGCCCACACATCCTCTCAATACACTTCCCTGCAAATTAAGGAGGCCAAGGGGGAGTCTTTGGAAAAGTATCCATTCATGGTTCCTATAGTACTGGATCCAAAAGACTGAGATAGGATCTGTAGATCAAGATCCCCAGTATCTTCCATCATCACAAACTTTATCAAGCATTATTCAATGAGCACTGCAGAGACTTCTCTGCTGCTGTTTATTTTGAAGTTTTAGGACTAACAAAGAATTAACATCCTGCAAATACCCTGCCATTTCCCCTGGAAGTCCTAATGATGCCAGTTTAGGCCCACCTGAAGGAGGCTACCCCCTCATGCCTTGGAGCCATGTAATCTTCACATTTCAACCATGGTTTCACTACAGTTATTCGTGATGAGAGGAGGCTTGTCCGTTCTCATTTCTGTAGAAGGGGGAGTACTTATTCCCATTGAGTAAAAGTATGGGAGAATGTCGTCCAGGGTCTTTCTCTCTGTCCCACCCTTTACATTTTTCTGAAAGAGGAAGCTAAGTTTTCTTGATTGTTGAAGCTGGAAGAAAACAAGAAAAGAAAACCAAGCCTGGAGGCTCAGCCTCGGCAGAGTTGCTATTTCTGACGACCTATTATCAGCTCTGGATTGGGAGGCCTCTGCTGGGTAGGTTATGCAATTAAACAAACGATTCGAGTATTAGCCAGCCTAGATCTAAGACTTGTTTGGTAATCAGCATTTTTGTTTGTTTGTTTGTTTGTTTTGTGAGACAGAATCTTGCTCTATCACCCAAGCTGGAGTGCAGTGGCACGATCTCAGCTCACTGCAACCTCCACCTCCAGAGTTCAAGCCATTCTTGTGCCTCAGCCTCCCAAGTAACTGGGATTACTGGCACCTGCCGCCACCCTGGCTAATTTTTTTTCTTTTTCTTTTTTTTGAGACGGAGTCTTGCTCTGTCACCCGGGCTGCAGTGCAGTGGCCGGATCTCAGCTCACTGCAAGCTCCACCTCCCGGGTTCACACCATTCTCTTGCCTCAGCCTCCGGAATAGCTGGGACTACAGGCGCCCACCACCGCGCCTGGCTAATTTTTTGTGTTTTTAGTGGAGACGGGGTTTCACCGAGTTAGCCAGGATGGTCTCGATCTCCTGACCTTGTGATCCGCCCGCCTCGGCCTCCCAAAGCACTGGGGTTACAGGCGTGAGCCCCTGCGCCCGGCCCTTTTTTTTCTTCGAATGCCGATGTTTCTCCATTTGTCACACTCCACGTGTATCACTCAACTGGTACCTAACCCAGGGGCTTGGGGGTGAGCAAGAGTATTCTTCCTCAGTCCCCTAAGCCCCAACATGCCCTATATTTGTAGGGCTGTAGAATTTGCATATCCAAAGAAGAAAAAGTGTTCTTTCCCTTGGCATAATCCAGAAATGTGATCCTGAAGATGAAGACAAATTCTCATTTTAAAAATATATAGTGGAGAACTAGCTACTAAAATATAAAGAACCAAATACCTATATTATTGAGAAACAATAAATGTATTATTTTTGTGAAATTCTTCTGACCATTTCTTATCATGTCTACCCTGGAGATTTAAAGGAATTTCTAAATTATATGCCCCTGCAACATTTCTAGAAATCAGTCTCTACAGAAGATTTTTAAAGTTCAATATCCTAGTAAGTGGTTTTTATTACTCTCTGATATTCACCTGCAACCACAGCACAGCAGCATCAGGTAAGGTGTGGTACCTGATGAGAGTTGAGGGGCTGGGACAATCAGACTTTAGCTGCTGTTCTAACTAACCAGGAGATCAATCCAAAAGCATTTCTACTTGCTTCCCTCTCCCACCCATGCAAACACTAGATCTCTTGATTTAAATGAGCAAATATAAAAATTATAAGATTCACTGTATGCAAAAAAGGATGTTTTAAATTAAGAGCAAACTTTTAAAAATGAACATCTAGGTATATATTTGTATTCCCTTCTTGCCCATGATAACCTATCACTGTGAAAACTCAGGCAGAAGATGACACAGAAAACCCACTATGCAAAACCTCAGCATGGCCTGGAAACTGACACCAGCAACACCTGAGAGGTATTTTGTCAATGAATCAGCCACAGGAAAAGCCTCTCGGAATATCCTTCACCTACTTAGAGGAAAGGATCTGGTATCCTCTCTTCCCAATTATCATTTTAGGAATTTTTGGTTTCACAAACGAAAGAATCCTCCAGAGGGTGCTTTTCCACTTGCCCTTACCTTTCAAACGTGCATATTTTTACCAGTTTCAATAAAATCCGGGACTTGAAAATGTCCAGGTACAAAAGAAGTTACATCATGAGAAAAGAAAAACATTTCTCAAAATAAGTGCTTTTCTGATTGAAAAAAGTAAACGTTAAAAAGAAAATATTGTTCATCATCTTATAACCACAATTAATAGATTTACGTTTTGCCATTGATTTTTGCCCCCAGGTATACTCAAACGTACACATAATTATAACAAATATGTTTTAGGTTTTATCTTCTTATTTACACAATCATTTTAAGTTTCTTATTATTTCTTCAAAAACATGATATTTATTAGCATCATATATTCCTTTATATAACAAAGAGGATTCTACCTTTTCAAAACCATGATATTCCTAACAAATTTACAAAAAAGATAAACAGGTAACTCAAGAAAAGGGGAAAGAATTATGAAACAGTGATATGTTAAAATATGCATGTAATAAAAATGCAAGTTTTAAAATTAGGGTTAATTTTTTTACCTATAAATTTGAGGAAGGCAGTGTTTAAATCATTGTATACAATGCTGACAGGTAACTCAGTGGAATATCTTTAAAGTCATAAACATTTTAACATCTATTAAGGATACTAAAAGGAATTCTAACTTCCAGATATTTGTCTAAGAATATAAGTAATATGGGAGATCCATATAATCTGCACACACACACACACAATATGCCCTATAACTTAATTTGCAATTGTAAAAAAATAAAACTTGAGACAAACTATTCAAAAATAGAGTGTCCATGACTACATTATGCCATAACTAAGCTTTGTAATGTTAGGCAGACATTAAAAATGATATAAACTTTATGTAACAATTTAAAAAGAGATGATACAAGGGAAAACAAAACACGTAATTGTGTAAAAACTTATGTCTGAAGACAGATACCGCTACTAGCTGCATTTGGATGTGAGATTCTAGATTTTTTTCCTTCAAAATTTCTCTTTTCCTGTCCTGTTTTGATAATTTACTCTTTAAAACTTCTGGTGTACTTATCCAATCTTTTCTTTTCTTCTTTAGAGATGGGGTCTTGTTCTGTCACCATAGGTGCACAGCAGTGGTGCAATCATAGCTCACTGCAGCTTTGAACTCCTGGCCTCAAGTGATCCTCCTGCCTCAGTCTCCCGACTAGCTGGGATTACAGGTGCAAGCTACTGTGCCTAGCTACTTATCCAATCTTTAATAGTGACTACAACTGTGACAAGAGCAGAAAGAGTGGGGGAAAGGAAAGGAGACAATTATTACTAAATAAGCAGTTGCATGCACTAAAAATGATTAAATTCTCTCATTTTACTTCCCATACAAACGTCAAAAATTTATGGCCAAAATAATGAGCCTTTTTATTTTTGTATTTTCAATATTAATTATCACAAATGTGTCTTTTATCCTTGAATGTAATAAACATTCATGAAATGACTGATGAATTGACCCCAGCTGTGGACTGAGGTGGAGGTAGGGAGTTATTTTCATTCAATGTCATATAGCTCTCTAGAACAACTTCCAACATAAAACCAACAGCTGGCTGAGCATGGTGGCTCATGCCTATAATCCCAACATTTTGGGAGGCCAAGGTAAGAGGGTTGCTTGAGGTCAGGAGTTCAACACCAGCCTGGGAAGCATGGAGACAGTCCCATCTCTATTGAAAAAAAAAAAAAAAAAAATTAGCCCGGCGTGGTGGCTCACACCTATAGTCCCAGCTACTTGGGAGGCTGAGACAGGGTGATCACTTGAGTCCAGAAGTTCAAGGCTGCAGTGAGCTATGATCAAGCCACTATACACTATATCAAGCCCTGTCTGGGCAATAGAGTGAGACCTTGTCTCACAAAAAAAATCAACAGAAAAATAATATTTTATGAACATAAAATGATATTTCATGCACATGAACTGGCTATGAAGACAATCACTTTTGATCACACACTTCCACAGGATCACCACCCTCCCATGTCTTTCTAGGTATCCCCTAAGTCATCAGATCTCTGTACATAGGTAATTAACAAATGTATACACACATTAATTAATTAAAAACAATGTCTGGACTGCTTCACTTAAAACATGACTGGCAATTTTTAGTGTTTGCTAGTATACACTGAATATCAATTTCATGTTTTGATATTTGTTTTGAAGGGTCAGCTACATTTAAAACAGCAAACACCACTGATGGACTATGAGACTCCAGTCTCTAGAAACTGGGGCAAATCTCATAGACCAACTTGATCCATACCTTCAAACTCAAAGTTTCCTACAATCTCATTCAAAGCAATAGCATGACGTGTCCAGTTATTAATTATACAGCTGCTACTAGAATGGTTAATGGCATTGCATAAAGATGCGTCCTCAGAGAGATTTAGGTCCTTCTGTCCTCCCCTTAACAAGAGCACATTGTTCCACACTGTAATTGCCATCAAAGTCAATGCTGCAAATATTCTATTCCTTGTGATGGGACTTCAGCTTATGGTTAGGAAACACGAGGAAAGCTAAGTACAAAGTAATTTGCAAAGTAATAACAATGTTTCCTACCCAGGTGATAGCTCAGAGGGGATTTAATTGGATAAAATTACCCCATTCCAAGAATAATACTTTATACTTTATGTCATAATTATCACTGGACGATCTTGAAGAGATTTATGAACATTGATTAAACATCAGCACACCATTTTGAGGGAGGCAATAGAAACAGTATTTTACTGAGCCCAGAAAAGGATGGTTTCCTATTCCAAAGCACACAGCTCACAGTCAAGAAATAAGCCCAATCTGCACTGACTTGATGTTAGGACTGTTGTGAAGTAAGATTATAGAGCTTTGGGAGCATCTCACTTCCATAACACATTATAACCAAAGAGGCAAAAAAAAAAAAAAAAAAAAAAGTTTCATGTTTCCCAGTGTATCTTATAATAGCGTTTCTGATGGTCGGAGTTCGAAAATACGTGAATCATTTTTCTTGATCTCCTAAGATTTTAGTTGGAAAAGTTCTGTTTATAATTAGTTTTCCCACTTTCCGCTGTAAACATCTGATATCAGAATCAAATATGAAATTCACAAATCACTGGAACTAGGATAAATATCAAAAATAGGGTCGGCCAGGCGCGGTGGCTCATGCCTGTAATCCCAGCACTTTGGGAGGCCGAGATGGGCGGATCACCTGAGGCCAGGAATTCGAGACCAGCCTGGCCAACACGGTGAAACCTCATCTCTACTGAAAATACACAAAAAATTAGTCGGGCGTGGTTTGAGGGTTCCTGCGATCCCAGCTACACAGGAGGCTGAGGCAAGAGAATAGCACGAACCGCAGCGGGGAGTGGGGGCGGAGGTCGCAGTGAGCCGAGATAGCTCAATTGCACTACAGCCCAGGCAACACGGGCGCAGAAAAAATAAATACATACATACATAGATACATACATACATACATACATACATACATAAATACGGTCAAGTCTTTTTGATTTTCAGATGAGGAATCTAGTGCCCAAGTGGGAGTGAAGGATAAAAAGGGGTCTCAGTCTAGATAATAAAGAGGCTCTACCATTGCTGAAATGCCTCTGGTTACAAAGAATGCCCGCAGGTGGCTTTTAAGGCCTGACTACTTGGTTTGCTGGGCAATTGAATAGGTGTAAATAATTCTTGAGTTGAATAGGTGTAAAGAATTCTGTGGCCTAGCATAAAAGTGAAACTAATGGCAGGAGGGCAAGTTTTCAGCTCGGTGCAATCCAACATAAAAAAAATATCAAATTCTAAACTAATTTCATTGTTATAACAACCTCAATAGACTTGGATGCTACCAAAATGAAATAATGTGTATAAAAACTTCTGTTCCAGTGCCTGGCATAGAAGAAGCCCTCAATCAACATCTGCTCTTTTGCTTCATCTAGCCCTCCCCACCTCCTCTAGCCTTCCCAGAGCCTGAGATCTAAAATTGCTTGATCCACATATCTATATGTGCCTTAAATACTGCAGAGCAGATTTTGTTTGTATTTGCTGAAGCTTCAGCTACTCTATCAGATGTTTCTTTAAAAGCTTATAAATTATTCTCTAAGCTTTCTTTAAAAACAAATAAACATTAAAATGAATGTGCTTGCATTAAAGTTCATAATCAATAAAGTATGATCAGGAGTGGAGTTAGAGAAAGTTGTATATCTATGAATTAGTCAGACTCGTAGCCATCATGTGAGTCTGTGTTTGGGACAAAAGCCTCAAAACCTCTCAAAAAAGGTGTAGACCCTCAATTCTATAAGTGCTCCTCCTGGCCAAACTTTCTGCTTTGGAAAGGTGAACAAGACTTGCTATCTTTACACAGAAAGTGAATTCCAGTTTCTCTTTGCTCAACAAGCCCAGAGGAAATCAAAACGTAGAAATTGAACATTTGCTGTTGTTGTTGTTAAGCTTCCTTCTACACAATTCAGTTGACAAATTAGCCACACAAAGATAGGTTCTGATGACCCAATGACCTTTCCTTTATTCCACTATGTTTAAAATACCTTTTCATCAATTATAATTTCAGGAATTTTTTAAAGTAATAAAAATACGATGACAATGATGATAATGATGAAGAACGGGTAATGTGGCTGTATCTGCTTAACTGCCTTTTAAAAATAGAAACTATGACAAGGCTAATCATTTTTGCTATTCTCTTTTAGAAGACACAAAATATCTAATATTTAAATCTTGATCCTTTCACCTTCCCTCCTCCCCGCCCCCCGCCCTGCCTGCCACATGATGGGTTATTCAACCCACAATCAAATGATTTCCCTATATTACAGGAGAAAATATTTTGGAAGTAAAACTATGTCTTTAATATTTCCAAGGAAAATAATTCATATCTGATAAAAGCAATACTTTTAGATATGTCACATGCAAAAAGGGTACCATATAATTAGAAGTGAATTTAGACAGAAAGACAGAAAGATGAGATATAAAAGCGCATAATTAGTGCAGTGTTATAATTAGCAAATAGTTCTCAATCCCATAGTAACTGCACTCTGAAAAGGACTCCTGCCGGTTAACTAATATTTCCTGAAAGCAGTTTTCTTCTCTCTCTTTAAATACAAAGTTTGAATCACTGTCTTCTTGAAAATCATGTCATAAAATGTCATAAATTGATTTGTGTCTATATTACAGTTTTTAAAATGCAAAAAGACATATCAACTATAAGGACAAAACAAACATGTTTATAGAATAAAAGAACTATAATCAATCTATATAATGGCTTTGTGTCATATATATAATTTTGAGTGTGTTCTTTCAAAAATAAATATTATTTGTACCACAAAAATGCCTTTGAAATACAAAGAAGCAAACATTTCACACTGAATATGGATAATCAGTTCAAAGTACCTGGACAATGACAACAGTGAAACTTTCTCAGAATATAAGTGGAAGTTTTTGGAGAAGTTTAAATATTTTTAATCTTGCAGTAGATTTTAAGGAAAGAAAGAGAAAAGAACTAAAAAAAAAATTAAGCAAAAATAAGTATTTTCTCATTTTTTTCCTCATAACCCTCCAAATGTTTACATAATACAATGATACAGTTACAGAGGGATTTTTTTCCAAATTAAAAACAGGACTCAGGAGGCTGAATTCCAGTACACAGACTTTGATTCTAAACAATTGTGTGGCCCTCAACTTCATCTGTGAAATAGGGCTGATGATATGTTCTTAGAGGGTTTGGAGGAGTAAACTAAGATAGTAGACCTGAAGAGGGGAAGGGGGATGTTTGCAAACTGCGATGTTTTGTTAAATTAAAGACAAAAATTGAATTCTCAATCATATCCCTGAGTATCAAAGACTTGTCGAGAACAGAAAATTAACTTTGCCTGAATATTCTGAGTGAAACAGTATAAAACCAAAAAGTTGGCAAAGTTACCAATTATAGGCAACAGGACCCAACAGTTAGTCAAATCCTTTCAGTCAAATTGAGATTGGCTTGGGCAGCAGTGACATATGGTGACATTAGTGAGAAGGGCAACCTGACAGCAGAACAGAGAGAAAAGACTGATTTATGAAATTTGCAACAGACTGGCCTTTTTAATCACAATCCAAAAAATGTCAGTGACAATGAAAAAGGCATGTAAACTCTGAAACAGGCTTTGAAGCTCATGTCTTCTTGAACGTTTCCAAGAAGACAGAAGTAGGATGGTGGGAATGGCTTTGGTGTCTAGGTTAGCTGGAGTGTACAAAGTAGGTAGCGACCCTGAGTAGCTTCCTTCAGGCATTGACAATAGTTAAGATTTTTTTGGAGGAAGTGTTCTTCAAGAGGGGATCTGTCGCACAACTGAATGGTCCCTTAAGCACAAAGAGGAGAACAAACTTGGCTCATAGATTTGTGATTATTGTTCACATCAGCTCCTGGCTCATATATGGCTTTAAATGTCTTTAAAACCAACTTGCTGCTCCCTGGAATGATTCTAATATAGTAGGTACATTAGAGACAGTGCAGAAAGAATAGCCTATATTAAAAAGAACTAGGTATGTAGCTTTTAAAGTGTGCCCATTTAGAATTATTGGAGTGGAAAGATTTTGATAAACAAACCAAAATTTAAAAAGTGATAGGCCAAAAAATGCTGATTAATACCAGCAATAGGAATATACATTTTTAGAAAGTGTTTTTAATCAACTCCTCAGTATGGGGTTAACCAACTGTGTCAGCAGAACTAAATTACAGACTCACAGGAAAGGAAAGAGAAAATAAAAAGAAGACAATTTTGGAACAAATTCAAACTAATTCCTTCCTGGAGTAAAAAGCTAAAAGCACTGAGGAAGGCTCATTGGTTGAACTCCTGAACAAATAAGCCCTAAGCACCTAATGGGTTAAGAATATCCAAAAATATGTAGTACTTTTTAGCCTAAATTAGGCTAGAATTTTTAAAGAGTGCTAGCTGTCAAAGAAATGCAAAAGTGCAAAATTAAAGGGAGTTAAATACTCAAGGAGAAAAAAGGTAGCTACCAGATACAGAATCATAAGTCAAGAAAGTGGCTGTGGGTAGTTGGTTCTTATCAGATCAGGAGAGCAGTTGATCTCATTGAGCCAACAATTGCCGATAGTGTGATATTGTTGAAACTTTAAATATGACTGAGTTTGACCTTCAAAGCAGTAGTTTCCAGAGTATTTGAAGTTCATCCACACTCTGCATTGTGCTTGGATATTGACTGAGAATCAGGATAAAGTGACAGTTATTAAAAGAGCCATAACTATTCATTTTCAATTTTGTGAATTTCAAGTTCTCAAGCATCCTGGTCATGCTAAGCAATGCTTTAGCATGCTTAGGTGGTAGGGAAAGTGCCTCCAAAAACTGTCTGGCCAGTGGAGAAGGGACTAAGTGTTTTAACTTCTAAAACACGAACAAATATCCAGACAAAATTTAATGGTACCAAAAAAAATCCTGTGCTTTTGACATCTTTCCATTTACTTTAGTTCTTTCAGGTGTATCTTTCAACAAAAATCTAAGTTGTCATTTTCAGACTTAAAGATCAATATGTGGAGTTTACAGTGCCTGAAGGTATTAAGGAATTCTTCTGACAATTACCCTGTTGGGAGGATCTCAAAGAAGGGGGGAGCTGACAGTGAATGAATTTTTTTTTTAAGTCCAAAGTAGAAGTTTTTATGTTTTTATTCCCTGGAATATAAAACACAGATCTCAGTGTTTTGAAGGTTTTTATGAGAAATTATTGCCATTTTTTATTGAATCTGGTATATTTTTCAAAAATTGCTTGTTTTAATAAATTCAGGCCTTAGAAATGTCTAAAATTGTAGCAATTATATTTCAAAATGCTGTCGTATAAAATAGACTTTATAAAGTTTACTGATAGCAACAAGTATGGCAGTTACAGAAGTTTTACGAGACACAATTCCACTTTAAATGACAATGCTGAATTGTAAAACTAATTTCTTCCTAAAAATTAGTGTTCATTGTTTCCTATTCATTAGTGTTCATTTCTTACTATCCTGAATAGTTCTGCTCTCTGTAGTCATTGCATGGTATTTGTTGAACAGGACTTAGTCATGCTGATATATAAAGTAAAAACTGTTCAGAACACAGCATATGCTTCCCAAAGTGGGATAAAGATGATTTAAAAGCATTTATCTAAGCGAAGTGTTTGAAATATTTTAGTGTATTTATTGTAGTCTGTATTAGGAAAATATACAAAAGAAATTGTTAACTACAATATAATGTTTCATTTGAAAACACATTACTATGTTTTATTTTAGATGAGACTATTTTTTTAAAAAAATAGTGGTTCAGGGGGCATTAGAAGAGGACAAAAACAAGTAAACAGAAAAATATCAAAAGCACAGGATTATTTTTTGTTACCATTAGATTTTGTCTGGACAACTTAATCCTTTCCCTACTGGCCACTGTATGTAAATGGTTGTAGCTGAATCAGGGAAACATTGCTTTCGGGTAACTCTCCAACCAAATTCCAAAACATCAACCTCCTTAAACTTTATTCTAAAATAAGTATGATGTGTTAACACTAAAATTTTTTGCTTATTATGAAGCTATATATTTTCTGCCCAATTTTGTAATATAAAATCATTAAATATCAGAATCGAAAGTGCATTTAGAGATCAAAATACTATAAACAATTCATTTTGTAGGTGATTAAGTTCTTCTCACTCAATCAGCCCATCAGTGACTAAGCTAAAATTTGAACCCAAGTATCCTAATTCTCTCTGCCTCTCTTCCTCACTGCCACTATTGGGAAATCTTGACTGGGAACATTTGGATGTGCAAACAGCATTTTCTAATAGAACCAATTTCCAAACTCATTCTTCAGTTTTAGTTTATAATGACTAAATATACACAAATTAAATAGCTTACAAAAGTCTGGGTTCCTGAAAAGATTTTTTTACTGAAAGACATGTGAATCAATAAGTACCTTTAAAATACAACAGGTTTATCATAAAAGCTAGGCTAGGACATAGACTATTACCAAAGTTTAAGCCTCAAAGAGTATTATTAGGTTATTTTTTGTTAATATCCCATGAGTTTTAAAACAACAGTAAACTTCACAGAGTTTTTAAAAAACAAAATAAACTGCAGATTACTAGCCTGCAAGCAAATATTCTGTATCAACCTCTCAAATCAAGACAAAATTCAAGGTAACAAAAAAATTAGAATAAAGCTAAAAATAATTAGGGCATGGTGAGAAGAGGATAAGTAACTAATTTGTTTTAGGAGCAAAATTATTTGAAGCTAAAAATAAAAATATTTCAGGAAGTGCCAACTCAATTCATTTTGCCTGGAAAAGATACTGGATATTCTTGCAAAGAGTATAGTAGCCTGGGTTGCAATGGGGTTTAGGGAAGCAGGAGTAAAATGCTATTTTTGTGAACCTGATACCTAAACATCCCAGTGGGGTATTATGTCTGTTTAGACTCCAAGAAGCTGCTTTTCACATCCTTAAAAGACAGGCTGCCCAAGAGAGACAGGGTTAGAGGGGATGTTGTTTTTAATCCTGGAGTAAATAAGGCCTTCAATGTCCTACCCCTGCCCTGAGTGACCTGAGCCAGTTCTCTGCTTAGGGTCACTTAGTCACAGGAAGTTGATGCAAAAGGCCTGAGGTAGTTGTTGTTTGCCTAGTTTTGTTTTGTTTTATTTTGGAGAAGTAGCTAGTTGGAGATGAGCAAGGCCTAGAAGATTCCAGCACCTTCACCACCAAATACAGGTTCTCCCTGCTGTTTTCATTTCTTCAAGGTCTCTGCCTGGCGGGTTCTTCTGCATAGCGGTACAACGTCTTGCCTTGTGCTTCCCTAAAGGGGCTCGGTGATGGAGTCAGGGTTGGAGTTGGGAAGGAGGAAGGATGGAGCCAACGCCCAGCCCCCCACACTTGCACACTCACACACTGCCATCACACACCCATCTGCTTCTGGCAGAAGACAAGCTCTGACTTTTGGTTTTCTTAGGAAATAAGAAGAGTAAAAAAGTTTCTTCTGTAGTTGTGATTTTTTTCGTAGTTCAGGGTGTGTGTTTGTGTTTGTGTGTGTGTGTGTGTATGTGTATAAAACCATCTTGAGGCATACAGAAAAGAAAGGGAGAGAAGGAAATTGGATATTTCACTTAACCTATCTGGGTCTCAGCTTGCTTATCTGTGAAATGGAAAAGTAGAACTAAATGCCTTGATTTAACACCCTTATCTACGGTGGGGAAGGAGCTGTGAAAAGTGGTCCCTAGGCAGAGTAATCACAGCCCACTACCCAATGGATGGTGACTCCCACTGCCTAGAGCAGGACAGTCATTTCTGGGATCATCTAGGGGACATTTTGAAAGATGGTGTGTTTGCCTCTGGCCTCAATTGTCACCGGAACGCGCGCGCGCGCACACACACACGCACACACACTTATTTTCCCCACAGGTATTGTTTGCCTATGTGAACAAGTGGAAGCAGAAATCGCTCTTCCGAATTATTTAGGAAAGCCAACACGCAATTATGCAAAAGTCTAGATAAGGCTCTCCGAAGCAGAAAGCAGCAGAACGGGAACGCGGGTTTCCCCTTCTCTGGCGAGTACCAGCGCGGGGAGGCTGTTTATCTGTGTCCTGGTGCTGGGACAGGACGCAATCCAATTCCAGTTCTCGGTGGGTTCTGCGGCTCTGTCCCCGGTTCTGCAGTGCGCTCTCTTACTCCCTCTCTCAGTAGTGTCCCCGGCTGTCTCCTTTCCTCCCTCTCCCTGTCCTCTCCCAGCCTCACTCCTCACTACCTATACCCCCCACGTCTTACCCCCACCCTGGGGCGCTGGGTTCCACGCCTCCTCACGAGGTGTAAGCACCCGCGCTGGGCGCCCGTAGCGCGGCCCGCCTGTGTCACCACTTCCATCCGGCGGCAGCTGGAAGCCGGGAGAAGGAACCGCACCAATCCTCTCACGCTTCTCTCGGGACGTCTAATCCCATTAGCGCACCTGAAATCACAACCTCGGCTACAAATGCGCGCTTGTTGCTACCCCTCCGAGGGGGCCGCCGTGCAGCAGGAGGCACTCCGACGCCAGGGTCCCCAACCCCTCCCCCCTCCAAGTCCTAAACAGACTCGCAGAGCACACTTGATCTCCGAGTAGATGAGTGCACCCCGGGGTTCACTGCTGCCCCTGAGGGAGAGCCGTCCAGGAACGGAGGCGAGAAGCTTCCAGAATTAGGCCAAGAGGCAGGGGGAGGGGTGATCCGGCGTCCCCGAGTCCAGCTGGGGAGAAAGGCCCCTCGGATGCGCAGCCCAAAAGCAGCAGAAGACAGAAGCCGGTGCGCCATCGTCGCTGCGCCCCAGTCCGCGGGTCCTTGCGCTCCGGCTCCGGCTCCCGGGCTGCCACCCAACGCTGCCCAAGCCTGACCAACTCCCTCCGGCACAGGCTGAGGCGACCCCCAAAGAGAAAAATAGGATCGCAGTAAAAACTGGCGGGGATGGGGCACACTGGTGGGAGAGGGGACCTTTGCACCTTTTTATCTTCCCGGGGGACACAGTCTCCCAAACCTACGTCCCTGCGCCAAACCAGGTGCGAGCAAACTCCGCGGACCCCGCCGCTGGAAGTGCATCCTGCCAGGACTCCCACCCGACCCAGGGAGTCAGCGCGCCCCAGGGTGCAGGCAGGCCCAGGGCTCTGGGTGGCTCAGGACACGGAGACCGGATCGCGCTGCAGAACACCGCCGGGACTCTGCACCCGGACGCGCACGGGCAACAGGGCACCCTGCTGAAAGGACTGTGCGATGAGAGGTTCTCATTCGGTAAAGAGTGACCCTCCCAGAAGTGGCCGCCGACCTGCCAGTCAATGAAGTTATCCTCCGGGAGCTGGGAAGAAGGGGCGCCTCGCGGGGCTGTGGGCTCGGTTGCGAACCGATGTATTTGTGGCTTATACGTTTATTTCTTCTACTAGTTACCAGTTTTCAAATTGGCCCTTTCTCGCATAAATCGCCTGGAAAAAAAAATGATGTTTAGCTAGCATAGCCATATTCTGACGTTAATTTTTTAAAAAAAGACAAAGAAAGATGATATTTGTTTTTCATTTTTAAATAAGGGCACAGAAAAGCACGTTTTCAGATATTCACAAGTGAATAACTACTCAGCAGGCGTCCTTCAGCTTCCTCTTGTTCTTTGCTCCTCTATGTTTTTGACGCTGCTAGAATTCTTTCTGCGCAGCAGGAAGCCTTCGATGTTTTCCTTATTCATTAGATAGCTCAATGAAATGTTAAAATATTTATTTTTGAATAATCAGTACAATTTTTGCCTGAAGGTTTTCACAAAATATGCCCCTTTATCCAGTCGAATGTGGATGCTAAGCATGGCCAGTGTGACTCATCCTGTTGCTTCAAAGGTAAATGTTTGCTATTAGTGACTAGAGCACGTTCGCCAGACCTCTTCCAGCACTCAGTACTTCAACTATTAGTTTAGAATACATCAAACGTGTATGCACTTGTGATTAGTTCCTAGAAGAATTTTCTACATCTTCAAGCTATTGTTAGAAGGATTTTTTTTTTTAATTTTTGGTTGGTTTTCTGATCTCGACCAAACAGCATCTCATAAAATGACTCCAAACAGCATCTCATAAAATAATAACCCTTCACAGTTCAGTTGTGTATACTAAAGTTTAAAAGACACCCACCACCAACACCTCCATTTATATAGAACAACTGAAGCTCTAATATAGCAGTGCAAGCAATCTCGCTGCTTTAAGTAGCCAATGTCAGTTCAGGTTCTCTTGATGTATCTATATTTAATCCAATATTTCAAAGTCATTTTGACATAGTGCCACATCGAAATGTATATTGAAGTAGATCATTGAAATATATTTATGCACAATAAAATGTCCTAAAGCTGTCTCCTTTTCACTATTAGGTTTTTATTAAAAGACACCCTAATACCTAGTCATGTGCTGGCAGGTTTTATTAAACTGCGATAAGGAGTTTTAACTTCAGAAAAGCACATGAACACTTTTAAAAGCACTTGCACCAAAGTCTATGTCTCTTGGACCAAAATCAGATTGACTTCTCCACGTATGTGTGTGTGTGTGGACACACACACACACACAAAACACACACATAGATTATATATACACATATATATTTACATATACATATATATACACATATATACACATAGATATGTATACACATATATATTTGGGGGGCATTGGGCTTATTTGTTTCTTAAGTCACAAAACCACTTCTCTATGGTAATAGTGATTACTTCAGAAAATGTCACTGTCAAACAGAGGTCAAAGTTAGCTTCATGCCTTTTTTTTTTTTTTTCCCCCACAAAGCTTCCACAATGCTAGAGCTCTATAAATGTTTTCTTTTTTAAATCACAACCAAAATGTGCACAACGTTTTTTAATGTTTAAGAGAACATCAAATGGTCTCTGCTATATGAAGGTGTCTGACTATGAATTTCACCCACACTTTCTACCACTTGTGCTCTCCAAGTAAAAACACTGAAGTTTCACATTTTCATCCCAAATTTCCAAAAGGGAACTGCACTAAAATTTTTATAATTAACAGTGTCATTTCCCCTCTCCTAAAGGTTTTTTATTCTTGATTACCAAACAATATCACTTTCCAAATTCCCAGAACTTATTTGTATATCCTGGATTATTGAGGCAGTAGATAGATTTAACTTGACTGTCAAGCAAATTCACTCTCAGTGTTAAGCAATCACTACTGTTTTTTGTTTTTGCTTTTGTTTTTTTGGAGTTGTTGAATCTGTCCTATCTTCCTTTCTTCCTTTCTTTTCCCAAGCTGTCTTCACAAGTTTGGACATATGGGTACACACACATGCACATCTGTATTCAATGTAGGTTTTAGCTTTGTGCCTTAATCAAGCATTTGAGCCATACACCTATGATTGATATCATATCCTATCTTTGGATTTGAAAAATGTGATTAGACCGCAAGACCTGTCCTATGAGTCTAAGTTGGGTACTGTGATTTTCTCTTGTTAGTTACCAGCACCAGATCATACCCCCAACCACCACCTCCCACCCCCATAAAACACCAGATTAAAGTTTGTCATCAAGGCTGCAGTTTTTCTATTGTCCAGTAGACGGCACAAAAGATCAAGCCTTCAAATGCTAAACAATTCAAGGCGGCTGTGGTTTGAAGTTGTGTGTGTGTGACGTTCTTTAAAATAGCTAACCAGCCAGCACTGTATCTGTGAGGCAGAGAAGTACCGCAAAACTTAAGATAACTCACTAAAGTTTTGAAATGTAATGATAGAAAAAGGTTTTGTATATGTCAACAAAATGCCGCTTCAGAAAAATACACTTATAAATAAATTCAGAGAAAAATGTTACTGAGAAATTTATTATTTAAAAGTTATCTTTATAGAAATTAAAGGGAGAGAAATTACAGGGCATTTTATTTTTAATTAAAAATAAAGAAAGTACCTGCACCACGAGACTTGAAGTTTCTAAAGTGGAACTTTGCACGATGCATCTGTGTTTTTTATTGCATTTAACATACAACTCAGTCCACAAAATTGAAGATTGTATTTCAAATGCACTTACACATAAATGCATATATAATAGGTACTTGGGAAGGGGAATAAATTATCTCAATGAAGTTTTGTGGGATAGCTTTTGGGGGATATTGGAGAACGAGGCCACTAGAAATAACAGTTGAGACTTTGCCTCTTTCAGAGCAATGCATGACTTTGGCTAATATTTATATTTTACTAAAAGGCTTCTATTTCCTTTTCATTCTGCAGACACTCCTTATGTAGAAGTTTGGGGGGGAGGGTAAAGTGTGGGCTAATAACTCATTTCCCAGTTAATTTTATTAAGAATTTATAGCACTGTTTAGAAAGTTTTAAGACAACCATAAATTTTATTAGGAATACTTTATTAAGCCCTCCATTTAATTAATAAAAGACCTCTATAACTTCTGAAAATGTCAGAGCTAGTAATTATGTTAACCAGTGTAGTTTTTTCCCCCTCTAGAGACCAAAGCATTTTAATGATTTGAAATAGAATAGTAAGGAAAGCACCTCCCTCTCACCCCCCCTTTTTTTTTTCTTAACTTTTGCATCATCCAGTCAGAATATAGTAACTTAGGTATTTTCCCTGCAACCGTTGGAAAGCCTAAGCTGACCTCTCATTGACTTCTGAACTGGACCCGGACATTCTTTGTTTTCTGAAACAAAATGCAGTAAACAAATCTTTTAGTCCTTATAGCCTGTAATGCTTTGGAGCACTTGATTAAAGTTCTCCCTAATCCTTTCAGTTAACCCCCTTTGATATTACCTAACCAGGTTTCCTCCTTTAATAGATCTCTCTATCGTTTATTTCACTTTTCTCACAGCCATTTATTAGCTTTGACTTCTTGGTACCTTTCTCATATCATCTCCAGGCTCTTATCTCCAGCATTCCTCTATTATCTGTACTAGCTTTCAAATCTATTTTCTTTAAACTGTCTTTCCCTCCCTCCTCTTATTTCTGTTTTTTTTGAAATGCGAATGCTAATGAGGGGGAGAGATGTGGAGAATGAATGTTTTTGAAATACAAACACCAAGCCTCCACACCACAGGACAACCTAAAAACCAATCACAACATTTCAAGGGACATCTTAAAGTTTGGTGGCAAATGATAAATCCTTATCATTTTGTGAACACAGCTGCCAAACTCGATTGATTAACAGGCTTTTGTTTATTCTAGGCTGGCAAATACACACACATTTTACCTTAAGAGGTGCCTCTTTTAATTTCTGAGGGTTTTGGAGCTGACTCATCAGTGTGACGTTTTGGGACAAAAGCCTAATTTAGGATATAGGTCTTTCCAGAGGCACAATTCCTTATAGAACATAAAGTCCGGGGAGTTCTCCGAGACGACTTTAGCAGCAGCTCAGAGGAGCACTGAGGGCTTGAAATGCCTCCATATAGGAGGGTGTAAACAATGGAGACCAAGGGCCCAATCTGCTTCCTTTTGTCACCGTTCTCTATCTCTGGAAAGATGCTCCGAGATAAGAAGGATGAGAAAAGAATGGAAGGCCTGAATCTCAAGAGCTAGGGCCAAGTGTCAGAATTTTTCACCAGGCCAAGGTTTCGCAAAATAAAAGTGCTATTGCCTTAAAAAAGCAACTATCTGAAATAAGTTAGGAATAGGTGCTGTCACAAAATGGGCACAAATATCGAGAGTAGTTTACTAAGATACCTAGACCTGTCCCTCCATTTTTTTCCTTTTAATAGATGATTAATTGCTGCCCTGCTAAAGGAGTTTTTTTTTTTTCTTTTTTATGGCTACTATATTGCAACTCTAGACATCCTCTGTGCGATTTCTCTCAGCAAGTCCCAACTGTAATAACTGTTTGCTAATTGTAAAATCCTTATCCAGAATGAGGTTTGGGCAAACAATTTGTACTACTGTAATTACATTGTAAAAGTGTTTAGTCCCTTGATTGTTCAGAATTAATTGTATAAAGGCCTAGAAGTTACATTAGGTTCACAGTTAAAAATGGAAAGACTGTGTGTGTGTGTGTGTTGGTGGGGGGTGGGCACTTTTCAAAACTACTGAGTTGATTTTAAGTCCACAAACTCAAACTATCTCATTCTTTAAGGAAAATTTGTGTGTAGGTTATTTAAAGTACATTTTTATGGTTATCTGGCACATCATGGTTAAAGCATGCAGTAGTCTAGTCTTCCTCCTACTTTGAAGATTTTGGTTATGTTTGCGTAAGGTGACTTACCTGAACCTTCTTTTTTCATCAGTGCTAGAAAACAAAAGAAAAAGATTACTGGAAAGCAACAATACAAAATAAATCCTGTTGTCAAATATACACGTATATACTGACCTTTTCCAAATTTGAAAACGTGGCCGCAGAGTTGTGGTAACTCCAAGCCCCGTTACCTCTTTGCCGAAGAACCCCTGAGGCTGTTAAAGACTACAGTCCTCTAAGTGTATTTCGAAGTAAATTTCTCTCAGTTAAATTATACTTACACAATTTCCCTCGCAGTTCATTTAAGGATCGTAAACGTAGGTGTGTCCTGTCGGTGTTTGGTTTGACCCCCACCTCCTACCCACGCTTCTCCCTCCTACTCCCGAGTCGCGCAGATGCCTGGCGGACCTACCCCAGGATCACACCCCCGCGAGCAGCCGTCGGAAGGCGCTCAGGTATCTGCCGAAGTCGGTTGGGATTCCGGGAAGGGGTCGCAGCCAGCCAGCCCAGCTTAGTCCTCTCCCTAAGCGGAAAAGGAGCGTGCTGCCTGGCCTAGCCAGCGCAGCCTCCCAAGGATTGAACAGAAATCGCCTTCCTGAGACGGGGAGGTTCCACCTTGGCCTGAAATTCTGCTTCCAAGTTCATGTTGTGGGACCGGGGGGGGGGGGGTGGGGTGCGCCGGTGGGGGGGTCGGGGGAGGCCGGGAAGTGCGGGCAGAGGCATAAAGGCGCTGGTAGTGTACCTGGCTGCCCACCCCCCTCCGTCCCGAGCTTTTATTCGCGGGCCTGTCTTAACCTCCCAAGTGATGTTTTAGGGCGTTTGTGCCAGAAAACCTACACATGTATGTGATGGAAAAAAATAAAAGATCCTGAAACTTAAGCGTCAGAAAAAAGGAGGAGAAACAGAGAGAAAGAAAAAAGAGGAAGCAAATGATAAGGGATCCTGGAGATGGTTTAAACACACACACACACACACACACACACCCCTCTTTCAAGGCAAAGCGCTTCTGAAGGTTTTGGGAGAACGTGTGTCAGCCTTTCAGGCACACAGGGTGCCAGTACGGAGTTGGGGGCGGAGAAGGGTGCAGTGCAGGAGGCTGGGAAGGCTCATCTGCTTGGCTTTATGGAAACGCTCCACTGTTGGGGGCAACCAACCCTGCGTTGACTCCTGCAAAGACTAAAGGAAGCGATAGATGTCGCCTAGGGAGACTATGGACGCTCGGTGGAACTTCATTCCAGACCTGTGTTCTGATGCTCGCCCTGTGTCCCCTGCTCCTTGGAAGCCCACTCTATAGAAACTTCAGTCCTACCTCGCAGACAGGCGCAAATTCTCTTTTACTTTGCGCTTAAGAGTTGGCTTCAATACATTTTGGAGGTCCTAACCTTTCCTAAACCATCTCCGGATGAAGGGATACCCCCAATCTTTCTCAAAACTCTTCCCCCTACCTACAACCCCGCGGGGGTGAGGGTTCAGTCCGCAGCTGGCGAGTGGGACGTGAGTGGGTGGGGGCGATGCGGGCGCGGGCGGGCTGCTTGGAGGGAGTCAGCCTTTTGGCCACCTTCAGGGCGGGAATAGGGACTGGCAGTTTGCATTCCCCGCAGATCGAAGCTCCCTGCTGATCGATTATTTGATAATTGATTTTCCCCGCAGCCAATGCGCGGCTGCCTGGGCGGGGGCGCCTCCTGATTGGCCGAGCACTCCTCCACGGCTGCCTACCGAGATTTGGGTGAGCTCATTTTCCAGTCGACCGCAGGGGGAGTTTTCTGCGAGGTTTCAGCTGGAGGGAGGGGGAAGAATCCTCTCCGAGCCGAGCGAGCTGCGAGCCCTGCTTGTGGATGTGAGGTTTCCAGCCGCTGGTCGAGCTGCTGCGGCTGAGCCATTTCGGCAGATCAGAGCCCAGCGGACAGAAATATAAATACGAAAATAACGCCACTAAATATAATCACAAGGGAGAAGCTTAGAGCGGGAGAATAAAGGGGGGGGGGGGGAATTAAAGCTCAGGCCATAGGTGTTAAAGTTAAAAACAAAACAAAAAAACAGTGGCTGGTTGGAGCCTCCGAGTTGTAGGTACGGGCAGCTTTTGTCTGAAATCTCAGCTTCCGAAGCGGATTTATTTTTCTCTGGCACTGGGAGGTTTCGCCAAGCCGGGTTGGGGACGGGAAAGGAGCGCGGGGAAGGATGTCTGGGGTGGTGAGGGCAGGGCGTCGCTGGAGAAAGATAGGGGGACGCGAGGTTCTAACAGGCCCGGGAGAGGTCGAGGCTGGAGCCCCCTCAGCGCCTCTAAGACAAAGGCAGCGGTGGCTGCAGCCCGAGCCTAGCACTCCGGCAGCGTCGCGCCGCGCCGCGCCGCGCCCTGGGCGCACGGCCGCCTCACCCCGAGCGGGTCCGAGAAAGAGCCTCCCTCCCAGCAGCTCCCCGGCCCCTGCTCCACCCGCGAGGTCTGGGCTGCTGCGAGCACGAGCTGGGTTTCGCTTTCCGACGATCATAAATAGCTTGGTGTTTGTAAACAGGCGCTGGGGGCACATTCCCCGCGCTCAGCTCATTGTTCCCTCCCTTCCTCTCTACTTCGCGCTGGACGCCTAGGCTGAGGCTGGGAGCCGCCGGGGCTAGGAGGTGGAGGAGTCCAGACCCAAAGTGACAAAATGCTAGCATTTTCTTTTCCCCAGGCGGGCGTCCACCTCTAACAGCAAAGAAACCTCTAAGCTGGGTCTGCAGAAAGCCCGAGCCACCTCCACCCCACGTTCTCAGGACTCCTTAACAGAGGTTTTCCCAGCCCGGCTTCTCCCTCCTCCTTCTGCTCCAAGCTCCCGGTTTGACTTTTCTCCTTGCAGTGTTTAGTTCTGAGAATTCAGTACTTTGCGCATCACCCCCTGCCCCGAAAAACACTGGCCGACCCCAGTAATTTCGAGGAAAGTCATGAAGTCCATGCGCGGAGCCCTGTGCAAAATAACTCCCGCTGCTGCCTGCCCGGCGTTGATTCCCAATTTATTTCAAGAGAGTCGGCTTTGGGGAGAGAGTCTGCAGGGGGAGGGAAAGAAAAGAATACTGAAAATAAAGCCGGCGGCCGCGGGCTACTGCCTGCGTTTGTGTGCGTGTGTACTGGGTGTGTAGTGTTTGTGCCTGGGCGTGCGATTTAATGGAGCGCCTCTCTGCCTCTCCAGTGCGGCCAGAGCTCGCTTCGCGCACCCACCCCTGCCGAGGAGCCTACTTGCTGCAGCCCAATGCATTGTGTAAGACGCGACCTGTTATGGCCACCACTACTTCCGGGTTCTAGCATTCTGGTCGGAATCCACCTCTCCGCCTGTGCAACACACACTTTACACACGCACGGGGACTGCAAGCGGGCAGCATCGATCGTGGCTCCTTTAAGACAAACTCAGACAGACATTTTTTTTAACCCTCCTCCTCTAATCTCCCTCCAGTGCAGCACTTGCAAAGAGAGGGGGAGAGAGAGAGAGAGAGAAAGAAAGAGAGAGAAGAGAGAAACTGATTAGGAATTAGGACTGATTCAAGGGAAGCGAGCGCTAGGGCTTTGTGCATTTGAATATTAACATTTGAGGTGTTCTGACCAGAAGAAGACAGAGCGGATGATCATTCATTCACCACGTTGACAACCTCGCCTGTGATTGACAGCTGGAGTGGCAGAAAGCCATGAGATTTGGTAGTTGGGTCTGAGGGGCGCTCTTTTTTTTTTCTTTTTCTTTCTTTCTTTTTTTTTTTTTTTTTTTAACTGATTTTTGGGGGAGAGAAGATCTGCTTTTTTTTTTTTTTTTCTTTTTCTTTTCTTTCTTTTTTTTTTTTTGCCCCCGCTGCTGTCTTGGAAACGGAGCGCTTTTATGCTCAGTGACTCGGGCGCTTTGCTTCAGGTCCCGTAGACCGAAGATCTGGGACCAGTAGCTCACGTTGCTGGAGACGTTAAGGGATTTTTCGTCGTGCTTTTTTTTTTTTTTTTTCCGGGGGAGTTTGAATATTTGTTTCTTTTCACACTGGCCTTAAAGAGGATATATTAGAAGTTGAAGTAGGAAGGGAGCCAGAGAGGCCGATGGCGCAAAGGGTACGTATTAAAAAACAATTGTGGAACTCAAATGTGAGATTAAATTGAAACGTGGCCGAAAGACACTGCTAAAAAGTTTCCTTTTTTTCTCTCTCTCTTTTAAAAAATGAGGCTCCTAAAGCAGTGGCCTAAAGCGAGAGGATTTATTCAATGCATTTGTAGACTTATGTATGTTACTTGGAGTTGTTAATTAAAGGAATCAATTTATCTATAGATTCCTAACCAGCAGCTATATAAATAAAAATGCAAGCTCAAACAATCATCTTTTTTTTTTTAACTAGATACCTAATGCTGTAATTTGAACATTCAGAGATCAGAAGTTTAAAGTTATGTTTAAACTAAAATATGCAGCTGGAAACTTCTGATATGTTATTGATTACGCTCATCTTTAATATCATTAGAAGTATTTAGCTTTTTAAAGGAAATAACTGTCATAGTATAGCCAATTTTTTGGTCAGAAAACATTCATCTTTTTATAGTAATTTCAATTTGTATAGATTTGTATACAAGGCAATATTTTGCAAGTTTCTCTTAGATAAGCCCTGTACTAATTGAATACTAAGCACACAGTTACTCACTTTAAAAATGCAATACTAATTTCCCCATATTCCTTTTTCAATGGAAATGCAGTGAGAGTAAAGTGAGACAATGACAACCCAACTGAGGTAGTTTCTTAAAAGAAAGGGGGTCTACAAAAAGCCTTCCTTGCATAATTTGTGTCCTGGCCCTCAAAGCCCTGTTTGCAAAAGAAAGTTACTAGGCTGACACATTTTTCTTTACTCCCTTGGTTCAGGCAAATGTCAGCGTTCTTCCAAACTCTTTTCACACCTCTGGCTTTAAGGAGATGAAAGTGGCAATTCCTCCTTTCTTTGAAAATCATTTCACTCTCAGCGCCTCCAAATCTTGGGAAAATAACTTGCCTGGAATGAACCAATTAGAAAAGTCTAAATAGCTAAATTTCACACACAAAAAATAATGACAATCAATATGAAAGTAGTTTTTTGTTTTTTGGGTTTTTTTTGTTTTTTTTTTTTTTCTGGAAGAGGAAGATGGGAGGTTCTCTGTGCATTTGCTTTTGAATTTGCTTTAAACCTGGTGAGTAACATTTGCCTCCTTGACTTCTAGTCTGGAAAGAAAGTTCATAAGAGTAAACAAGAAAATAGAATATTAGCTGCTTCAACTATAGATTTTTCTTTAACTTTGGGGGTGGGGAATTGCCCAATTCTAAATTCAGCTCTAATGTTCAGGAAAAGCTACCCTTCTTTGAGTTTCACTTATAAGGGGTCAGTTAGTTTTGTATAATTAGCAGAGTTTGTCTTGGAAAGCAAAAGAAATGCAGTGTCTTGCAGGACTGGCTAACCTCACGCCGGCAGGGAAATAAAATGAGAAGCCTGTCTAAATTCACGTGCTTGGCGTAGCTGTTCCCATCATAACTTTTTTTTTTTTAAATTCCCCCTGATGTGAAGGGGCTGTGAAACTAGGCGGGTTTGCTGCAGTGTCCTGGCACGTTTTATTATTGTGATTTTGAATTTCTTCCTCCAGAGACATGCCCGTTTCACCTTCCACCCTCCGGAGAATGCTCTTTCTCTCCTTCTTTCTTCTTTCCTTCTTGCCAAAGGAGCCTGAATTTCTGAACTAGTTGATAGGGACACAAGTTAGGGCAAGATCATTCATCCCAGATGAGTCTCGCTGAGAATTCCATAATTTTTACTTAAATCCTTAATTTTAAAATAAGAAAACTCAGCTTTAGAGATGAAAGGCCACCGAATTCCGGGTGGAAGGATCCAGCTGGACTGACCTTATATAAGCTCGGTGGTGCCTTGCCGTTCTCCCATTTGCCCGCCTGGCCTCCTGAACCTTCTTTTTCTCCTGTTTGTCATGCAGTACGACGATCTACCCCATTACGGGGGCATGGATGGAGTAGGCATCCCCTCCACGATGTATGGGGACCCGCATGCAGCCAGGTCCATGCAGCCGGTCCACCACCTGAACCACGGGCCTCCTCTGCACTCGCATCAGTACCCGCACACAGCTCACACCAACGCCATGGCCCCCAGCATGGGCTCCTCTGTCAATGACGCTTTAAAGAGAGATAAAGATGCCATTTATGGGTAGGTACAATGGGCAGCAGGTTAACTAGTTGAGACTCAATGCTTCCCTCTTTCCCTGTGCCCTTGGTAAGAGGAAAGTCAGAGTTCTCTGGATTGGAGCTACATCTTTGGTGACTTTTCATTCACATTGCATGGAGAATTTGGGGAGGTGACCTGCCATCCCCGAAGCCCTACATCTCCATACACACTCTGTGCACATTCAGTGCCCTGCTCCACCATGGCAGTGCCCGCAAGGGGGTCCCAGATCAGAAGAAGCTGGCTAAAGGGCCCTTGTCCCCTCTCACATTCCCTCAGAGGGCTGGAGTCCTTCCTCGCTCGATTTCGCCCGAGAGCGTTAGGGGTTTCTAAATGTAGGCGCCTTTGTGTTGGAACGAAACTTTTAGTTTAAGGGAAAATCTCTTTTAAGCCACTGATTGTTCTGACTTGCTAAGTTTACTCAGCAGCCTTATGCTGGCTCTGCCACTGCACAATAAAACCAAGGCAGGACAGTTGCAGGTCAAGCAAGGGGGAACATGTTTTGCATTTAGGGAGTTTGACCACTGAAGTCAAGGAGAGGAGCTTGCTCTGAATTGTTACACACATTAAGAAACTTCTAGATGTTTTAGCACTTTGTGCTCAAATGTGAAACCTGCAGGATTTAGAAATAAGTAAATTCGGGGCGCTCTTCCTCGGAGGTTGTTTTCTGGCCGCGGTTTACAATGCTTTCTCCTCCGCCATTCGATTAGACCCTGGACTAGTAGAATCCTTTGAAACTCACTTGTGCCTACTGTGTGCCGATGAATTTGGGAACCTCGTTTTACTTTGCAGAAACTTTTATTTCTATTTATTTATTTTTAAAAAATCAGAACCCACTGACCCTCCGTGGCAAAAGAATATATATATACTCTTTTTGCTTTATTTTCTGATCCCTTGTGCGATGGGCTTGTTTAAATCCCACCGTTCTGTCCGCAGCGTTAACTACAAGTGGTTTAGGCTCTGGGACCGAACATTTGGGGAAGCTTTGTAAAGGACCCCAAACTGTTAAATTCCCAGCTAAGCAGTGAGAGCTAATAAAAGACTTGAGATACCTCCTTGAGCATTAGAAGAAGCTTTTCTTTCTTCCTTTCTTCTTCTTCTTCTTCTTCTTCTTCTTTTTCTTTCTTTTTTATGGGCTGAGACAAGCGACATCTAGGCCCCTCGCAATACTAGCTGCTTTGCCACTTCGCAGAGACAAAATGAAAGGCTGTACCGCAGGAACATTTGAAGGAACTTTCTTTGGGGGGCGGTGGGGGCCGTCTGCGAAGGGAGGGGAGTGTGCGAGGAGCTGAGGAGGAGCCTCCCGGCTCTCCGAGGGTCTTGGGGTTGGGATCCCTAGGTGCAGCCCGTTGACAGTCGGCCCCACGGCCATGGACGTCCTTTCCCCAAGTTAGCTGAGCGCCTGCACCGAGATCCCCCGAGCCTGGGCTTCGCGCGGCCGCCTAGGAGGAACCCGCAGGAACCAGCCCTCCCCACCCCTCCGCCCGGCGCCTTTCTCCTCCACCAGATCCTGGATGTGCAGTGGAGGGGACGAGGGCTTGTCGGGTGGGAAACTTAATTCAAAATGGCTGCTGGAAACGCTTGGGTTTTATTCGTAGCAAATGTTGCCAATTTCTCCGGCCAGATACGCTAAACCGATCCTCAGATACCGTCCATGGCTCAGGGCCTCCGACTTCAGGGCTCCAGGAGGAAGGGGAGGTGAGCGGTCACCTGGGTCGCGGGGCGGGGGGGGGGGAGGAAAAGGAAAAAAGTAGATGACACAATCCGAGAGGGGGTCTGTTCCTCTTGCTCCTCCGGCTGTTTTTCTTGGGCACCTTTTTCCATTGACTGGGGACTAACCATTATGTTGTTTGTGACTGTTGTATTTTCTTGCAGACACCCCCTCTTCCCTCTCTTAGCACTGATTTTTGAGAAATGTGAATTAGCTACTTGTACCCCCCGCGAGCCAGGGGTGGCGGGCGGGGACGTCTGCTCGTCAGAGTCTTTCAATGAAGATATAGCCGTGTTCGCCAAACAGGTCAGCAAAATAAATGTTAAAAAGTAAAAGAAACAAAAGGAGAGCCCCCCCTTCCCCAACACACAAACGCGCGCGCGCGCGCACACACACACACACACACACACACACACACACACACACGGCACACTTTCAAAAGTAGCCAGCACATAGTCGGCCCTAAGCCATGAGTGTTACCTCCAACCTCAGATTTTCTTTCTGTCTGAGTGTCTGTTTGCAGATAACTTAAAATCACCCATCTGCATCCCCACTCACCCTCCAGAAAGCAAACGTGGAGAGCTCACTGCAGAATAAAATCTAGAACACCACGGTTGTAGCTGCTGTGGACTTGGCGGGCTGAGCAGCCTCCCTGAGAACCGTAGTTGCTAGTAGAAGTAAGACTGAGCTCTGGGCTTGTTTTCAGCTTAATTCACACTGAAATGTTTCTGCGCGGGACGAACTCGGTGTCACCGGGTCCCTCCCAGAGGGTTACATCCTGCCCCCAACAGGGTAATGAGGCAAGAAACTAGGAAGGCGACCAGATTTCAAATTTTTCTTTCTTTTTTCTCTCCCCTCCCTCTCCCCTCTCCTTCTCACTTGTATTTAGATTCGCGCAGAAAAACCTCTATTTTCTTCTAATCCAGAACTGGATAACTTGGTAAGAGCGGACCCCTATCACCCCGCCCCCATCCCCCACCTCCCACCTCCAGTGCCCTCAGCTTTGCTTTGAGAGCCCTGAGATTTCTAGACCGGTCTTCCCGTGCCTGAAGGTTGGCTGCAAATGTTTCTGTCCACGGACAACTGGTCCGGGACAAGATCCCGGGGAAATAAATTCATCTCGAGAGGGGCCGGGCGAGCAGGCGCTGGGAAACGGAGCTTTTGTTTTTTATGACAGCCGGGCTGCGCAGCTCTAATCAGCGCGGGGATTTATCTCCCGGCCTGTCAGCGTGTGTGCTTAAACTTTGCGGACTTCCCAGCCCTCTAAGTCCCATCACGAGGGCAGCCACCGGACCAGAGCCCCTAAACAACCAGTTTGCCTGAAAGGTGTAAGGAAGGCAGCAGAAACTTTGCAATGGGAAAAGCCACAGTTTGAGGGCCATTTGAAATATTTTTCTGTCCAGTCCTTCCAAGGACACATTTAGTCCAGTGTTTAGCCCTTTTGGGGTGGGGTGGGACCAGTGGCACTGAGAGTGGCACTGAGAAAGGGGAGAGCCATGGGGGAGGAGAGTGTTTATGAGCCCCACTTAGATGCTCTGTTGTTGTTTTAGCTATTTTTTTCTCCTTAAGAAATATAAACCTCTAGATGGTACCCAGTTGCTGCTATTAAGTTTTAGTGTTATTGCCATAAATCAAAATAACTCTATTTACTGGTGGGAGGGGGTGGGCTGGAGATGGTAGAGCTGTGACAGCCAGTTTTCTGCAAGCAGGAATGGGGTGCTTATTGTTTTTGTATCTTTGCAGATGATTCAAGCCATACAAGTATTAAGGTTTCATCTGTTGGAATTAGAGAAGGTAATTTCTCTAGCCTCTTTTTCTTTTACTTACCCCTTACCCCGAAGCACACAGAGGGGGAGGGTTCAGAATGGCTGAAGTTCAGCCTTCTGATATATTTGCATAAATGTCTTTCTTTCTGGTAATTAGTGTCAAGGCCAATCTTAGCGTCCATTTCTCTTCGCAGTTTAATTACAATTTCAGCCACTAAAACCGGGATCACAAACGCCCTAGCCTTGTGTTCATTCTTAATAACTTGCTGGCTTTGTGTAAATAGTTGCAATTCTATGCATCCCAGCTGATGTTTAGAATGCTGCTCTGAGGTGGTTTCACAGGTTAATACCTCTGTTGTCTCTTCTCATCCTCTTCCTCCTCTTCTTTGCTACCTCTGAGGGAGAAAAAAGTTTTGTTCAGTTGTTGTGAGTTTCTGGAAGACAGTCTTGAGGGCAGCGGCAGATCAGACACAGGGGAGAGGCAGAAGGGGAGAAGGAGGAGGAGCGGGAAGGAGTCTGGAGGAGGTGGTGGGGAGGCACATTAAACGTTTTGCAGAGACAAAGCAGAGTTGATAGTTGTGTCAATTTCTTGAATCTGTGAATCCTGCACACACCCCACTTTCACACTCAGGAAAGGGTGTGGGATAACATGATTTTGCTAGCTGTTCTATAAATCTCAGCAATAAAAACTTAATGCATTGTAATTCAAACTAACATTAAATTGCAAGCACACTGGGGTTTCTTGTGAATTTTTGCATGTCACTGATGCCTGGGGCCTGTAGGAAACCTCCGCACTTACACCTAAATATTTTGAGGCATTCCTTCTCCTTTTTGTAAAAAAAAAAGAAAAATCAATTTGATATGTTTTTGTGGCTGTATGTTTTCTTATATCAGGAGTACTGGCAACTTGATTTCCTTCCATTTTTTTTTTTTTAAAAGAAAGTGTTCTAAAATATGACCCTTAGAGATAAAAACCTTTATTACAAATATAATAAGGACTTGGGTTGTCAGGCATGTATTCTATGCCACCACAGTACAGGTTCTTTGGAGAATATATATGTGCATATATACACAGATATACATTTTTTCCTTAGACACATTGGAAAGGAATTTATGATAAAGTCACTGGATGAAATTAAATAGTTTACCTTAAATGTCACCTACGCAGGTCACCTCTCTAATGACCACAGCCCCAGGAGCAGATGAATTTAACACGGGTGTTGAATATGTTGTAGCCTGTGAATCATCTTGTCACTGTCAATTTTCTGGGATATCTCTATTTTGCAAGAAAAGAAAGTTATTCCTAATTCTGGATGCATCTGGGGGTCTCTGGAGGACAATTGCCCTGTGTTTCCCCTATTTGGAAGTTTGGATCTCACAAGGGGGGTGGATTGCACTTGTCAATGTCATTTATGCACTCCTGATTATATTCCCATTTTTTTATTTCTGTCATAATGTAGGTACACGAATTATGTGACAATTTCTGCCACCGGTATATTAGCTGTTTGAAAGGGAAAATGCCTATCGATTTGGTGATAGACGATAGAGAAGGAGGATCAAAATCAGACAGTGAAGATATAACAAGATCAGCAAATCTAACCGACCAGGTACGCGCTTTTCAATTTCAACATCCCTGGGAAAAAAAAAAATCTGTATGCATATTGCTTGCTGGGTCACTACCACCTCCTTTTATTATTTGCATATGATTAAGTCCCTTTTAGATACATTTCCATCGAAATGAAAATTTTTGAATAATGTGGCTATTATTGCTTCATTAAGGCTGGCTCTGGGATTCGACCTGGAGAGATGAGCTTGTAAAAGCTTTGCTAGCAAACTTGACCTGTTTCTTGTCGCTTTTAATTTTTGTCTTTATTTTATTTACCCTCTATAATAATGGGAGTGTTAACTGCCAGTGACCGCCTCTGATTGTAGGGGCTTTGTTCTGGAGCATTTTCCCCCTTCTATCTTCAAGAAAAGAGAAGTGTAGGGTCTGCTTATTTCTTATTTTATTAGGAATAAATCCAAGATAGGTGGTCTAAGAGAGACAGCGAGGGTTTGAAATCTAGCAAATGCTGGCTATTTTCTCCCTGTCTGTACGGTTCATTAGCCTGTCTTGTCAGTTTTCCTCGGCCGAACGCTTCTAGACCTCACTGAACATTGCTTTGTGTGGTGTTCACTGCAAGCTCGCCCATTTTATTGTACTTAATAGAAAAAATAAGACCAGGCCGAGGTTATAAAAACAGATAAATATGGACTTTTCCCCTCCTTCTTTCCACTCATCCTCCAGCTGGTATGTGCTCTGGGCCCTCTGGGTTGGCAGCTTGTGGACATGTCAGCATCAGGGGAACCCCGGCGGCCCCCTGGGTAAGGAGGGTGGGGGAGCTCGCACCGCCTTTGCTCTCAACTGAGGGTTGGCTTGCTGCGCTCCCTCCTCTCCTGTCCTCCCTCCAGGCCCTTCTTCCGATGCGTTACTAAGTAGGGACGACTTTTATTTGGAGTTGCTGAGGGGATTTCTCTCTCTGTGTCACCCCAACACCACTGTTTGCTCCCAGGGTGCCTTTCTCTCTCCTGTGGCTGTATCTCTGGATTGGTCCAAAGGAGTTGCAAAAATGCAATGAAAGTGAAAACGTGTGGAGTGAGTGAGATGAAACAGGGCTCAGAACGGTTCTGTTGCGAATTGTTGCAAGGCGTCTGGAGATTTGGGTAGCTGGCCTGCTCTGCACCCTCCCAACCTTCCCCCCTGTATAAGTGAAGGCCCAGAGTTGTTTCTCTTTCTGACTCGGCGCACGTGAGTCCTGACTTGGGGGAAGAGATCAGCCTGCCTTTGTTAAGCCAAAGGCCAGCTACTCTGCAAGCTCTGCCATGATC
The DNA here is from genome assembly GCF_049350105.2 of Macaca mulatta. NCBI lineage: Eukaryota > Metazoa > Chordata > Mammalia > Primates > Cercopithecidae > Macaca > Macaca mulatta. The sequence goes on along the minus strand of NC_133418.1, from coordinate 58,252,451 downwards.
TCTGTTGGCCAGTGGCTGTCTTATACAGTCCTTGTCGGAGTGCCTGACACCTGGTTCTTAGTGTCATCTTATGGTTTTCTTCTCTCAACATTATCCTCTTAAAATACATTCTCAGCTTGATTTTCTCTGGGCAACCCCCGCGACACAGGCTGAATTCCTCTTTTGCCCATGGGGAGCGGGAAACAGGCAGAGCAGAGATTTAAAAGTGCCAATGTGCCGGGTCCGCACTGTGATCTGGAGAGTTGGAAACTTTCGGCAGTGTAGACGAGTGCACAGAACACGCAGCGTGCGCAATCCCCGTGCGGCCCCACAGAGGTGGGAAAACTGCAGGCGGCTCCCAGCCTTGGCCCCCGCGGGCTGCCCGGGCCTCAAGTCTGGTTCAACCCGCCAGCCTTCGCCCGGGAGCTGTTGAGTGCAGATTCTGCTGAGGAACCCTCGAGTAGCTGCTGTGGAATAAAAATTGCAATCCAACAAGCCTAACTAGAAAATGGGATTCTAAAAGCTCCGGAGTGCTGGGTACATAAAGCTATTTGAGCAAATTACAAGAATCGCTTAGGGGCATGAATGAAATCAACACTTTAATTGCCTCCAAAATGAAGATTTATACCCCATTTTCTCAAGGAATCATTATTTTATTAAAGTCAAAGATAAAAGAACAAAGTTATGGGGATTTTTTGGAGGGGGAGAGAATACAAAAATTAATATATTATCATGGATCTCCCCCCTTCTCCTTACCTAAACTTTTGTTACCCAATTCCCTTAACTTAAGATATGCAAAGATTGGTATGCAATTGTATTGGATAAAAATTCGCATTTTATTCTCTTCTACCTCTAAAATGAGAATCTGATTTCTGGTCCCCGCTGGTTAAGAGTGGGCTTCGACGCTTTGGCTGAGCTCGTGGCGCTGTTGGCCTTTGCGCGTGGGCTTGCTTGTGTGGCCCCCTGGGGCTCACCCAGGTTTCAGCTGGTCGGAGGACAGCAAACTCAAGGTCAGGTTTGGAGAGGGGAGCGCAAAGCGCTGGGCGCATGTGGTACAGTGCCACGGACGCCGGTGGGCTCCACTGCCCTGGGGAGCTGAGGCGCGACGAGTGAAGCACCAGGACGCCTGGTGGGCGCCAGTTCTCCGGACTGGAGCCTGCTGGCCTGTCCCTCCGGGCCGCTGAACCCCTAGTGCGGCGTCCTGGGGGCCAGGCAGGAAGGATGGCCTCTCCACCTGTCTGCGAATGCAGCCCAGTCAGTTTGAGCCTCCGCAGAGGGTGCGCTCCGGGACTGGACGCTTCTCGTGCTGTGAGAACGCTGGGCCTTGTTAGCTCATTAACCCCTCTGTCTCTAGGGCCCGTTGGCGGCACGATTTATTTTATTTTACTTTTTTTCCTCGGAGGGCGCGAAGACTGCCACCAGCGCAGGGACCTGGGATCAACGACTTTGATACTAGGCGGTATCTCGGAGGGCTAAGTCGGCGGAAATCCACTTGGCCTTGTAGCGCTAGTTCAGTCCTTTTCCTTCCTTCCTTCCTTCCTTCCTTCCTTCCTTCCTTCCTTCCTTCCTTCCTTCCTTCCTTCCTTCCTTCCTTCCTTCCTCCCTCCCTCCCTCCCTTCCTCCCTTCCTCCCTTCCTCCCTTCCTCCCTTCCTCCCTTCCTCTTTCTTTCTTGCTCTCTCGCTCTCTCGCTCTTTTTTCTTTCTTTTCTTTCTTCTCTCTTTCCTATTTATTTTTAAAATAGGATTAAGACACCAGTAGAAACTGTAATCCCGTTCTTCCCCACACTCAGGTTCCTTACCCCACCCCCAATCTTGGGGCTGCCTGGAGGTCCCTGCCAGAGAGAGAGCTACCTTGGCGGGCGCGAGCCTCCTGGGCGCCCTCTCCTGACCGCCGCGGTCTAGGCTCGGCTTGGATGTTCCGGGCTCCCCGAGGCTGGGGGAAGCGAGGGGCGCCAGGGGCTTCCCGGCCTCAGCGTGGGGCGAGGTCCCGGCTGCGACCCCGGAGCAGAGGGAGAGGGGGGCCATGGTGCTAAGCCTCGAGGCGAGGGTTGAACCTGCTTGATTTCAGAGAACGATGCGGGTTCGACCGGAGGCGGGGCGCGTGTTCTAGGGGCCCTTGGGTGGATTTGGGGGCGCCAAGAGGGGTTAGGCGGGGAGAGGCCTGGCCACCCAGTTGCTAGACTTTAGGCCGCGCTCCAGGAAGGAGCAGTCGACTTCCTAGGCCGCTTCTGTTGCGCGCCACTTCTTGAATCTAAGCATTTTCCACTCCAAGAACGCGTTGGGAGAGAGGGGAGAGCGGAGCAGAGTCTCTGGGCCCCCAGGGCCGCCTCCCGGGGTGGCCACGCCTGCCGGTAGCGAGCCGAGATTAGCTAGGTCTGTGCTTCGGCCTCAGCGGTGGCCCTGGCTCTTCCCACAAGCAGCAGGAGGCAGAGAAATGGTCCCTTTGGATTACAGTTTTTATTCAACAGCAGCTCTCCGGGGGGTCCTCGTCTGAATCTGCATTTAGCAGCTCCTGGGCGAAGGCTGTCGGGCTGCCCAGGGCGCCCTGTTGCATGTTAATCCAGATATGTCTCTGACGTCTGGGGAGAAGTAATATGGCTTGCAGATATGGAACCAGAGAACCACGCTCGCCAGGCAGGTTAAATGCCAAGTGCTGCCGAGCTCCCGGGGGACGGCCGCCAGGGCTGTGCAGCCCAGACTGGAGAGCGCAGGGCCGCCAGGCCTCTGGGATCTGGGGCGGCCGGGTCCAGTGCGCTTTGGTTCCCAAGTGGGCTTGGGAACTCTGATGGCGATTGTTTTATTTCAAAAGTTCACAATGTTGTTTCTGAAGCAGAGTTTGGCTTAAAATCCTTTGAAATGAGGTGGAATTTGACAGAAAACGCCCCCCTCCGAAGAAGCGGGGGAGATTTTTGCAAGGGAGATTTAAGCTTTCCCTTTAGGGGAGGTGTCACAGTCAGGGATGGGGCTGGGAGGGCAAGAAGCAACCTAATGTCCTGCATGGATTGGATCTGCTGCTTTAGAGGCAAATAGATAGGGCCAGCGAATATTTACTAATACTAGAAATGTCTGCAATTCCTTGTCATCCAATAAGAAAAGTGTACACAAACAGTGGGAGGCAGAAAAATGGTCCCTTTGTCAGGTAGTTTGTTTTTAAATGCTTCCATTTGGATACATCTTATTTAAATTGTAAATGCTTCGTAGCTTCCCACTTAATGCCTTAATCCTGAAACCTCTCAGTCCACAGGACTTGCAAGTGATAAAGTCTTAGCATCACCTAACTTTACATTTGATTGTGTTGTGGGTCATGTGACATAGTCTTAATTCCTTTTAAAATATATGTCAAAGGGAAATTATGGCAAGATTCTCTTTAATGATTAAATAATAAGGTGTTGACTGCTTGTCACTACACTGGCTAATTGGGATGTTCATTCTAGGCCCTTTATTACGTAGCACCCTTTGAATTAAAAGTTAGTTGTTTACCGGGTATATTTTTATTGTTACTTTCTGGTTGGCTTTTAGTGTGTATTTATGTGTGAGTTTCAGAGTAGGGATGTATTGATTCTTAATAGGGACACTTTTAAAACATTCTAGAAAAAACAAGGGGAAAAATACAGCATGTATGCAGATAGGTTGAGATCAATTACATTGGTAAATGTCTCTACGTCTAAACGCTAATACTACAAAAATATCCTTTGCATAGCTTCTCTCCCTCTCTGTCTCTCTCTCTTTCAATCTCTCTCTCAGTGGAAGTCCCCAGTGCAAGTTGCATGAATAATGGAAAGCAATGATACTAATGCTACTTTGTACAAAGTAAAACCTCATAACAGTAACTATTGTTCAGTGATTTAACTAGCTCCATGGCAGTAGGTCATTCAAATAGCAATTCTTCTCCTACCAGAATGACTCCATTGCTCACCATTCTGAAATATATAGAGTAGTTGTTTTATATAGCTATTGGTCCTAACTTAAAGACTTGTATTAGAAAACATGGAGAATCTTAAATAATAGAGGAAGAAGAGAAGGAAGAAAAAAGGATTAAAATGTGGGCTGGGCTTTCAAAAAAGTAACTGAAATACCATGCTAGAATTGTCCAACTTTGAAAATATATAAATTGTAAATCATTATGTTTTCAAACACTCATATGTTTGAATTTTTAAATGTTTGTCTTAGTCCCAAAAGATTTAAAACACAGCTGTGGCTGGGTGACAAGAAAAAAAAAAAAAACCAGTAAAATTCTATACTCTTAAAAAACAAAGACTATTTGTGCTCCCATAGTATAAACTTACGTTTATAAAGGCCAAGTAGATAGACTAAAGTATTACCATGGGGCCTACTGTCCTAAAACTAGCTTACCTTCCCTAGCTTACCTCACAGGTGGAGTTGGAATGAAGAATGAAGAATGCATAACAAATTATACTAAGACACTTGCCATAAATGAAAATACTGTCAACATGAATTTAAATGAAGTATTCTCATATTGGTAATGTTATGCTTTCCATTGCAACAACAATATTTTCTTATGAAACATAAATATGTCAAACAAATGGGAAATGCTAAAGTTTTAATAAATGATCATTTAATCATCAAACACAACCCAAGCATGTACACAAAAACTTTTAAAGGAAAGTCGGCATACAGCCAAATTCCTATAGGGACTAGCAGGGAAATGATCAAAAAATGAACATGAAATAAGGCTTCCTGTAAGAAGGTCTATAATTCAAAATTATTTGACTCCACTGTCAGGGAAATAGTTGAAGGATAGTAAACTGATACAGTTCTCAGTCATTTTTGTTACACAGTCTTAAATGTTTGCAACGGTAGCATTTTACATGGCCTTTTGTGGATTATGATGTCTGTCATATTTGAATCAAAGTAGTACTTTATGACATAATCGAAACAAAATTATTTGCCATTTCTCCTGAGTGCAAAAAAATTTAATATTTAAGAATTAAATAAAAATTATGGGAAAGTATTCTTTTACAAATAAAGAAATGAAAATAGAAACATGTGACACAGTTTATCTGACAGTTGTACAGATGTTATTATAGATTTAAAGATTTTCCAAATCCCAAGTAAAACAACACTGCTCTAAATCCTGTTGGACTTGCTCTTCTTACTAAGCAGGAAATATCAGAATGTAATACCTGTATAAAAAGTTCTGGTCTAAAACATATGAAATACAGTCTCCCAATTTAAGTTTTAATCATAATTACAAATTTTGATTTTTGGCATCCTGTAAAATTTTGAATATTTTGCTGTCTTTAACATATGCAAATAAACCATGGGTGTCTAAAATCAATTTTGAAAAGTTCAAGCAAATGAGTGTGTCGATGTAGTGTAAAAGATAAAAGAACATCTTCACTGTATCTTTAATTTAACATACCATGATTTCAGGATTATAGGAATTCAGAGAAGCCTTTTGGAATCTTAAACAGACTCTCCAGGAAGTATACCTACATTGGCCAATTGCTGGAATCCCTACACTTATAAATTGGACATTTGAATAAATGGTATAAAGGATACTATGTGAAATAAGTGAGAATATATTCATTTAAATATTTGTCACTAGAATCCAATTTTGATCAATTTAATGCATTCAAGTGCACAGAATTAAAGCAATTGGCAACCTTTTACTACACTTTCTTCAAACACTCTTTTGCCAAATAGCATTTCTTAATCTAGAAAGTATGTTCTTGTTAAAGGAAAATACAAGAGTGCAAATATTTTTAAATTATTTTATATTCTTGACTTCTTGGTTCAGAGTTTCTAAAACTGACTAAAATATACCATCAAGGGTTGATTCTCTGATGGAAAAATGCTCATCTGTACACATATTGAACTATACACCTGTTGTTTATTGGTGTCATGAGTACATACAATCAAATAAATACAAGCTGTATAGCTGTATATCAATACAATTGAAGTTTATAATGAAATTGACACAAATTATATAGCTATATCTGTTTTAAGATATAAAGTAACCATATTATGGTTTTTCCATGACATATGGACCTATTTATATGGCATACACTAATGGAGGACAAATACGTTGAGAAAAGAAGTTTTACCTTATTTGTAATTCTCAAAAATATGTTTCTACAATGGATTCTTCCCTTGTACTTCATAACTCCATTTACAATTAATATAATTTATACTCATGAAGTAAAGAACCTTGAGAGCATAATGTTATGGTTCTTTAAAAAACTCAAATAAAATCCTGGCATGCACCTATAGTCTCAGCTAATCCAGAGGCTGAGGCAGGAGAATCACTTGAGCTGAGGAGTTGCCGGCTTGGGCAATATAACAAGATGCTGTCTCAAAAACAAGACCAAAAAATCCTTAAATGAAATCATATTATTCAAAAAAAATAAAATGCCTATTATTATCGATAAGTTTACTAAGTGAAACTTTAAAAATGACCACAACCTTATGAGTTTAACAAACGTTAGCAACTGTTATAGTTGTGCTGCTTCTTTTACATTTTAACCTAATACAAAGTCTTACATTTTACAATGGACTTAAATATATATTACTTTAACTCATTTAGAAGATATCAGTAAATAATATTTTGAGTGATATTAGAATTACTCTAATATCAATATATGACAACATTCTATTATCAATACCTGACCACATAAGCTAGCTTAGAATGAATCGTTGCTTGTGAATTTCCATTTCTATAGATTTTTCCTTACACTTTATAATATGGTAGCATGTTTATTATCCATTAGCTTTAAATTTCTGGGTTGTTGGTTATTATTTAGCAAGATCGAACTATATGTAGCTCTTTCTTTTTCTGATCACTTTTTTTCCACCCTTTGGAAACCTTCTATGCCTGAGATTTGAACTTGGGCTAGTTTGGTAGGTCTCATTTTCCTACTGGAGTGCCTTGTGGGTTATTACCCATATGTGGGTTTATTTTCGTGAGAAAATGAAGAATGTTACTCACTTCAAAACAGGAATGAATAGAGGCCAAAGTCATCAAATATTCCCAACCTGTGCTTTACAATTAAGTGAAAAACTGAAAACTGTTATTCTTATTTGTCTTCCCTAGAGCTGTGAACACTTGGTGTAAAGATTAATATCAGCCCCTTTGGTTCTTCCTCTAAAAGCCTAAATGTTTATTTTCAGCAACTGTATTCTTAACTGATTGTCCATATTTGGTCCCAGACCTCCATGATTTGCATTTTATTCTGAATTTGCATTCATATTACGTCCCATAGAAACTCTTTAAAGTGAAGTGTGTTTATGACTATTATGAAACTCTGGAAAATGAAGTTTATAATGAAATTGACACAGCTGTCAAAAGGACAATGAAGAGAGCAATTTGACTGTAAACCCAGAGTTTCCTTATTCCATCTCAACTTGTAAAAGGCTTATGTCTCTTCTTTTAAAAATATTAGAAGCTGAATGAATAAGAATTTCTTTGACAATAAACCTCCTCTTAATGTCTCCATAACTATTTGGATGTGTTCTTGAATATTAACTTAATTTGATAGACAAGCTATAATTAACTGTGACCTGTAGTGTTTTCTGTTATTCAGAGATTATTCCTTAGCAATTTGAAAACTTAATTTCAAACTAAATGGTGTACAATGTCTGAAATTCTAAAGGCACGCTTACGCTATTTACATGAAGTGGAGTGTTTGTCTACAGAGCTTCAAAATGGAGATACTTTAGAGAGGTGGAGGAATACTTTTTACATACAACGTCCTGGCGAACTAGCTAGCGCAGGTGGGCTCTTTTTGGATATTTTTCAATATATAGCCTTCCTATATATTTGCTGCATATTAAAATTTTTCTTCCTGAAGGAAAAAAAAGCTCTGTGTTTCATAGAGAAATTCGTATATGACATTTTAAACCTACACATTTCATTGATCATAAAATCCAGCCAACACATATATAGAAAATTTAAAATAACAGCAAATAGGTAAGGCGCTATTTGCTATTATGCTTCAATCAGAACAGAAACTTTAGCGGTATAATTAGGCATTGTGGGTTTAGTTGCAACATTTACTTGAAAGTTCCCACCAGATCTGAAGTTGTTTTAAAATCCACGCTTGAGAATATTTTAGTGTAAACAATTTGTGATAAATCACCATTGAACATTACTTTCATTTAAAATTGTTCCTTCCTAAGACATGCAGTGTCATGAGAAACCACCCTGCCCTTCACTCTTGAACATATAAATTTATTATTTATTTACATTCTATCATATACATTATTTGTGGGAATTTTACTATAACTCTACAGAGCATATGGAATTCATCTTCATGAGATAAGGGTGGCTTCTCTGCCAATGTGGTATAACCCTAAGTAGATAATAAGGATTACCCTCAGACTGCAGATAAATATTATCTCTTATAGAGTCATTACATGTTTATATTTTATATCTCCAGATGCAAATGTAGTTTGCCATTTTCATTTTAATTGTCATAGTTTTCTTGGCTCTAGCTTCTAACAAAGAGAAACAGGAATTTTACATTTTGAATTGAAATTGATGATAAATTAATATGTTCAAGAAAAAGAAAGATATTCAGTTGTAGAATTATTTAACCCCCTTCCTTTCTTTCAGTCTGCTTTCCCTGTCCTTAATGTGTTCCAAAATTTTCTGAAGAATGTTGTTCATAAAGTTTATAGCACTATTTGTGTATTTGGTGGCTTGGCCTATTGTTTCATTATATTTTGGGATTTTAAAAGCTGTGTTTAATAACAAAATAAGCAAGAAAAACATCTGAGTGATTATGTCCTGTACTTCTTTGCACAAAATAACAGAGAGATGTAGAATATGCTTGTTCGGTGCATATCAAGTGTATTGCTGGTGTTCAATTATTTTTATTCTAATAATTATTCAAAGGCAGTAACAATCTGCATTTAAGTGAGTATAAACATTTTTATTCTGGAATTTGGAATTTGCAGCAACTCAATTTTATTTTCCAAATTACCCTGCCATTTCAATTAGGTGCATTGTTCTTCACTCTACTGTTGCGACATTCTAAAGGTTTGCTTGCCATCCTAATAGTGAATTGTCTGAGTGTTTAATATTTATTGAGGGCATGTAAAGAACATGCCAATAGAAAAATAGGAGAACAAAACATTGACAAATCAATTATGGGGCTTTTCTTTACTCGTAGTATACTTTCAATATTCCAAATACTCTGTAACTGTTAAATAGTATGAATAGTCTCTAGAATAATAGCCTTGGGTGTGGCTGAAGAATGGCATTCTGATTAATTAGAATTCCTTAAAAAGTGCACAGTGCAACTCAGCATCCTACTTCTGGAATTCAGTTGCTTTGGCTGATCTCTTAGTTAAGTATCTTGAAATATAGAAAACTTGACCATTGTAGGAACCAGAAATTCAAATTAAATCTCAAGATGCTTTGAGAAAGGCCTCACTGATGATTTTACCCAAGTTAAATAATGAAGGAAGGGAATAATCTTTTCCCAACCTCCAAATTTAACATTGTCAGAGGACTTAAAGATTCTTGAGGAATGAGAGACACTTAAAACACAAAATGTTGTAAAAAGTATAAAAAATCAGAAGTGCTTCTAAAGAAACCATAGGGAAATTAGAAAATACCCTATTACTAATTATTAGTGGAAATCAGTGGTAAATATAAATTTCTATGGTTCTTTTATTCAAAGTATAATGCTATGAGGTAGAATAAAACAAGGCTATATCTTGGCTGAATTTTTTTTTTTGTTCTTATGTCTCAATTGTGTGTTCTCTGGCTTGAGAGTTTAGAATTAGAAAAGAGAAAACTTCAGAAACACTTGAGAATAAGCAGTTAATTGTACTGCTTGTCATTTTCAGTTACACACCCTTTCAGGAAGGCGGTGTTCTAATGAACTATGTACAGTTTAGAGCCAGAGCACTCATATTTGATTCTAGACTTTGCTGTGAGAGGGCAAGTCACTGCACCTTGAGGGGACTTAGTTTAATAATCTGTAAAATGGGGATAGTAACAGTACCCACTTTAGTGAGTTACTGTAAGAACTAAATAAAAATGCATCTAAAACATTTAGAGTAGTAAATCCCCAATCCAATAAGCACTTCATTACATAATATTTTATCTTCTCGATTGTATTCTGCCCAACCTTCAGTAACAGGAATTGGGTTTATGGAGGAAGGATTGGGTGCTGGTTGATGCGGATGTTGTTTTATAGAGTGTTTTGTAATCATAGAGTTTAAGAAAAATATCTTAATTCTTACTATAAGGGGTCATTTTTATTCTGATTTCAGCGTAGTGTAAAAGGAGACTGAACTCAGCTATTTTGCTGAGATAGTATGGTGAATCACTGCAGACTCACTCCTAGGGTAAAATTCAAATAACAGTTATGTAAGGACTTTGGGCTAAGTACTTTTCCCCCACATTTCTGAATACAAATACTTCATGCTGAGGTCTGGTTGCTTTCAGGATATTATTATCTGCTTTTACTCATTATACAATGTTTTCTGCATTATTGGATTTTAAATTTTTTTTTTTAATTTTTTTTTTTTTTTTTTTTGCGAGGAGCCTTGCCTAGAAAGTTTGTGGTTTAAAGTTGTTTTATATAAAACACTTTTAAGTTTATTTTATCTTAATTTGTTTGCAGAACAAGGAGCACTGATACTAAGTTACGAATGTAAAATAAAACACTGGGAAGCACACAATCTTATAAAGAGGATTTTGTAACATCAGGTATACTGGCATGTAATTTACTGATTCTTCTCCCACTGCCAAGTAGAAATAATAGAAAATGATCAAAGTTCAGCAGAAAACTCTCAAAAGATAAATGGATAATACGGTTTGAAGTATTTAGGTATACTTATTTGCAAATATAGTGGTGTCAGTGGATTAGGGTTTTTTTTTTTCAGTCAAACATTTATTTAACTCTATGAACTACAATTTATAGGTATGATTTTTTTTTTTTTTTTGAGATGGAGTTTCACTCTTGTCTCCCAGGCTGGAGTGCAGTGGTGCAATCTTGGCTCACTGCAACCTCCGCCTCCCAGGTTCAAGCAAATCTCCTGCCTCAGCCTCCCGTGTAGCTAGGATTACAGGTGCCCGCCACTACATCCAGCTAATTTTTTTTTTTTTTTTTTTTTAGTAGAGACGGGGTTTCACCATGTTAGCCAGGATGGTCTCAAACTCCTGACCTCAGGTTATCTGCCTGCCTCAGCTCCCAAAGTGCTGGGATTACAGGTGTGAGCCACTGCGCCCAGCTGTAGGTATGATTTCAAAGGTAGAAGCACTTAGGGTCATTAAAGTCAGTAAATATAAGAATTTAGTTTTATTAATAGCATGCCAGTTATAATACAATGGCATAGAAAAAGAAAAGGTTATTAAAACATAAATAAATACTTTTTCTAAGATTTTAGCGTATTGAGGCTTTATCTTCTCTCTTCTTAAGATTTTTCTCTACAATAAACTGCTAAGTAGAATTTGAACATTCAGGGCACTTGAATAATTTCTATTACTTGCCAGTTTTGAGACTTTGGTAAAACCGATTGTCATTTCTTGTCAATTGCCCTTTGGTTGTAATTATTCCCTTTCTTTGCAATTTATCTGAATGTACCACATGTAGAAATCTATATTATCTTCTTAGACCACAGTAGGGTCACCATGGGATGATGTTAGCATTGATTGTCAAAGTTAAAGAATTGGGCAAAAAGTATCAGTGCTGTCTTGATTTCATCAGGAAAGCCTTTGGAATATTCTGAGTGTTGTTTTACATCTGTAGACCTTTGCTTAGCCTAGTTGATTCACTTATAATTTATTGGGTAAATTAATTCAACTGTGCAGATCAATAAATTCCTGAAAATGTTAGAGTGGAGACCCAGAAGACACGAGGTTGTTGTAAACTATGGTTTTAAGCAGCATTAGGAGAGTGTTCTGTGGTATTCAATCCTGGCTTCCTAAGGTCCTCACCCTCACTGCCTGCCACAGCAGCCTAGCACCTGAGTATTGAGAGGAGAGTGAAGCATGCTGATTACAGGACAATGAGCAAAATCTTTAAGGGATAGCAGGTTTTAAACGTATATCTTCTCAAGCCTGTAATCCCAGCACTTTGGGAGGCCGAGACGGGCGGATCACTAGGTCAGGAGATCGAGACCATCCTGGCTAACACGGTGAAACCCCGTCTCTACTAAAAATTACAAAAAAATAGCCGGGCGAGGTGGCGGGCGCCTGTAGTCCCAGCTATTCGGGAGAGGCTGAGGCAGGAGAATGGCGTAAACCCGGGAGGCGGAGCTTGCAGTGAGCTGAGATCCGGCCACTGCACTCCAGCCTGGGCGACAGAGTGAGACTCCATCTCAAAAAAAAAAAAAAAAAAAAAAAAAAAAATATATATATATATATATATATATATACACACACACACACACACACACACACACACACGAGATATATATATAAAAGATATATATATATATCTTACAGCCAGGTTGCTTTAAATTCCGTTACAACGTAATTAAAAAACCATTAGATTCATTTTTTAACGTTCTTTTGCCTTATGCCTTACGTACATGATAGGTGTGTGTTGCGGTGTGTGTGTGAACCCATGTGCACACTCATGTCTGAACCCAGGCTTTAGTGATTTCTGAAGCTTGAACAATCACCTGGTAGAAAACTTTTCATTTAAAGATGAAATTACTCCTTGGAGAATTTTCACCAAAGGCAAGAAAGCACAAAAATTCTTTTCCTCCTCTCTACATGCCTCATTACACAGAGATAGAGGATTCAATGTTTGAAAAATTATCATTTTTGTAGGTTTTATTTGTGGTACGTGAGAACTGGGAAATATGGAACTCTATTTAATAGATGCTATGTCTACCTATGCAAACTACCCACAGCTACTATCCTATGATTTTATACACACACACACACACACACACACACACACACACACACACACACGTTTATTTGCAAGCAATTCACGAGAGTTGCTTAGCCACTAAGGTCTTAGAAATCTGCCTCATTTGACGCTCAAGTGTACACATTTATGCTGTGTGTAAAGATTACTGGCTGGCACTAATGTAGTGAGTGCAAGACATAAGAGATGATTAGATAACCAAGATGCATTTCTAGATTAAACGTTCACAATGGCAAATATGACAGGGCTGGAACTGCGAGAAGAGGCAGTGTGGTGTGTTAGTGAAAGCCACAGATTCTGAAGAGGGATGTTGGATTTCCATTGTCTTACCGCTAATTTACCATCTGCCCTAAGTCACCAGAATTCAGGCCTTCAGGCCTCTATTAAGTGGAGTCATAAGCACATTTTATCACAGCATTAAAAAAGGGCTCAACAAGAACCCTGGCATGCCTTACAGACTTGGCAAAGGTAAGCGAGTGAGGGAGGGGGCAGAGAAGGAAATGAGCAAAAAGAGAGTTGGAGAAAGTGGATAAAGTGTGTGAGGGAGGTAACCTTTTAAAAAGTTGGCCTCTCTGCCAAAGGTGAGTGTGGGCCTCCATCAGGGAGGTGCCTCGGGCACCTACCACTCTTTTCCCAGAACCAACAATTGCCTCTGCATTTTATCCACTTTCAGCAGGGCATAGTGTGGACTTAGAAAAGCTTTCTCTAAAGCACGCTATTTCACATCCATATCATTCCTCACAACACTTTAATGTGGCCCCTGAATCCACAGTATGTGTGCACAGTGAAATACTCATTTGTGAATGTTTATGGCATTTCAAAACATCTAAATGCTCAAAAGGTAAAAGCAGTTTTTCTGTGTTAGGAAAAAAAGAAGGCAAAACAAAACATACTGCCTAAACTTGTTGTGGTTAAATGAATTTTGCTTAGTGATTTCTAGGGATTTTTTTTTTTTTAAAGAAATCCACGTAACTTTTTTTCCAGAATTACCTGAAATTGAAGTTGAGTAGATATAGCCCCAAGGAAGTATGTTTTGAGAGGAGCAGGCTGTACCTAGGGCTCTAGCAAATTATAGGTGCTCAGTACATGATAGTTGAGTGGGTTGAATGATTATATGATATGTTTTGGTTGTCAAACAGATACAAATGTGAGCCACCAAGCATTTCAACAGTAGTTTCAGCATGACAAGACTTTAAATACTCAAACATAGAAAGCCTTCTCAGCCTCCTCATTCCCCAGCTTCAGGTACACACAGGTAAATGTGTATTGTTTCTCACAGCAGCTCCTACACCCCTTCTCTTCTCCTCATTTCTCTGCATATGGATCTCTCTCTGGTCCCTTTCCTCAGATGGTATCATTGATTGAGGAGTGTATAAGAAATGATATTTGCTGAAGTCATGCGCCTTTAAGGATCCTGAAAAACGCTGTATAGACGGAGGGGAAAAGTCAAGGGGAGCCAGGCTAATTAGATGCATCCCCCCTCCTCTCCCGACAGTGTGGGATGCTGACATGCAGCGATCCCATCCACTGTGCTTCATGGAAGAGCACAAGTGTGCACGTGGGCATGTACATACGGACATGGGCATGCCTGCGAGTGTGAGTATGCATGTGTATGCCTGAGTACCATGCACACTGGTGCCTTTCCCATGAGGCCCTGGACACTGTCCTCACCTGGAGATACTAAATTGTTCACTTTTGGAGATAAGCCAGGTCTTTCAGGCCACTAGAGATCACTTACTAAAGAGACCCCGGTGATTTGAGAGAGTAAATGTACCTCCCCAAAGAGAAAGCCACCTATTGATAGGTGCAGACTGGCTTCGAATTTTGAACACTGATTATTTCATCAATTTCTACATAGCTGCTAACTGACCCCTTCACAGTAAAGATCATCAGACTCTCAATTATCCACCTTTTTGAATGGGATCAGTGGTGTAGAAGTTTTGAAGGAAAAAAACAACAACTCTATTTTGGTTCGAAAAAAATGATTCTGGCATCATACTGATGTGGTGAATGACTGACTGGGAAGATGTGTCAAGATGCTTTGTATACTGTAAAGTGATTTATAAATATTAGGTATCGAATTAAACTTGACGAGGTGGGGAGGAGCAAACCACC